>NC_090443.1:523366213-523673046 GCF_031143425.1 Pleurodeles waltl
CTGCAATCACAATTGGCCAAAATCATGCACAGTTCCAAATCCGTATTGACTATTGGTATAGATTGTGACTCTCAATCTTGCATCATCACTATTGTTTGGACTTCTATCCCAGTGTCTGAACAATTAATGGAGCATTTTGTCTTACACAGTAAGGGCCATATGTACGAACACATTTTCCCATAGACACAGAATGGGTAAAACCCTTTGCTACATCTGGCCCCAAGCCTCTTCCCAGTAGTGATACAGGACTTGAATCGCACACCACAAATCTATGTAGTCCCTGGTAATTTCCAATTTTGACTTGCACTGGTTCTGTGATTGGGTTTGTGAACTGTCTATTCTCCACTCCCACAACTTGAACTGTCCTGCCTGAAAGAGGTATATTCAGGACTTCTATGCTCCTCACTGTAGAGCACGTAGCTCCTGTATCCACCATGAATGAAACCTTGTATCCCATCACTTTTCCCTTCACAAATGGTCCTCTCTGATCTACTTCTAAAGAAGCAGCAAGCATACAGGCTCATTCATCCGAACTGTCACTCATCCATTCTTTGTTTATTTCATCCTCACTGTGAAATGGAAACGGATGCACTGTGTTATTACTATGTCTTGTCTCTGACCTGTGACCTGCTGAGTAAGCATCACCTGTTTCTGTTCCATCGGGGCTTGAGTTATCTGCATTTGCTGTCGAGGCACCATGGGGACCTGCTGCTGTACTGGTTGCAACTGGGTCAATTGTGCACGTGGCACCTGCATTTGCTGTACCTGCAAGAAATTCTGTCCTCGATTCTGAACGTTAGGAATAAATTCTTTCATTCTTGGGACTTTCACAGTTTCAAATGTACTGACATCATCTTGCTGAACAACACCATCCTGTGCCATCAACAGACACTCCTGCTTCCAGTGTCCCACGTTTCCGCGCAAATGACACAGCAACATCTTTTTCATACCCTGCATATCATTCTCAACAACCACAGTCCCTTAGTCCGGACCACGCATCATATCAATTCCACGTCCTCTACCCCTCACTTGAGGCTGGAACATAATAGTTCTCTGCTGCAGTGGCATAGGCAGCACTGTAGCTCAATGCACTCCTGTTTGAGCTGCCTTTATTTGCATCACCAACGCTTTCTCCTTCAACTTTTTCTGCTTTAATTCAATCTCGTCACTACAATATTTTGCATATTGCAACACCTCATCAATCGGCTTTTCTTGGCAACAAATCAGATGATTCTTAATCATCTGCCCTACCTCTGGTATTAAACCTTCTACAAACCTTAACACAAAATGCAACATGTCTTTCGGCTCAATTGCTTCCTTGCCACTGTACTCCTTGAATGCCTTTAACAATCTCTCAAAGTAGGTATGTATTGACTCTTTAGACTCCTGGACTGTCCTATAAATTCGCTGCCAATCAATATTTTGAGGAGAAATTCTTGCCTTTAGGAACTCAATCGCCTTATAATAGTTTTTCATTACCTCAGGTGAAGGTGCACCTGTTACTCTGTCCCTTTCTGGTTCACTTGTCGGTCAATCACTGCTCTCTTACACTCAACCCACAAGTCAGCTGGTACCACTATCTCCAATAACGTGTTCAAATCTTCCCACAAACATTTGGAAAGTTTCACAAATCTCTCTGTTTGTTGATACCACTTAACTGGTTTCTCTCTCAATTTTGGGTAATCATTTGTAAATGACAATATATCACTCCTGTGCCATGGAACATGAACAAATTGCCCTCCTGCTATCTCTCTCATCGGAAGCATCTTTACTGATTCCCTTTCTTTCTGCGCATCTTCAGACCCTTCTTGTGAATCTCGTTTTTGTTTATCTTTTTTCTTCGTCCATCTACCTTCCCACTTCTCTAACGCTCCCCAAATCTGATCACTCTGCAGCAATTCTCTCAAATGTACCTTCATTCCTGCTGATCTCATATGTTCGAATTCTTTGCCTCGAAATCTAATCTGTAGCTGCATTTCAAATGTTTTGTTTTCTCAATGTCAATATCATGCTTTTCTGCTAGCTCTGCCAATTTCTGATGTATTTTACTCTTCTTCTGTGTAAGATTCTAATCTGTTCACGCCCATTGTCCCATCAATTAACTCGTTGCTTCTATATTCAGCCTTAAACGATTTGTCCGGTCTTCGCTCTTGGATGCATTTTGAGGAGTGTTTAAAATATCTAATCATTCACTCAACTGCTGAGCTGACAATCCCTGTAACGAAATGTTACTCGCATTTGGCACTGGTATCTGTTGCACCACTGCACCGTAAGCTTGCGGAGTCAAATGTTTCAAACTCTGACTCGCATTTAGGCCATTCACTGCATCTGGAAGCGCTACAAGTGAATAAGATCCATTAAAGGTCTAGATCCATTAAAAGTCTGCCCTGCGGATGATATCATCTGCACAGGATCACTGGCACCCCTTCTCACTAGACTCTGTGACATTTCATTTTGTTCTGCCACATCTGATTTCTTTTGCGCAAATAAGGGTACAGCTGGACCAACAGTAATTGGTAGCGATATTACATCTGGAGCTGCCCTAACACATGCACCTTGTGGAAATGTTATCCCCATTGCCTGATTCATAACTGGTGTAACATCTAACTGTGTTCCTGTCATTGGTGTAAACTTCGGTAAACCCTTCACCTGTGCTGACGGCAATAACATTGGTGTTGGATCCGTCTGAACCAGCATAGGCTTCGGAAGCACTTGCTCCCTTGGGACCATTATGTTCCAGACTGTCTCAAGAACCGGTATATTTGGATAGATTTTCTGTACTGAAGGTGGATGTATCTGCGCTTGGACTACAGTAGCTGTCCCTGCACTAGGTGTACTCTGTAGTGATCCCGGTATTTGTCCACTATCTGGCTGAACCACTCCCTCAGCTCCCTGTGCTTGTGCTGGAGCAGTAGTAGTGTCAACACTAGTGCCTGAACCCCCTGCATATGTCGTTAAAGGTGGAGGTCAATGAGGTCCTCGACATCAGAATCCTCATCATCAACATAAGATTTTCTCCTTTTCTTTCTTCCTGCGCTTTCATCCTCTTTAGCACACTCTTCCTTCTCTGCCTCATCTCCCTCTGTAATAGCAGGAAACAACTTAACATCCTGTAATGTCACTGCTCTCCATTTCTTGTGTTCCCAATCCCATCTAGCTTCAGCTAAAGATTTCTCTACTCGCTTCATCCTCCTTTTGAACCTCATCTCCTGTTCCTGTCTGGACACTAGCTCCCAAACCGCTAAAGCCTCGAACTGTGCTGGTCTTGGTAATGGCTTCATATCATACAACGACATTTGCAATTGATCCAACATTCTCAAACTAAACCTTCCATGCTCCGGAAACGCTAAAAACCCATGCTTTTTAGTTAGCTTTAGATCATTGCTTCAACCACAAACACGGTGCTACACCTCGCTCCTCCATCACAATGTAAGCCGGAGAATTTTTCGGTGGGGTCGGCTCCCCCACTGACGCCTTAATGTGCGTATCACCCTTCATCGCACTGTTAAACGCCTTGAAAAACTTCATTTTGCCTGTTTTGCTAATTCGATTCAATAATGAAATGACTTTTACTCCCAAGATTCCCTTCACCTGCTTACTCAACCAATTGCCTCTTACGGACGGCTGCCAATCCGCATGCGACTCTTCCCACTTACCAACCTATCCCAGCGCGGCTCACTCTGACATCACACTCACACACTGCGGCTGACAAAGTGTTGCGGCTCGTCCGCCTACTTCGATTCACACAACTGATGCAAATTATTGCGACCATCTTAACCAATACTAACTAAAACAAACCTGCTGGTTTACTATAGGAAGGGACAAAATTGCTTCAGAGACCTTACGGATTTTCACTAATGAACCTTTTGCTCATGTAGCTATTCCTCCTTCTCAGTCTCCCACATTCGCAAGCAAAATTCGACCCGCAAATTTTACTCTCAACTGATCAATGGGTCTGTCCTGGTGCACAAAGAACTCGCCAAATCTCAGTCGAAATTTATTTTATTCAACTATCAAACACCCGACTCGTTGACCACACCCAATCAACCTGCTAAACCAGACAGATCACAACATATAACCAAGTGTCTCCTACACTTGTCAAAATACTCTGGAGTCTTAGACCACACAGGGTCTGTACATCACCAACAACCACGTGGACAATTTTTTAGCACAAAGTGCCACACACATGTGAAGTTTAACGACTTCCCTACTTTCATACTACGGAATATGCACACTCCTACTAACCTCAGCTTGAGTATGCAGACTCCCTACTTTACCTCACATATGTCACGATTCACCTGCAATTTGCTTAAGACTGTGCAAGCGCAACCTACTACTTTCGCACTGTCACAAAACACACCGAGACCATATCCAACTTTGCTAGCAGGATCCAGGATCTGGGAAAGTCATTTCTGGGCTTCAGGGGACATCATCTTTACTACCATTGACATTTCTGAAAAACAAAATTCAAACCTCATAAAAAAATACGAACAACTAACCCTAACTTAAACTAGTACCATAACTGATAATCACCACATACATAGTTCTCCAAGGAAACTAGCCATCAAACTGCTACCAAAAACTGCTAGCACGCCTGGTCCTTAGTAAGTAAACTTACAAAGGGACACGTATAGGCCGATGACCCTTTTGAATCGCATTGAGTATCCTAGGCATGCAGTGAATACTGTGTTGGTAGCTAGCATCAATAATCAAACCCCATTCTGTAGAAAACAACTTTAAAACCATGAAACTCAAGAACAACCACTACACATCAAGAAGATAACAATTTTTATTCCCTACTGATTACAATTCTAATCATCTGTTAATTCTATCTTTATTAATCATCCTTTATTAATCCGTTAATAGAAGAAACATTATTCTCACAGGAAACATATGCGTCAATGCAATACCATAAGCTATGAATATCAGCACTAAGATTGTAAGCAATTTAATTCGTCAGTCATTTGTCACTGTCAACGTCACCCCTAACAGCCTACCTAACCAAGATTAGCATTAGCATGTGGGTCTTCATGCGAGAACAATTTAGAGAAAAACTCAATTTAGGAAAAAGTCTACCTCAGTGAGAATATCAGTAAACAGCACAGTTGGTACCTAGAAGGAAAGGCACAAAACCATCAGTCACATTTTCATAGTTATCTATCCAGGATGGATCAGCAACAAGTCAGTCTTCTTCTTCAGGTCATCAAGCTACGGATCAGGCTCACAGAGTATGAACCCAATATCAGCACCTCAAACAACGTTTCCTGACGTCATCAATATATACACAAATTCTTCTAGATTCTGAATTCTTAGCCCCTTGTCATGACTTTTTATTAGGGTCTCCCAGTCCATCCCACTAATTGCTAATTGGTCAGTCTGTCGGCAGATATGACTCTAACCTATAGTTTTTATTTACCAAATAGTATTATTATATTTCACAAAACGCTGATTGGTTCGTCTTGCGATGAGGACATCATCCGGCTCTTCAGGTATTAAAATTGTTGCATACGATTCTCCAGTCAGTGCTTCTATTGTTCAAGACCTGGGAAAGTATATTTAGCCTACACTACACATAATTGTATCAAATGGTCTTCATCATGTCCTGTGCGTCGGTACTTGGCAGAATGTTCTAGCTAAGCAACTTGAACGATGATCGGTTCAAGGTCTCTATCCCCGGTTACCAGTCCTTTGCAAGGTGTTCAAATTCCCTATGTTCAGAGCGCGCAAGGCCCAGTGAAACCAGGCCCTTAGCTCGGCTAATTTAAGAATATAAATTAATGTAAAACATAGGTTATACATCTCATTATGACATATTCTTACATTCACTTCATACATTTTCATTATATCACATTTTTTAGTCACTTTAGTACAAACGGTGATCACTCCCCGACGGCACATTTTCAAACATGCACATTATTTTTCTGCTATTAATTTTGCTACGTATTTTTCTCATTACTAAACACACATATAAGTCATTAATAATTTCTTAATTAACATATCTGCTCCAACAACCGCTTTGATTGCAGGACTCTTAAGCCTGATTCTGTTCGTAAGTCGCTGGTGAAAACGGTGTGCTGAAATTGGCCTGCGAGAAGCCTATTGCACAAGTGGCTATATCTTCTTCGACCTAACTATCAGTGATGCATGAAGGTTACTGGCTAGAGGAAATTTTGTTTGTGGGAGCCTCTGCCGATCAGTTTCACTTTTATTCATAATCTGGTAGCTCCTGTGATGGTAGAAGCAGAAGCCATGCCTTTCAGTGGGTTTGAATTTGCAGCCATTCTCTAATGACACAGCTTATCCAATTCACCAAATGTTAAGATGCTGGGAATATTACTTCTATGTCCAAATTCCTTAGGTGCCTCAACTGTGAGCATTTAAAAAGTTTACAACTGTGCAAATATCTTTGATCGAAAAGATTTTAAAAAATCTTATAATTTTCATTCTGCCTTTTGAATTTATATGGAAACTTTTATGATAGAATTCTTTACGTCAAACCAATTATCTTTATTTCCTTCTTGTCCCTGTACTTGTGTACCATGGCTGTCGGCAGTTACATTCATAATGATCATACTTGCTAAGCTCAATTTTCACAAGTATATGGAGCTGTAAATACTCAGTGTTATAGTGATTATTCTGTGTAACTATGTTTTTCTTGCTTTTTGAAGTGTTTTAGGATGAAGCCTTAACTAAAATAATTATCTACAGTATCCCTTTGATTACATGTTTTTTTTTCCATATTAATTAAAATGTTGGATCTTTTGACCAAGAAAATAGAAACAGAATGGGAATAATTATTCCAGCAATACGTTTTCTCTGTGCAGGCCCACTAAAAGCATTTAATTTACAGGCCCTGGGTATATGATATACCACTTTACAAGGAGCATATGAATAAATAAAACATGCCAATTGTATGTACACCAATTGCTACCATGTTTATGGGAGACAAACATGCACTTCAGCACTGGTCAGCAGGATAAAGTGCTCAGAGTCCTAAAGCCAACAAAAAGATACAGCAAAAATGCGAGGCAACCAGGGAAAAAGATTGGGGGAAGACCACCCTATGGTTGATGGGTATAACAGTCCCTGTTTTGAAACTGGTCAGGTGGATAACCCTCACCACCAAAGACCCCTTGCGCCCCACAGACAGGGAGAACTGTTTACAGTCTGAATAGAGCGACAGTCATATTGGGGGCAGTGCCCTGTCCGCCTTTCCCCCACCCTGACGCACCCTTAAAGGGGCTGGGTGGTACATGGGGGAAGGATCGTATGTGGTTAATCTCACTTGGCCCCTCTGGCAGAGACGACCGGCCATCCCAAAGTCTTCTTGGATGATCCGGAGCTGGTGACACATTTAGCATCACCTATGTTGGCATGGTAAATGACCCCTAATTATGAATTTGCACAACCTTAATGGAGCTCAAAGCAGTGTTTGGCTGTCTGTCCATGGGTAGGTAGCACTGAGGCCTGGGAGTGATTCAGATTAGATGCTGATGTGGTTCACAGAGTAGGCACACTCATACTAGTCCATTAGCTGGATTAGCCTTGAGAATGAACTCTCACTAGTAAAGTGTTTTACAACACGAAGCAGACAAGCAAACTGATGGATATCCTGAAACCTGGCAAACCCATGTGGGTGGGGCAGCACCCTGATAGGGCAGGCCCTATTGGTTACTATCACCGGCATATGGGAAGGGACATTTAGGTGAAAGCTATGGCTTTGCATACCGCTCAAATGGGAGCTGTTCAGCCTGCTGGAGTCCCACCCTGAGCGCTTTGCAACACCATCCTGATGTGACTTCTTCAGCAAGGCTTGCATTTCTTTCTCACATGACCGATCTGATTGCAAGACTGGTAAGCCTGATTCTGTTTGTAAGTCGCTGGTGGAAACAGAGTGCTGAAATTTGCCTGGGGAGAATCAACAAGTTTCCACCTCAATGATCACCAAAGATCTGGCTCAGGTGGAACTTCTTAACCAGGGCAGACATGGGTGATGTTTCCGGGTCAGTGAGAACATGTTTTAGGCACTTTCCAACATGGCATGCCATGGAAGGGAGGCCAGGGTTGGGTGAATTAAACTCCGGGCCCACTGGGGCTCTGAATAAGGACTCTCTCAGAGCTTCATGACGCATGCAGGCAGGAGAGGCCTTGCTTGGCTGGTGGGACCCCATAAAAGGCACTTTGGGACATAGTGGGCCAGAAAATGGAGCCCAATACCAGGTGCTTACACCCCAGGGCCATATAGAGCTCTGACTTGGGCCTGGTCAGCTCTTCCTACCCAGACAGGAAAGGGAGACCTTCCTGGGACTGCGAGCCCCTCTTATATAGGTAATTTTTGACACAGCTGGCCGAGAATGGGAGCCCAGGGCTGGAGGCATCCATTCCAGGGTCCGCCAGAGCACTGTCCCTTGGCCCGGCTACAGCTCCTTAACACAGGGAAGTCCTTTCAAGGCCTGCATGACCCCATCTGGAGCATTTTGTGACACAGCAGGCCAAGAAGGGAGCCCAGGGCCGTTGACATGCACATCCGGCCTGTGAAGCTCTGGCCCCAGGCCTGGTCAGAACTTCTTGGCATAGGCAGGCTGGTAGACCTTCATAGGACAAGGGGAACCTATCCCTGACACTTTGGGACACATCAGGCAGAAGTATGAAGCCCAGGGGATCCACACCCAGGCCTACTGGAGTTCTGACCAGAGAACTGGTGAGCGATTTTTAACCCAGGCAGGCAGGGGATACCTTACCCCCTTGCAGAATCTCATACCAGGCACTTTGCAACCCAAGCAGGTCAGCGATGGAAGCCCAGGGCTCGGGGTTCCACCCCAGCGTCCAATGGAGCTCTCACTCGGGGCACTGTTCAAGCATCTTAACCAGGCTGGTGGGACCTTCCTGGGCCTGAAGGACTTTAAGACACTGATGACTGGTCAGTGAAGCCAGGACCGGGGCCTTCCATCCTCTGGCCTACTAGCTTTCTGACCTCAGGCCTGGTCAGAGCTTCGTAACCTGGGCAGGCAGGTTAGATGTTCCTGGGCCTTGAGGCCATGCCCCTGGTACTTTGCAACATGGCAGTCCAAGGAAGGGGTAACACGGCCGGGCTTTTCATACCAAGGCTCCTGGAGCTCTGACCTGGGGCACAATTAGAGCTTCTTAACCAAGGCAGGTAAAGAAGACATTCCCAAGTAGATCATACTGACAAAGGTCAATTTTTCTTCATTCACAACCTGTAAATACACAAATGTCAAGATAAACTCTTATTCGGAATCATTACGTTCCAGATTAAGTTCACTTGGCATACTTTTCTTCTTTGTTTTGGAATTCCATTAAACACAACTTTAAAAGACCGTACCTTCTGAAACCTAAAGAATGTCCCAAAACTGCTTCAGAAAGATTAGGACTCCTGTTTGTCATTTGGGTTTATATCATCTAGCCTGCACCAAGGGTGGAATCAGTATTTTTAGTGGTAGATATTACTGTGTGAGACTAGAGTGTACTCTGCTGCACATTATTGCATTCAAGGCCAATAAACAAAAATGTGTTAAAAAAATCATTGTGTGAAAGGCTCAACAACCTGCACATTGTTTTCTGGAGGTCTGCTTACCCATTCCCCTAGTGGCAAGCCACAGGGGCAGGGATGGGCAGCGCATGAGTCTTCCCATAAGCTTTTGTGGCACCTGAAAAGTGAAGCTTGTACTTCTTTTTTGTCATGAAACAAAGCTGAGGGACTAGAATTATTGTGCTTTTTCAGATAGGATAATCTGCTAGGTCCCCTGAGTTGTAAAAGAAACATCCCCACTCCTCATGCGGTACATGCGAAATCCACACTTAGGTGTTTGTTTGGAGCAGCTCTTGTTAGTGGAGTCTATTTTAGAAGGAAGCTCCGAACATCTCTGATGTCAGTGGTTCCACTGAAATGAACAGTGTGCAGAACTGTTTATTGAAATACTGCTTCCACTGTGTGGTGTTGTTACTTTTAGCCCTGGGACACCCTGTTGGGTACCTACGCACTTCACAAAAATTTCAGAATACAATAAAACTTTTCTGAAAAAGGTCAACCTTTTTCTTAGATATGTGAGCGAAAGAGTTAATAAAATGATTGAATAGAGGTCCTTCAGGGGCTATCAGTTTCCACTTTTCTTTAAATCTGTGTGATAATTTCAGAATTAAAGTTAACCTTGTGCTGCAATCTGTACCTGCAATTTTAGATTTACTTCTTCTAGATTGTGTTCCCTTCATTGCATATCCTACCGATAGGAATTATACAGGAAAAAGTCTGTTGAACTGACACTTTGCTTACTTCTGTTTGACATCCACAGCTCAAATCAAATGAGGACAAAGCCTCTCCCAAAGTGAAGAAAGGCAGACATGTATCAGAAACAAAACTGGATCCACTTCCACCTCTGAGAAACGTGAAAAACCAGGTACCTTCAATTCTTGCTCTGAATTGTCCTCAATTGGTGTGTTTAGTGATATGTATCATTCACCAAGGCTAGTCTGTGCTCTGCTGCACAGTAGTGCATTCAAGGACAACAAATACAAACTTAACAAATCAACTGTATAGCAGGCCTAACAGCCTGCGCGTTATGTTCCCTATTACCTCTTTTCAGATTCCCATAAAGGCAGACCACAGGGACAGGGAAGGGCCGAACATGGGTAAATTCCCAGAAACAGGGACTATAAATGCCAGGAATGACCTAGACTTCTTCTGGAGGGGTTACATGGAAGAGGCTTTTCTGGGGGCTATCAGTCTTCACTTATAATAAATCAATATTATAAGTTTACATTCAAAATTCTCCTGGTACTGTAACGTGCGCCTGCAATATTAGGAGTATTTGCTGTAGATTGTGTTTCCTCCCTTTTGAATCTTCCACATTAAAATATTAGAGATTCTTATCTAGAAAGGAAAAATGCCAGCAAACCAATACTTTGCTTATTTCTCGTCTACACAGATCAAAACCAATGAGGAAGAAGCCTCCACTATGGATCTTGCAAGAGTGGCCACATTCAGAACTAGATCAGAGGCAAAACCTGACCCACTTCCCCCTCAGAGAAACGTGGGAAACCAGGTACCTTCTATTCTTGCTTTGAAATGTGATTTGTAAAGTTTTTTTTTTCAGTCTGGATTTCTTTCCCATGCACGATTTATTTTTCATTGTTCTTTGCACGTTGGCCTGATTACACAGTAAATACTGCCCACTTTTGCTAGCCTGGGCAGAGAGGGATTGCAAACTGTCATCAGTCTCTGCCCAAGGGATCAGCAAAATGTCTGAAATGACCCTTTTGACACCAGAATACCAATTCCTGGTCTACAAATCACTTGACATTCTGAAATAATGTCTTTGTTTGAAAGATATTAGACTTGTGGTAAAGGCCTTCAGAAAGGGTAACCGGTAGGCCCCTCCCCAGTAGGCAGTGGAGGCAATTGGCAGCACCTTAACACACTGATGTGGCTAACACAGCAACAATGGTGTCTCTTTCTCACACTACCCATGTTTACAGGAGAAAAATACTTATCCATTTCTGTGAGGTAGGATCTCTTCCATCACAGGATTTGTCAGACTGATTCTGCTTGTAAGCCGGTGGTGGAAGCGGTGGGCTGGAATTTGCCTGGGCAGGAGGCTCATGCACATGTGGCCATGTCTTCTTCACGCTTACCAGTTGTGATGTATTACGGTTACTAGCTAACGGACATTCTTACTTGTGGGAGCCTCTGCTTATCACTGTTTCCTTTTGATTACTTATCCAGTAGCTCTAGTGATGCAGAAGCCATGCCCGTCAGTGAGTTTGAACTTGCAGCCTTTCTCTAATGACCCAGCTTACCCAATTCACCAAATGGTACGAAAGTCGGAAAATTTCTTCCATGTCCAAACTCTTTAGGTCCCTGAGATGTAAGCTTAAAAACATTCCAACCAATCAAACAACCTTAAAGAAAAAGCTTTAAAAACACTTATAATTTACATTTTGCCTTTTGAATTTTGATAGAAAACTTTGACAGAGATGTTTTCACGTCAATGCAATTATAATGTATTTTCTTCTTGCCCCTATACCTGCGTGCCATGGCTGTCGGCATCAAAATTCAAAGTAATGACACGCCTTAGGTAAATATTCATTCGTTTGAGGACCTGTAAATATATAAATGCACAAGAAACGCTTTTGCAGAATAACTACATTCAAGATTAAGGGGGTCATTCTGACCCTGGCGGTCTTGGACCGCCAGGGCGAAGAATGACGGAAGCACCGCCAACAGGCTGGCGGTGCTTCCAATCCCATTCTGACCGCGGCGGTAAAGCCGCGGTCGCCCTGCCGGGGCCGGCGGATTTCCGCCGTTTTTGCCCCGGCTGGGAGAATCCGCCAGGGCAGCGCTGCAAGCAGCGCTGCCCTGGGGATTCTGACCCCCTTACCGCCAGCCTGTTTCTGGCGGTTTTCACCGCCAGGAAGAGGCTGGCGGTAAGGGGTGCCTGGGGCCCCTGGGGGCATGGGCAGTGCAGGGGTCCCCTAACAGGGCCCCGGCCAGCTTTTCACTGTCTGCCTAGCAGAAAGTGAAAAGCACGACGGGTGCAACTGCACCCGTCGCGCGGCTGCAACACCGCCGGCTCCATTCGGAGCCGGCTCCTGTGTTGCAGGTCTCATTCCCGCTGGGCCGGCGGGCGCTAACTTGGTTAGCTACCGCCGCCCACCAAGGTTGGAATAACCCCCTGAATTCACTTGAAAAAGGTTTCCTTCTGTTTTTTTGGAATTCTATTAAAAAAAAACCTTCTGAGACCAGGAAAATGTCTCAAAATTTCCTCATAAGGACCACGACTCCTGTTTGTTCTGAGTGTTAGAGTTTATGTCATCCACCATGTCCCAAGGGTGGAATGGGTGTGTTTAGTTGTGGATATCATTGTCTAAGGCTAGTGTGTGGTCTACTCTGCTGAATAATATTGCAATCAAAGACAATCAATGCAAACATTTTAAAAATCACTGTATGAAAGGGTGATCAACCTGCATGTTATGTTTTCTAAGGCCTCTTTCCTCATTCCACTTGGGGCAGGCAACAGGGACAGGGATGGTCAAATCATTAATTATTTTCTAGGAACCAGAACTATAAATGTTAGAAATTACCTAAGCTTGTTCTGGAAGGGGTATGTAGAAGCAGTGTGCGTAATCAGCTGTTTAATATGCACTATGTCCACTGACTCTTATGATAAACTTTTGTGGTACCCCAAAAGTAAACTTTGTTCTTCTTTTGTGTAATGGAATCAAGCTGAGGCATAAGAATTATTATGCATTTTCAGACAGCTAAATTGGTGAGGTTCCCTGTGTTGTAAGGGAACTATGTAGGCTCATGAAGTACAGTGGGTATTCCACTCACAGGTGTTTGGTTGGAGCAGCTCTTTTTAGTTGGGTATATTTGTGAAGGAAACTCTGAACATCTCTGTATCTGTGGTTCCATTGAAGTGAACAGTGTGTAGGACTGTTTATTGAACTACTGCATTCACTGTCCCGAAAAAGGTCTACCTCTTGCTTAGATTTGGGAGAGAAAGAGGTAATAAAAGAAATTAACAGAAGCATTTTTGAGACATATAGGTTTAAACTTTTCTTAAACCGTTATAAATTCACAATCAAAGTTTTCTTTGTGCTGGAATATTTGCCTGCATTATGAAGGTTATTTCTTGTAGACTGTGTCCCCTCCTCTTTAAATCTTCCAGACTTACATATTGGAATCTGGAAGGTAAAATGAGTGTTAAACTGATACCTTTCTTACTTCTCTTCTATGTCCACAGATCAAAACCAATGAGGAAAAAGCCTCCACCATGGAACCTGCAAGAGTGAACACAGGCAAAAATGGATCAGAAGCAAAACTGGACCCGCTTCCCCCTCAGAGAAACATGAAAGAACAGGTATGTTCTGTTTTTGCTCTGAAATGTGATTAGTTAAGTTTGTTTTCTTCACTCTGGATTTCTCTCCTGTACATGATTTGTTCTCCACTGGTCATTATACTTCTGTCTGATTAAACAGTAAATTTTGCCCATATTTCTACCTCGGGAAGAGAGGGATTGTAAAACATCATCACTCTCTGCCCAAGACCGTGGTAAAGAATGGGTGGAAGGATCTTTTTGACACCTGAATACAATATCTGGTCTACAAATCACTTGAAATTCTGGCAGAAATGCCTTTGTAGGGAAGAATTCGCTCTTGGGGTAATGGTCCATGGAAGGGTTGACTGTCGGCCCCTCCCCAGTGGGATGTGGAGACAATTGGCTATGCTCTTGCATCTTGATGTGACTTCTTCAGCAAGATTCGCATTTCTTTCTTACCAGTGGACACTTATAGGCCGATGAACCTTTTGAATTGCATGGAGTGTCCTAGCCATACAGTAAATATCGTGTTGGTAGCTAGCATCAATAATCAAAACCCGTTTTGTGGAAAACAACTTAAAACCATGAAACTCAAGAACAACCACTACACATCAAGAAGTTAAAAATTTTTATTCCCTAAAGATTACAATTCTAATCATCTGTTAATTCTGTCTTTATTAATCATCCTTTATTAATCCGTTAATAGAAGAAACATTATTCTCAAAGGAAACATATGCGTCAATGTAATACCATCAGATATGAATATCAGCACTAAAATTGTAATTCAGCAATTTAATTTGTCAGTCATTTGTCACTGTCAATGTCACCCCTAACAGCCTACCTAACCAAGATTAGCATTATCATGTGGGTCTTCATGCGAAAACAATTTAGAGAAAACATCAATTTAGGAAATATTCTACCTAAGTGAGAATATCAGTAAACAGTGCAGTTGGTACCTAGAAGGAAAGGCACAAAAACATCAGTCACATTTTCATAGCTACCTATCTAGGATGGATCAGCAACAAGTCAGTCTTCGTCTTCAGGTCATCAAGTAGTCAGCTACGGATCAGGCTCACAGAGTATGAGCCCAATATCAGCACCTCGAACAACGTCTCCTGACGTCATCAATATCTTCCCAAATTTGCCTACATTCTGAAGCCTTAGCCCCTTGTCATGACTTTTTATTAGGGTCTCCCAGTCCATCCCACTAATTGCTAATTGGTCAGTCTGTCGGTAGATATGACTCTAACCTTTAGGTTTTATTTACCAAATCGTATTATTATATTTCACAAAACGCTGATTGGTTTGTCTTGCGATGAGTTCATCATCCGGCTCGTCAGCTATCAAAATTGTTGCATACGATTCTCCAGTCAGTGCTTCTATTGTTCAAGTCCTAGGAAAGTACATTTAGCCTACACTACACATAATTGTATCAATTTGTTTTCATCATCTCCTGTCCGTTGGTACATTGCAGAATGTTCTAGCTAAACAACTTGAACTCTGAGCGGTTCAAGGTCTCTGTCTCCGGTTACCAGTCCTTTGCAAGGCGTTCGAATTCTCTATGTTGAGAGCGAGCAAGGCCCAGTGAAACCAGGCCCTTAGCTCAGCTAATTTAAGACTATAAATTATTGTAAAACATAGGTTATACATCTCATTATGAAATATTATTGCATTTTTTTTATACCTTTTCATTATATCACATTTTTTAGTCACTTTAGTACATATGGTGATCACTCCCTAAGGGGAACATTTTCAAACATGCACATTATTTTTTTGCTCTTAATTTCTCTATGTATTTTTCTCATTAGTAAACACACATATAAGCCAGTAATAATTTCTTAATTAACATATCTGATCCAACAATCCCTCCTCTGATGACTACATATGTCATCACACTCTTTCTTGACAACATTTTATAGCTCTGTTTCAGATGTACTTTGCTTTCTTCTTGAATTTTCTCTATAGATTCTTCTTCTAGGTGGTTCTTCCCCCCTCTGATCATTCTTAGATTTCCTCAGTTTGATCTTTTTGCCATAATTTGCATGTACCCCTGTGACGGGCTTGCCGGAACCCGCCCGCACACTCTAGTGACTTGTGCTGATGCTGCCACTGGTGCACCGGAACACCACGGAAATCCCACCTATGGGAGAGGCGAGACCAGGACGCCGTGGGAAGGAGGAGCAATAAGAAGGTCGGCGTCTGGACAAGAGATGAGGAAGGAGTGGGGAGAGGAGTCGATCCAGGACGAAGGGGAGCGAGACGGAGGAACAAGAGACTGAGAGGACACCGAGGAGAGAACCCCCGGGCGGAGGACCTGGGAGATCGGAGAGTCGTTTCCCTCGACCGGGGAATTGAGGACAACAGAGCAGCCGAAGAAGACGGGGACAACGCGGCGAACCGGGAAGCAGAGCGCAACATCCTGCCACGCTTCTGGAGAAGCATGGCAGATCTAGGTGTGTAAGAGCACGGTAATTCAGGGAAGGGAGGACAGGTGGAACGGGCATAAAAGTAAGGTAGGGGGTTGAGAAGAAAAGGAAAGTACGAGTAAAACCTGGGGAAATATGAAGCACAGGTGAGGTGAGGGGTATTGCAAACAGCACATGGGAAAAAGGACGAGCACCAGGTCACACCATTATTAAGAAGAAAAAAAAAACTAAAAGACAGTCGACAGGAACATAGAAGAAAGAGAAATAAAGATAAAGACAGGAGAAGATTAAAGGAAAACCTTGACAGGAAGGGAAAGAAAAAGGAGGATACAGAGATGAGAAAAGCAAAGAAAATGGAGAGAGAGAGAGAAAAGAGAAGAAAGAAAAGACAGAAGACGAGGGAAAGCAAGAAGCAGTTAGGAAAAGAGGAAAACCCCAAATCACTTACCGCTAATATTCTTCTTTTCCCCACATGCGCTTCCCGGGAGACCTAAGACACGGAGAGAAGCAAGGAAGAGGTTAAGAACGAGGAGCCGAGGTAGCCCAACAGAGAAGGATGGAAGGACAAAGGAGAGAACCAGCAGTCACTAATCCACATTACTAAACAATAAACATCACTTACCTACTTGACGGCAGACTCCTGCGTTGTTCTTTGCACTGCGTTCACCACAACCCCATAATCCTAATATGGAAACAATCACAATTAATATTCCCTGGACAATTTTCCACAATACCCCATTACAAATCTGACTAAACCAACTACCCACAGACACAAATTCATTTCTAACCTTTTCCTAAACTCATGGTTCCTTAAACTCCTTCAAATCCTTGCTTGAATTAGTTAAGTTAGTAAGCAAGTCTCCTATCTCCTTATCATTCTCTGGAATATAAGAAGAACAATGCCTAGCATTAATCATTTTACAGACTCCGCCGTCTTTCGCTAAAAGTATGTCTAAAGCAAGCCTATTTTGCAGCGTCATAGCTCTGTCTGCAGCTAATTCAGTATTTAACAGGAGTATTGCCCCTGTAAAGTTTGTCAGCATGTTATTCACAATAGTAGACAACTTTTGTATCTTAATTGCATTCAGAATAACTCCTACACAAGGAATTACTGCACCAAAAGTATCTCCCACAATTGCAGAAGAGGTTTTCCTCCTCTGTCGCTCATGATGTAATTCAGTCACTTTCGGGAATTTCTTTAAATCATCTATCTGATAGATTTTAGGAAAAACTATTCCCAAATAACATGTCCCATACCATCCTCTAGGAAGACGGTAATAAGAATTAATTCCACAAATATAGTAGATTCCAGGAATCACAGGGTGCTGACCATTCAGCATAAAAGTCCACCTACTCTGAAACAAAAACACATGCCTACATTCACTCGTTCCCACAAATAAAGTGTCAGTGCGTGATTTTGGCCTATATATACAAAGCTTCCCTACATGTAATGCATCTAAAGCTAATTTCCTTTGTGTTTTAATGGCAGTGTAAGAATAATCATTCTTGTAAGTCCTTTTCTCCAATCCCTTCTCTAGCTTCTCCTTCAATGCCTTCCTTCTATCATCAGTATGCCCTATGAAGCTCTTCTCTAACTGTGTTAGTAAGCAGGTCAAATTATTTCGATGTGCATAAGCAGTACCAAATGTTAGTGTTGGCTCAAAGAATCCCCTAACTAATACTATATCATGCTCCCTAGCTATTTTGCTCAAATATCTAATAATAGGAACAAAGGAAAACACAACATCATGATTTGAATAAAAAAATTGACTATACTCTTGGTTATAGAACCTGGTAAGTAGCAGACTACAAGTTATGCCATAAGTTAAAGGCAAGCTATGGTACGTAACCCCTTCTTCCACAGAGGAAGGAATTTGCGTACACACAAGACAATTCCTTGCATCCATTATTTCCACGTACACACTCAACAACCGATAGAACACATTAGAGGAAAGCTCTCCTTGAGCATTAGTATAATCATGCAAATATTTTTCATCTAATTTAAATCTCTCTGAAGCTGTTAGTGTGGTAGTCTCAGGAACAGAAGCAATAGTAGCCCCCTTCATCTCATGAACAGACATACCCACAATCATTATTATAAACATTATTCCACACAAAATTGCTATTGCAACACTCAAATATCTACAATCTTTAACATTTCTAATGCCGTTTTTTAATTCACCCATGATCTGTAAAGAATCAGAGAGTAGAATCAACTGTTAGATAAAGTGCAACAGAAAAAATCAAAAATGAAGAAAAATCAAAATGTTTCTTTCTCACAGTTCAGTTTCACACGCAGGAACCCTTTTCTCCTTTGTCAAAAATCGGTTAGCAGCTTGTCACATCCGGGTTTTCAAATTTTCACATCAGGTCATCAATGTCTTTTTCCGGGTTTATTTCAACAGTCTCTTTTTCAGGTTTCTTCAGATTAGCTCAACAACTCAGTCTATTAATTACTTCCAAGTTGCATCAAAGTATTGATTCGGAACTTCTCAGTCAAAACAAAAGGACATGAACTTGTTTTGCCATTCACTCGTTGCCGCATATGCCCACTCGGGACCTGCGTATCTTCAACTTGCTACTCTCTTTATTTTCAACCTCCGTTCTCCACTCGATTCACCTTCACTCAATTCCTCCCTTCTCATAGCATCCACTTCTTCCTCTAATGGTTCATTTATAACCATCTCCTTCTTTTTCCAAGTCACGATTCAGGCCAATTATCTCCCTTTCTCACTCCTTCAGTCAGTATTCTCCTCAGAATTGGACTCTTCTCTATTTCCCTTTCTGTGGTGTTTTCTCTTGATGGACCTGCAAAGGGTTCAGGAGGTCGCGCCACTTTGACTTTGATCCATCTTAACTCTTTCCACCTCTTGATCTGGCATTTGCTCTGCTTGTTTTTTCAGCACTGTCTGTGTATAGGAGAACCCCTTCTGTGCTCAGTTCTATTGCTGTATCTGCTGAGTTAGACTCTTGCTCACCCTCCTGTAATTCTGCACTCTCGTCTCTTACAGGGGTGATTGACCCATCTTCCACCAACTCAGGATCAATCTCAGGTTCGACTTGTTCTGGCTCTGGCTCAGGTAGAACCACCTGTTTCTCAGCTGTTGGTGCTCTTAACAACACTTCTTCATGTTCTTGCAGACTCACCACTCTCTTGGTATGGCTTGCGTGTATCCAATGTGGCAGTCCTGCACCCTTTACTGCTGTCGTAGTTGTCAGCAACACTTGGTACGGACCCCTCCAACGCAGCTCTAAACAAGTTTTTTGAACATGCTTTTTGATGACTACCCAATCTCCAGCTATCAGATTGTGACCTGGGTCGTGGATGGGTGGTAGGGTGACAGCCTGCACCTGCTGAGAGAAAGATCGAACCACATCAGCCAGACCCTTGCAGTGGTCCAACACCATATCATCTGTAATAATGACAAGAGCCTTGGCTGAAATTGCTGGCAACCTCATTGCTCTACCCATGAGGATCTCATGGGGTGATAGTCCTGTCTTCCTGTCAGGTATATTTCGCATTGACATCAGTACCAAAGGTAATGCTTCTGGCCATTTCAGATTTGTTGCGGCACACATCTTGGCAATTCTTGACTTCAATGTACCATTCATTTGCTCCACCAACCCTGATGCTTCAGGATGATAACTGCAATGTAATTTCTGCTCAATGTTTAGTGCTGCACACAAGATCACTTCGTTACTGAAGTGTGTTCCCCTATCTGATTCTAAAGAAATAGAAAATCAGAACCATGGTATTAGCTCTCTAAGCAACAGCTTTGCTACTGTGAGACTATCATTTCTTCAAGTGGGGTATGCTTCAATCCAATGGCTGAACATGCACACAATCACTAAGATGTACTTCAGTACACCACATGCAGGCATCTCTATGAAATCCAGCTGCATTCTGCTGAATGGTCCTCCTGCTCTTCCAATGTGGCTCAAAGTCACCACTGTCCCTTTTCCCATATTCAGTTGCTGACAAATAACACACCGATGGCATACTACCTCTGCTGCCTGTCTGAACTTCGGATTGAACCAGTGAACCTGACCATAGCATCCCTTCCAATATGCGCCTAGCCATAGTAGTAGCAGGCCATCTGAGTTAACAAACTATTTGGCAACACCATCTGACCCTCCTCAGAAACCCAAATCTCATCAGGTCTTTGAACACATTTAAGTCTAACCCAGCTTAGTGTCTTTTCCTTATCTGCATTCTCTTGCAATGTTTTCAATTCTTCTAGTGTATCAATTATTTTTTAAGCACAACTTGCACAATTATTTTCTTCTTCAGGCATTATTTCCCACTTGTCTTTAAACGACATACAGTTTAATGCACAAAACCTTGTGACTTGATCTGCATATCCATTTCCAAGTGAAATTTAATCCTGTGGCTTTTGGTGTGCACTGCATTTCACCACAGCAATTTCTTCAGGTAACTGTATTGTGTACAACAACTCATTTATTTGGTCGTCATTTCTCACTGGGGTTCCAGTAGAGGTCATAAAACCCCGCTGCAATCACAATTGGCCAAAATCATGCACAGTTCCAAATCCGTATTGACTATTGGTATAGATTGTGACTCTCAATCTTGCAGAAACATAGCAAGCTCTAGTAAGAGCTACTAATTCTGCCACTTGTGCAGAGTACACACCTGGAAGCCATGAAGCTTCTAATGTGCCAGTAATTGTGCACACAGCATATCCTACTCTCAGTGTGCCTGTTCCGTCTCTGAGACACGATCCATCAACAAAGACAATTTGGTAATTTTCTTCTAAATGCGTATCTCTAATGTCAGGCCTCGGTTTTGTACACAACTCAGTCACCTCAAGACAATCATGTTCAATGTCTTCCTCCTTTTCAACTTCAACAGTATCACTTGGAAGCAAGGTTGCTGGATTCAACACTGTACATCTTTTCAATGTTACACTTGGAGCACCCAATATGCTCGTCTCATAACTTGTCAGTCTTTCCCTGTCAAATATTGCATTTTCGTCCTTGTCAGTAAAATCTCAACAGAGTGTGGTACCATTACCGTCAAAGGGTATCCCATGACTACCCCGTCGCATGGGGAAAGACTTTGACCAACTGCAGCTACTGCGTGCAGGCAACCTGTTAAAGCTGCTGCGACCGGGTCCAAGGTAGCTGAAAAATAAGCTACTGGGCAATAAGCACCTCCATGGAGCTGTGTCAAAACAGACAAAGAACAAGCATCACGTTCATGACAAAACAATGTGAAAGGCTTTGTGTTATCAGGCATTCCCAACGCTGGAGCTCTGCACAAACTCTCTCTTAATTCAGTGGATGCTTTCATCTGATCTTCATCTAGGGTAATGGGATCTGTAACTTCCTTATGTGTCAACTGCTGCAAAGGTTTAGCAATCTCAGCAAAATTCAGAATCCACTGTCTGCAGTACCCCACCATTCCCATAAACATCCTGACATCTCTCTGTGAAGTTGGGGAACTTCTTTGCAGAATCATGGTAATTCTCTCCCTGGAGGTTCTCCTCAATCCCTTTTCAATCCGTGTCCCAGATATTTCACTGATTTTTGACAATACTGCAATTTCACAGGTGAAACTTTATGGCTGAATTCTTCCAAATGATTCAACAGGGCAATCGAGTCATGTTTACACTCATCCCTTGTCCTGGATGCGATCAACAGATCATCAATGTATTGCACTAGGGTCGATTGGTGTGGCAATTCCAATGACTCCAGGTTATTTTTCAGGATCTGATTAAACAGTGATGGTGACTCCGTATGCCCTTGTAGAAGCCTGCACCAACTGTAGATTCTCTCTAGGAATTTGAAACTAAAAAGAAACTGACTATCCTCATGAAGTGGCACAGAAAAAAAAGCTTGTGACAAATCTATCACTGTGAACCACTCTGCATCGCAAGGAAGCTGAAACAGTATCGCTGCTGGATTCGGCACTACCGGACAACATTTAACCACCATGTCATTCACTTTTCGCAAGTCCTGCACAACACGCACTTTCCCACATGGTTTCTTTAAGCCCATTATCAGTGAATTACATGGGCTGCTTTAAACTTCCTTCAAAACTCCTTGTTTTAAAAAGTCTCCAATTATTTGTGCCACCTTCATCAAAACATCTTGTGGCATGTTATACTGTGGAAGCTGCGGGAATACTGCATTGGGCTTCAGAGTGATTTTAATTGGCTCTACTCCCTTGATCAGACCTACTTCTTTCCCCATTAAGTCACAATCTTCTTCCTTCACTGTTCCCTGCAAGTCTGCATGCAATTCCTTCACAGTGAACATTGGGAAAAACTCAATCAACGGGTATTCTCCATAGGCATTGTTAACCATCATTTCAGTCACCTGTTCTTCTCATCATCACTATTTGTATGGACTTCTATCCCAGTGTCTGAACAATTAATGGAGCATTTTGTCTTACACAGTAAATCTCTTCCCAGTAGGAATAAGGGACTTGAATCGCACACCACAAATCTGTGTAGTCGCTGGTAATTTCCAATTTCGACTTGCACTGGTTCTGTGATTGGGTTTGTGAACTGTCTATTCTCCACTCCCACAACTTGAACTGTCCTGCCTGAAAGAGGTATATACGGGACTTCTATGCTCCTCACTGTAGAGCGCGTAGCTCCTGTGTTCACCATGAATGAAACCTTGTAGGCCATCACTTTTCCCTTAATAAATGGTCCTCTCTGATATACTTCTAAAGAAGTAGCAAGCATACAAGCTCCTTCATCCGAACTGTCACTCATCCATTCTTTGTTTATTTCATCCTCACTGTGAAATGGAAACGGATGCACTGTGTTATTACTACTGTCTTGTCTCTGACCTGTGACCTGCTGAGTAAGCATCACCTGTTGCTGTTCCATCGGGGCTTGAGGTATCTGCATTTGCTGTCTAGGCACCATGGGGACCTGCTGCTGTACTAGTTGCAACTGGGTCAATTGTGCACCTGGCACCTGCATTTGCTTCACCTGCAAGAAATTCTGTCCTTGATTCTGAATGTTAGGAATAAATCCTTTCATTCTTGGGACTTTCACAGTTTCAAATGTACTGACATCACCGTGCTGAATAACACCATCCTGTGCCATCAACGGACACTCCCACTTCCAGTGTCCCACGTTTCTGCGCAAATGACACAGCAACATCTTTTTCATACCCTGCATGTCATTCTGAACAACCACAGTCCCTAAGTCCGGACCACACATCATGTCAATTCCACGTCCTCTACCCCTCACTTAAGGCTGAAACATAACAGTTCTCTGCTGCGATGGCATAGGCGGTACTATAGCTCCATGCACTCCTGTTTGAGCTGCCTTTATATGCATCACAATCGCTTTCTCCTTCAATGTTTTCTGCTTTAAGTCAATCTTGTCACTACAATATTTTGCATATTGCAACACCTCATCAATCGGCTTTGCCTGACAACAAATCAAATGACTCTTAATCATCTGCCCTAACTCTGGGCAAACCTGAACAAAAAATGCAACATGTCTTTCGGCTCAATTGCTTCCTTGCCACTGTACTCCTTGAATGCCTTTAACAACCTCTCATAGTAGGTATGTATTGACTCTTTAGACTCCTGGACTGTCCTATCAATTCGCTGCCAATCAATATTTTTGGGAGAAATTCTTATCTTTGGGAACTCAATCGCCTTATGATAGTTTTTCATTACCTCAGGTGAAGGTGCACCTGTCACTCTGTCCCTTTCTGGTTCACTTGTTGGCCAGTCCACTGCTCTCTTACACTCAACCCACAAGTCAGCTGGTACCACTATCTCCAATAACGTCAAATCTTCCCACAAACATTTGGAAAGTTTCACAAATCTCTCTGTTTGTTGATACCACTCAACTGGTTTCTCTCTCAATTTTGGGTAATCATTTGTAAATGACAATATATCACTCCTGTGCCATGGAACATGAACAAATTGCCCTCCTGGTTTCTCTCTCATCGGAAGCATCTTTACTGATTCCCTTTCTTTCTGCGCATCTTCAGACCCTTCTTGTGAATCTTGTTTTCGTTTATCTTTTTGTTTCTTCCATCTACCTTCCCACTTCTCTAATGCTCCCCAAATCTGAGCACTCTGCAGCAATTCTCTCAAATGTGCCTTCATTCCTGCTGATCTCATATGTTCAAATTCTTTGCCTCAAAATCTAATCTGTGGCTGTGTTTCAAATGTTTTGTTTTCTCAATGTCAATATCATGCTTTTCTGCTAGCTCTGCCAATTTCTGATGTATTTTACTCACTTCTCTTGTAATCTTTGGACACAAATACCTCAGCTCTTCTTCTGTGTAAGATTCTAATCTGTTCACGTCCATTGTCCCCTCAATTAACTCGGTTGCTTCTATATTCAGCCTTAAACGATTTATCTGGCCTTCGCTCTTGGATGCATTTTGAGGAGTGTTTAAACTATCCAACCATTCACTCAACTGCTGAGCTGACAATCCCTGTAATGAAATGTTTCTCGCATTTGGCACTGGTATCTGTTGCACCACTGCACCTGAAGCTTGCGGTGTCAAACGTTTCAAACTCTGACTCGCATTTAGGCCATTAACTGCATCTGAAAGCGCTACAAGTGGACTTAGATCCATTAAAGGTCTAGATCCATTAAAAGTCTGCCCTGCGGATGACATCATCTGCACAGGATCACTCGCACCCCTTCTCACAAAACTCTGTGACGTTTCAATTTGTTCTGCCACATCTGATTTCTTTTGCGCAAATAAGGGTACCGCTGGACCAGCAGTAATTGGTAGCGATATTGCATCTGGAGCTGTCCTAACACTCACACCTTGTGGAAATGTTACCCCCATTGCCTGATTCATAACTGGTGTAACATCTAACTGTGTTCCTGTCATTGGTGTAAACTTCGGTAAACCCTGCACCTGTGCTGAAGGCAATAACATTGCTGTTAGATCCGTCTGAAACAGCATAGGCTTTGGAAGCACTTGCTCCCTTGGCACCATTATGTTCCAGAGTGTCTCAAGAACCGGTACATCTGGATACATTTTCTGTACTGAAGGTGGATGTATCTGTGCTTGGACTACAGCAGTTGTCCCTGCATTAGGTGTACTCTGTAGTGATCCTGGTATTTGTCCACTATCTCTCTGAACTACTCCCTCAACTCTCTGTGCTTGTGCTGGAGCAGTAGTAGTGGCAACACTAGTGCCTAGACCCCCTGCATATGTCGTTAAAGTTGGAGGTTGTGAGGTCCTCGACATCAGAATCCTCATCATCAACATAAGATTTTCTCTTTTTCTTTCTTCCTGTGCTTTCATCCTCTTTAGCACTCTCTTGCTTCTCTGCCTCATCTCCCTCTGTAATAGCAGGAAACAATTTAACATCCTGTAATGTCACTGCTGTCCATTTCTTGTGCTCCCAATCCCATCTAGCTTCAGCTAAAGATTCCTCTACTCGCTTCATCCTCCTTTTGAACCTCATCTCCTGTTGCTGTTGGAACACTAGCTCCCAAACCGCTAAAGCCTCGAACTGTGCTGGTCTTGGTAATGGCTTCATATCATACAACGACATTCGCAATTGATCCAAAATTCTCAAATTAAACATTCCATGCTCTGGAAACGCTAAAAACCCTTGCTTTTTAGTTAGCTTAGACCATTGCTTCCACCACAAACACAGTGCTACACCTCGCTCCTCCATCACAACATAAGCCGAAGAATTTTCTGGTGGGATCGGCTCCCCCAATGATGCCTTAATGTACGTATCACCCTTCATCGCACTCTTAAACATCTTGAAAAACTTCATTTTGCCTGTTTTGCTACTTCGATTCAATAATGAAATGACTTTTACTCCCAAGATTCCATTCACCTGCTTACTCAACCAATTGCCTCTTACGGACGGCTGCCAATCCGCTTGCGACTCTTCTCACTGACCAACCTATCCCAGCACGGCTCACGCTGACGTCACACTCACACACTGCGGCTGACAAAGTGTTGCGGCTCGTCCTCCTACTTTGATTCACACAACTGATGCAACTTATTGTGAGCACCTTAACCACTACTAACTAAAACAAACCTGCTGGTTTAGTATAGGAAGGGACAAAATCGCTTCAGAGACCTTACGGATTTTCACTAATGACCCTTTTGCTCATGTAGCTATTCCTCCTTCTCAGTCTCCCACATTCACAAGCAAAATTCGACCCGCAAATTTTACTCTCAACTGATCAATGGGTCTGTCCTGGTGCACATAGAACTCACCAAATCTGAGTCAAAATTGCTTTTATTCAGTTATCACACACCCCAACTCGTTGATCACACCGATCAACCTACTAAACCAGACAGATCACAACATATAAACAAGTGTCTCCTACACTTGTCAAAATACTCTGGAGTCTTAGACCACGCAGGGTCCGTACATCACCAACAACCATGTGGACAATTTTTGAGCACAAAGCGCCACACACATGTGAAGTTCGATGACTTCCCTGCTCTCATACTACGGAGTACGCACACTCCTACTAACATCACCCGGAGTATGCAGACTCCCTACTTTATCTCACATATGTCACGATTCACCTGCAATTTGCTTAAACCTGTGCAAGCGCAACCTACTACATTCGCACTGTCACAAACACACCAAGAAAATACCCAACTTTGCTGGCAGGATCCAGGATCTGGGAAAGTCATTTCTGGGCTTAAGGGGACATCATCTTTGCTACCATTGACATTTCTGAAAAACAAAATTCAAACCTCATAAAAAAATACGAACAACTAACCCTAACTTAAACTAGTACCATAACCGATAATCACCACATAACTAGTTCTCCAAGGAAACTAACCATCAAACTGCTAGTGCACCTGGGGGCATATTTATACTCTGTTTGCGCCGAATTTGCGTCGTTTTTTTCGACGCAAATTCGACGCAAAACTAACTCCATATTTATACTTTGGCGTTAGACGCGTCTAGCGCCAAAGTTCATGGAGTTAGCGTCATTTTTTTGCGTGAACACCTTCCTTGCGTTAATGATATGCAAGGTAGGCGTTCCCGTCTTAAAAAATGACTGCGATGCATACGCGTCGTATTTATACTCCCGGGCAAAAATGACGCCCGGGAGTGGGCGGGTCTAAAAAACCCGCATTTGCGCCGGATTTTAGCGCCTGGGTCAGGGCAGGCGTTAAGGGACCTGTGGGCTCAGAATGAGCCCAGAGGTGCCCTCCCCTGCCCCCAGGGACACCCCCTGCCACTCTTGCCCAGCCCAGGAGGACACCCAAGGATGGAGGGACCCACCCCAGGGACATTAAGGTAAGTCCAGGTAAGTATTTTTTTTTGTGGCATAGGGGGGCCTGATTTGTGCCCCCCTACATGCCACTATGCCCAATGACCATGCCCAGGGGACAGAAGTCCCCTGGGCATGGCCATTGGGCAAGGGGGCATGACTCCTGTCTTTGCTAAGACAGGAGTCATTTCAATGGGGGATGGGCGTCGTAAAAAAATGGCGCAAATCGGGTTGTGGCGATTTTTTTGCCTGAGCCTTGCACCATTTCTGGACGCCCATACGCTATTTTCCCCCTACGCCGGCGCTGCCTGGTGTACGTCGTTTTTTTTAACGCACACCAGACAGCGCCGGCGGGTAACGCCGGCTAACGTCATTCAATAAATACGGCGCCCGCATGGTGCTTCAGAATGGCGTTAGCCGGCGCTAATTTTTTTTACGCAAAACTGAGTTGGCGCAGTTTTGCGTCAAAAAGTATAAATATGGGCCCTGGTCCTTAGAAAGTAAACTTACAAGGGGACACGTATAGGCCGATGAACCTTTTGAATCGCCTGGAGTATCCTAGCCATGCAGTGAAGACTGTGTTGGTAGCTAGCATCAATAATCAAAACCCATTCTGTAGAAAACAACTTTAAAACCATGAAACTCAAGAACAACCACTACACATCAAGAAGTTAACAATTTTTATTCCCTACTGATTACAATTCTAATCATCTGTTAATTCTATCTTTATTAATCATCCTTTATTAATCCGTTAATAGAAGAAACATTATTCTCACAGGAAACATATGCGTCAATGCAATACCATAAGCTATGAATATCAGCACTAAGACTGTAAGCAATTTAATTCGTCAGTCATTTGTCACTGTCAATGTCACCCCTAACAGCCTAAATAACCAAGATTAGCATTAGCATGTGGGTCTTCATGCGAGAACAATTTAGAGAAAAACTCAATTGAGGAAAAATTCTACCTCAGTGAGAATATCAGTAAACAGCACAGTTGGTACCTAGAAGGAAAGGCACAAAACCATCAGTCACATTTTCATAGCTATCTATTCAGGATGGATCAGCAACAAGTCAGTCTTCTTCTTCAGGTCATCAAGCTACGGATCAGGCTCACAGAGTATGAACCCAATATCAGCACCTCGAACAACGTTTCCTGACGTCATCAATATATACCCAAATTCATCTAGATTCTGAATTCTTAGCCCCTTGTCATGACTTTTTATGAGGGTCTCCCAGTCCATCCCACTAATTGCTAATTGGTCAGTCTGTCGGCAGATATGACTCTAACCTATAGTTTTTATTTACCAAATAGTATTATTATATTTCACAAAACGCTGATTGGTTCGTCTTGCGATGAGGACATCATCCGGCTCTTCAGGTATTAAAATTGTTGCATACGATTCTCCAGTCAGTGCTTCTATTGTTCAAGACCTGGGAAAGTATATTTAGCCTACACTACACATAATTTTATCAAATGGTCTTCATCATGTCCTGTGCGTCGGTACATTGCAGAATGTTCTAGCTAAGCAACTTGAACGATGATCGGTTCAAGGTCTCTGTCTCCGGTTACCAGTCCTTTGCAAGGCGTTCAAATTCCCTATGTTCAGAGCGAGCAAGGCCCAGTGAAACCAGGCCCTTAGCTCGGCTAATTTAAGAATATAAATTAATGTAAAACATAGGTTATACATCTCATTATGACATATTCTTACATTCACTTCATACATTTTCATTATATCAAATTTTTTAGTCACTTTAGTACAAACGGTGATCACTCCCCGACGGCACATTTTCAAACATGCACATTATTTTTCTGCTATTAATTTTGCTACGTATTTTTCTCATTACTAAACACACATATAAGTCATTAATAATTTCTTAATTAACATATCTGCTCCAACAACCGCTTTGATTGCAGGACTCTTAAGCCTGATTCTGTTCGTAAGTCGCTGGTGGAACGGGTGTGCTGAAATTGGCCTGCGAGAAGCCTATTGCACAAGTGGCTATATCTTCTTCGACCTAACTATCAGTGATGCATGAAGGTTACTGGCTAGAGGACATTTTGTTTGTGGGAGCCTCTGCCTATCAGTTTCACTTTTATTCATAATCTGGTAGCTCCTGTGATGGTAGAAGCAGAAGCCATGCCTTTCAGTGGGTTTGAATTTGCAGCCATTCTCTAATGACACAGCTTATCCAATTCACCAAATGTTAAGATGCTGGGAATATTACTTCTATGTCCAAATTCCTTAGGTGCCTCAACTGTGAGCATTTAAAAAGTTTACAACTGTGCAAATATCTTTGATCGAAAAGATTTTAAAAAATCTTATAATTTTCATTCTGCCTTTTGAATTTATATGGAAACTTTTATGATAGAATTCTTTACGTCAAACCAATTATCTTTATTTCCTTCTTGTCCCTGTACTTGTGTACCATGGCTGTCGGCAGTTACATTCATAGTGATCATACTGGCTAAGCTCAATTTTCATTAGTATATGGAGCTGTAAATACTCAGTGTTATAGTGATTATTCTGTGTAACTATGTTTTTCTTGCTTTTTGAAGTGTTTTAGGATGAAGCCTTAACTAAAATAATTATCTACAGTATCCCTTTGATTACATGTTTTTTTTTCCATATTAATTAAAATGTTGGATCTTTTGACCAAGAAAATAGAAACAGAATGGGAATAATTATTCCAGCAATACGTTTTCTCTGTGCAGGCCCACTAAAAGCATTTAATTTACAGGCCCTGGGTATATGATATACCACTTTACAAGGAGCATATGAATAAATAAAACATGCCAATTGTATGTACACCAATTGCTACCATGTTTATGGGAGACAAACATGCACTTCAGCACTGGTCAGCAGGATAAAGTGCTCAGAGTCCTAAAGCCAACAAAAAGATACAGCAAAAATGCGAGGCAACCAGGGAAAAAGATTGGGGGAAGACCACCCTATGGTTGATGGGTATAACAGTCCCTGTTTTGAAACTGGTCAGGTGGATAACCCTCACCACCAAAGACCCCTTGCGCCCCACAGACAGGGAGAACTGTTTACAGTCTGAATAGAGCGACAGTCATATTGGGGGCAGTGCCCTGTCCGCCTTTCCCCCACCCTGACGCACCCTTAAAGGGGCTGGGTGGTACATGGGGGAAGGATCGTATGTGGTTAATCTCACTTGGCCCCTCTGGCAGAGACGACCGGCCATCCCAAAGTCTTCTTGGATGATCCGGAGCTGGTGACACATTTAGCATCACCTATGTTGGCATGGTAAATGACCCCTAATTATGAATTTGCACAACCTTAATGGAGCTCAAAGCAGTGTTTGGCTGTCTGTCCATGGGTAGGTAGCACTGAGGCCTGGGAGTGATTCAGATTAGATGCTGATGTGGTTCACAGAGTAGGCACACTCATACTAGTCCATTAGCTGGATTAGCCTTGAGAATGAACTCTCACTAGTAAAGTGTTTTACAACACGAAGCAGACAAGCAAACTGATGGATATCCTGAAACCTGGCAAACCCATGTAGGTGGGGCAGCACCCTGATAGGGCAGGCCCTATTGGTTACTATCACCGGCATATGGGAAGGGACATTTAGGTGAAAGCTATGGCTTTGCATACCGCTCAAATGGGAGCTGTTCAGCCTGCTGGAGTCCCACCCTGAGCGCTTTGCAACACCATCCTGATGTGACTTCTTCAGCAAGGCTTGCATTTCTTTCTCACATGACCGATCTGATTGCAAGACTGGTAAGCCTGATTCTGTTTGTAAGTCGCTGGTGGAAACAGAGTGCTGAAATTTGCCTGGGGAGAATCAACAAGTTTCCACCTCAATGATCACCAAAGATCTGGCTCAGGTGGAACTTCTTAACCATGGCAGGCATGGGTGATGTTTCCGGGTCAGTGAGAACATGTTTTAGGCACTTTCCAACATGTCATGCCATGGAAGGGAGGCCAGGGTTGGGTGAATTAAACTCCGGGCCCACTGGGGCTCTGACTAAGGACTCTCTCAGAGCTTCATGACGCGTGCAGGCAGGAGAGGCCTTGCTTGGCTGGTGGGACCCCATAAAAGGCACTTTGGGACATAGTGGGCCAGAAAATGGAGCCCAATACCAGGTGCTTACACCCCAGGGCCATATAGAGCTCTGACTTGGGCCTGGTCAGCTCTTCCTACCCAGACAGGAAAGGGAGACCTTCCTGGGACTGCGAGCCCCTCTTATATAGGTAATTTTTGACACAGCTGGCCGAGAATGGGAGCCCAGGGCTGGAGGCATCCATTCCAGGGTCCGCCAGAGCACTGTCCCTTGGCCCGGCTACAGCTCCTTAACACAGGGAAGTCCTTTCAAGGCCTGCAGGACCCCATCTGGAGCATTTTGTGACACAGCAGGCCAAGAAGGGAGCCCAGGGCCGTTGACATGCACATCCTGCCTGTGAAGCTCTGGCCCCAGGCCTGGTCAGAACTTCTTGGCATAGGCAGGCTGGTAGACCTTCATAGGACACGGGGAACCTGTCCCTGACACTTTGGGACACATCAGGCAGAAGTATGAAGCCCAGGGGATCCACACCCAGGCCTACTGGAGTTCTGACCAGAGAACTGGTGAGCGATTTTTAACCCAGGCAGGCAGGGGATACGTTACCCCCTTGCAGAATCTCATACCAGGCACTTTGCAACCCCAGCAGGTCAGCGATGGAAGCCTAGGGCTCGGGGTTCCACCCCAGCGCCCAATGGAGCTCTCACTCGGGGCACTGTTCAAGCATCTTAACCAGGCTGGTGGGACCTTCCTGGGCCTGAAGGACTTTAAGACACAGATGACTGGTCAGTGAAGCCAGGACCGGGGCCTTCCATCCTCTGGCCTACTAGCTTTCTGACCTCAGGCCTGGTCAGAGCTTCGTAACCTGGGCAGGCAGGTTAGATGTTCCTGGACCTTGAGGCCATGCCCCTGGTACTTTGCAACATGGCAGTCCAAGGAAGGGGTAACACGGCCGGGCTTTTCACACCAAGGCTCCTGGAGCTCTGACCTGGGGCACAATTAGAGCTTCTTAACCAAGGCAGGTAAAGAAGACATTCCCAAGTAGATCATACTGACAAAGGTCAATTTTTCTTCATTCACAACCTGTAAATACACAAATGTCAAGATAAACTCTTATTCAGAATCATTACGTTCCAGATTAAGTTCACTTGGCATACTTTTCTTCTTTGTTTTGGAATTCCATTAAACACAACTTTAAAAGACCGTACCTTCTGAAACCTAAAGAATGTCCCAAAACTGCTTCAGAAAGATTAGGACTCCTGTTTGTCATTTGGGTTTATATCATCTAGCCTGCACCAAGGGTGGAATCAGTATTTTTAGTGGTAGATATCACTGTGTGAGACTAAAGTGTACTCTGCTGCACATTATTGCATTCAAGGCCAATAAACAAAAATGTGTTAAAAAAATCATTGTGTGAAAGGCTCAACAAACTGCACATTGTTTTCTGGAGGTCTGCTTACCCATTCCCCTAGTGGCAAGCCACAGGGGCAGGGATGGGCAGCGCATGAGTCTTCCCATAAGCTTTTGTGGCACCCGAAAAGTGAAGCTTGTACTTCTTTTTTGTCATGAAACAAAGCTGAGGGACTAGAATTATTGTGCTTTTTCAGATAGGATAATCTGCTAGGTCCCCTGAGTTGTAAAAGAAACATCCCCACTCCTCATGCGGTACATGCGAAATCCACACTTAGGTGTTTGTTTGGAGCAGCTCTTGTTAGTGGAGTCTATTTTAGAAGGAAGCTCTGATGTCTGTGGTTCCACTGAAATGAACAGTGTGCAGAACTGTTTATTGAAATACTGCTTCCACTGTGTGGTGTTGTTACTTTTAGCCCTGGGACACCCTGTTGGGTACCTACGCACTTCACAAAAATTTCAGAATACAATAAAGCTTTTCTGAAAAAGGTCAACCTTTTTCTTAGATATGTAAGCGAAAGAGTTAATAAAATGATTGAATAGAGGTCCTTCAGGGGCTATCAGTTTCCACTTTTCTTTAAATCTGTGTGATAATTTCAGAATTAAAGTTAACCTTGTGCTGCAACCTGTACCTGCAATTTTAGCTTTACTTCTTCTATTGTAGATTGTGTTCCCTTCATTGTATATCCTACCGATAGAAATTATACAGGAAAAAGTCTGTTGAACTGACTTTTTGCTTACTTCTGTTTGACATCCACAGCTCAAATCAAATGAGGACAAAGCCTCTCCCAAAGTGAAGAAAGGCAGACATGTATCAGAAACAAAACTGGATCCACTTCCACCTCTGAGAAACGTGAAAAACCAGGTACCTTCAATTCTTGCTCTGAATTGTCCTCAATTGGTGTGTTTAGTGATATGTATCATTCACCAAGGCTAGTCTGTGCTCTGCTGCACAGTAGTGCATTCAAGGACAACAAATACAAACTTAACAAATCAACTGTATAGCAGGCCTAACAGCCTGCGCGTTATGTTCCCTATTGCCTCTTTTCTGATTCCCCTAAAGGCAGACCACAGGGACAGGGAAGGGCCGAACATGGGTAAATTCTCAGAAACAGGGACTATAAATGCCAGGAATGACCTAGACTTCTTCTGGAGGGGTTACATGGAAGAGGCTTTTCTGGGGGCTATCAGTCTTCACTTATAATAAATCAATATTATAAGTTTACATTCAAAATTCTCCTGGTACTGTAACGTGCGCCTGCAATATTAGGAGTATTTGCTGTAGATTGTGTTTCCTCCCTTTTGAATCTTCCACATTAAAATATTAGAGATTCTTATCTAGAAAGGAAAAATGCCAGCAAACCAATACTTTGCTTATTTCTCGTCTACACAGATCAAAACCAATGAGGAAGAAGCCTCCACTATGGATCTTGCAAGAGAGGCCACATTCAGAACTAGATCAGATGCAAAACCTGACCCACTTCCCCCTCAGAGAAACGTGGGAAACCAGGTACCTTCTATTCTTGCTTTGAAATGTGATTTGTAAAGTTTTTTTTTTCAGTCTGGATTTCTTTCCCATGCACGATTTATTTTTCATTGTTCTTTGCACGTTGGCCTGATTACGCAGTAAATACTGCCCACTTTTGCTAGCCTGGGCAGAGAGGGATTGCAAACTGTCATCAGTCTCTGCCCAAGGGATCAGCAAAATGTCTGAAATGACCCTTTTGACACCAGAATACCATTTCCTGGTCTACAAATCACTTGACATTCTGAAATAATGTCTTTGTTTGAAAGATATTAGACATGTGGTAAAGGCCTTCAGAAAGGGTATTCCGTAGGCCCCTCCCCAGTAGGCAGTGGAGGCAATTGGCATCACCTTAACACACTGATGTGGCTAACACAGCAACAATGGTGTCTCTTTCTCACACTACCCATGTTTACAGGAGAAAAATACTTATCCATTTCTGTGAGGTAGGATCTCTTCCATTGCAGGATTTGTCAGACTGATTCTGATTGTAAGCCGGTGGTGGAAGCGGTGGGCTGGAATTTGCCTGGGCAGGAGGCTCATGCACATGTGGCCATGTCTTCTTCACGCTTACCAGTTGTGATGTATTAAGGTTACTAGCTAACGGACATTCTTACTTGTGGGAGCCTCTGCTTATCACTGTTTCCTTTTGATTACTTATCCAGTAGCTCTAGTGATGCAGAAGCCATGCCCGTCAGTGAGTTTGAACTTGCAGCCTTTCTCTAATGACCCAGCTTACCCAATTCACCAAATGGTACGAAAGTCGGAAAATTTCTTCCATGTCCAAACTCTTTAGGTCCCTGAGATGTAAGCTTAAAAACATTCCAACCAATCAAACAGCCTTAAAGAAAATGCTTTAAAAACACTTATAATTTACATTTTGCCTTTTGAATTTTGATAGAAAACTTTGACAGAGATGTTTTCACGTCAATGCAATTATAATGTATTTTCTTCTTGCCCTAATACCTGCGTGCCATGGCTGTCGGCATCAAAATTCAAAGTAATGACACGCCTTAGGTAAATATTCATTAGTTTGAGGACCTGTAAATATATAAATGCACAAGAAACGCTTTTGCAGAATAACTACATTCAAGATTAAGGGGGTCATTCTGACCCTGGCGGTCTTGGACCGCCAGGGCGAAGAATGACGGAAGCACCGCCAACAGGCTGGCGGTGCTTCCAATCCCATTCTGACTGCGGCGGTAAAGCCGCGGTCGCCCTGCTGGGGCCGGCGGTTTTCCGCCGTTTTTGCCCCGGCTGGGAGAATCCGCCAGGGCAGCGCTGCAAGCAGCGCTGCCCTGGGGATTCTGACCCCCTTACCGCCAGCCTGTTTCTGGCAGTTTTCACCGCCAGGAAGAGGCTGGCGGTAAGGGGTGCCTGGGGCCCCTGGGGGCATGGGCAGTGCAGGGGTCCCCTAACAGGGCCCGGGCCAGCTTTTCACTGTCTGCCTAGCAGACAGTGAAAAGCGCGACGGGTGCAACTGCACCCGTCGCGCGGCTGCAACACCGCCGGCTCCATTCGGAGCCGGCTCCTGTGTTGCAGGCCTCATTCCCGCTGGGCCGGCGGGCGCTAACTTGGTTAGCGCCCGCCGGCCCAGCGGGAATGTCAGAATGGCATGGTGGCCACCGCCGCCCACCAAGGTTGGAATAACCCCCTGAATTCACTTGAAAAAGGTTTCCTTCTGTTTTTTTGGAATTCTATTAAAAAAAAAACCTTCTGAGACCAGGAAAATGTCTCAAAATGTCCTCATAAGGACCACGACTCCTGTTTGTTCTGAGTGTTAGAGTTTATGTCATCCACCATGTCCCAAGGGTGGAATGGGTGTGTTTAGTTGTGGATATCATTGTCTAAGGCTAGTGTGTGGTCTACTCTGCTGAATAATATTGCAATCAAAGACAATCAATGCAAACATTTTAAAAATCACTGTATGAAAGGGTGATCAACCTGCATGTTATGTTTTCTAAGGCCTCTTTCCTCATTCCACTTGGGGCAGGCAACAGGGACAGGGATGGTCAAATCATGAATTATTTTCTAGGAACCAGAACTATAAATGTTAGGAATTACCTAAGCTTGTTCTGGAAGGGGTATGTAGAAGCAGTGTGCGTAATCAGCTGTTTAATATGCACTATGTCCACTGACTCTTATGATAAACTTTTGTGGTACCCCAAAAGTAAACTTTGTTCTTCTTTTGTGTAATGGAATCAAGCTGAGGCATAAGAATTATTATGCATTTTCAGACAGCTAAATTGGATAGGTTCCCTGTGTTGTAAGGGAACTATGTATGCCTCATGAAGTACAGTGGGTATTCCACTCACAGGTGTTTGGTTGGAGCAGCTCTTTTTAGTTGGGTATATTTGTGAAGGAAACTCTGAACATCTCTGTATCTGTGGTTCCATTGAAGTGAACAGTGTGTAGGACTGTTTATTGAACTACTGCATTCACTGTCCCGAAAAAGGTCTACCTCTTGCTTAGATTTGGGAGAGAAAGAGGTAATAAAAGAAATTAACAGAAGCATTTTTTAGACATATAGGTTTAAACTTTTCTTAAACCGTTATAAATTCACAATCAAAGTTTTCTTTGTGCAGGAGTATTTGCCTGCATTATGAAGGTTATTTCTTGTAGATTGTGTCCCCTCCTCTTTAAATCTTCCAGACTTACATTTTGGTATCTGGAAGCTAAAATGAGTGTTAACCCAATACTTTTCTTACTTCTCTTCTACGTCCACAGATGAAAACCAATGAGGAAAAAGCCTCCACCATGGGACCTGCAAGAGTGAACACAGGTAGAAATGGATCAGAGGGAAAACTGGACCCGCTTCCCCCTCTGAGAAACATGAAAGAACAGGTAAGTTCTGTTCTTGCTCTGAAATGTGATTAGTTAAGTTTGTTTTCTTCACTCTGGATTTCTCTTCTTGTAAATGATTTGTTCTTCAATGGTCATTATACTTCTGTCTGATTAAACAGTAAATGTTGCCCATATTTCTACCTCGGGGAGAGAGGGATTGTAAAACATCATCACTCTCTGCCCAAGACATTAGTAAGAATGGGTGAAAGGATCTTTTTGACACCTGAATACAATATCTGGTCTACAAATCACTTGAAATTCTGGCAGAAATGCCTTTGCAGGGAAGAAATTGCTCTTGGGGTAATTGTGCATGGAATGGTTGCCTGTCGGCCACTCCCCAGTGCGATGTGGAAGCAATTGGCATTGCACTTACACCCTGATGTGACTTCTTCAGCAAGACTGGCGTTTCTTTCTCACACTGGTCAGGTTTCTAGAAGCAAAATACTTATATATTTCTTTGAAGTATGACCTCTTCCATTACAGGACTGGTAAGGCTGATTCTGCTTGTAAGAGGCTGGTGGAAACGGCATGCTGAAATTTGCCTGGGGAGAAGCCTAATGCACAAGTGGCTTTGTCTTCTTCACCCTACCTAACAGTGATGCATGAAGGCTACTGGACCTTTTTGCTTGTGGGACCCTCTGCCTATCACTGTGTCCCTTTGATGTATAATCTGCTAGCTCCAGTGATGCAGAAGCCATGCCTTTCAGTGGGTTTATATTTGCAGCCATTCTCTAATGACCCAGCTTATCCAATTTACCAAATGTTAAGATGCTGGGAATATTACTTAAATGTCAAAATTCCTTAGGTGCCTCAACTGTAAACATAGAAAAAGCTTACAACTATGTGAATATCTTTGATCGAAAAGATTTTAAAAGATCTTATAATTTCCATTCTGCATTTTGAATTAATATAGAAACTTTTCTGATAGAATTTTTATGTCAATGCAAATAATCTTTATTTCCTCCTCGTCCCTGTACCTGTGTACCATGGCTGTCAGCAGCTAAATCCATAGTGATGATACTGGCTAAGATCAATATTTCATTAGTAAATGGAGCTGTAAATAAACATGGTTCAGTCAGTGTTATATTGATTTTTCTGTGTACTGTGTTTTTCTTGCTTTTTGATGTTTTGAAGGATGAAGCCTTAACTAAAATAATTATATAAGAACAGTACACCTTTGATTTCATGTTTGCTTTTTGCATATTCACTACATTGTTGGATCTTGTGACCAACAAATGGAAAACAGAATGTGAATAATTCTTCCAGCAATACATTTCCTCTGTGCAGGCCCACTAGTATCATTTAATTTACAGACACTGGGTATATGGTATACTACTTTACAAGGAGCTTATGAATAAATAAGAAATGTCAATTCTGTGTACACCAATGCTACCATGTTTATGGGAGACGCACATGCACTTTAGCACTAATCAGCAGGGTTAAAGTGCTCAGAGTCCTAAAGCCAACCAAAATATACAGCAAAAATGTGAGGCAAGCAGGGAAGAAGATTGTGGGAAGACCACCCTAAGGCTGACAGGTCTAACAGTCCCTGTTTTGAAACTGGTCAGGTGGGTAACCCTCATCACCGCTGACCCTTTGTGTCTGAAATAGGCTTCCCACCTAGTGACACAATACAGACAGGAAGAACTGTACACAGTCTGAATTGAGCGACAGTCATACTGGGGGCAGATCGGCTCCGTCCGTCTTTCTCCCACCCTGACGCAACCTTAGAGGGGCTGTGCGGTACATGGTGGAAGGATCGTATGTGGTTAATTTCCCTTGGCCCCTCTGGCAGAGACCACCTGCCATCCCAAAGACTTCTTGGCTGGTCCGGAGCTAGTGGTACATTTTGTACCACCTATATTGGCCTGGTAAATGACCCCTAATTGTGATTTTACACAGCCTTAGCAGAGCTCAAAACAGTGTTTGGCTGGCTGTCTATGGGTAGGTAGCACTGAGGCCTGGGAGTGATTCAGATTAGCTGCTGATGTGGTTCACAGAGTTAGCACACCCATATTTGTCCATTGGCTGGATTAGCCATGAGAATGAACTATAACTGGTGAAGGTTTTGACAACACGAAGCCGACAAGCAAACTGGAGGATAACTTGAAACCTGGGAAATCCATTTGGGTGGAGCAGCACGCTGCTCTGGCAGACTCTCTTGGCTAGCACTACTGGCATGTGGGGATGGGACATCTAGGTGAAAGCTATGGTTTCGCCCACCGGTCAAGAGGGAGCTGTTTTGCAGGAGCCCCGCCCTGGGCACTTTGCAACAAGGCAGGCCAAAGAAGGCAGCCCAGGTCCAGGGGCTTTCACCTCATGGTCCACGAAAGCTCTAGCCCAGGTAAAGCTTCTTAACCAGGGCAGGTGTGGGTGACCTTTCCGGGCCAGTGAGAACACGTTTTGGGTACTTTGCAACATAGCAGGCCAGGGAAGGGACCCCAGTGTTGGGGGTTTTAAACTTTGGGCCCGCTGGAGCTCTGACTCAGGACTCGGTCAGAGCTTCGTGACTCGGGCAGGCAGGAGAGGCCTTTTTTTTGTGGCTGATGGGACCCCATCAAAGGCCCTTTAGGACATAGTGTGCCAGGGAATGGAGCCCAGTTCCTGGTGCTTGCACCCCAGAGCCAGCTGCAGCTCTGACCTGGGCCTGGTCATATCTTCTTACCAGGCAGGGAAGGAAGGCCTTCCTTGGACTGCGAGCCTCTCTTATATAGGTACTTTGTGATGCAGCCAGCCAGGAAGAGGAGTCCAGGGCTAGGGGCTTCCATTCTAGGGCCCACGGGAGCCTTGTCTCTTGGCCTGGCCACAGCTTCTTAACCCAGGTGAGTACTTTCAATGCCTGCAGTTTCCCGTCTAGAGCATTTTGTGACAGAGCAGGCTAGGAAGGGAGCCCAGGGCTGGTGACTTCCACCTCCGGGCCTGTGAAGCTCTGACCCAGGGCCTGGTCAGAACTTCTTAGCCCAGGCAGGTTGGGTTGACCTTCATGGGACGCCCGGATCCTGTCCCGGGCACTTTGGGACACATCAGGCTGGGGTATAAAGCCCGGGAGATCTACACCCAGACCTACTGGAGTTCTGACCAGAGAACTGGTCAGAGATTCTTAACCCGGGCAGGCAGGGGAGACCTCACCCTCCTTGCAGAATCTCATGCCAGGCACTTTGCAAAACAGCAGGTCATGGATGGGAACCCAGGACTTGGTGTTCCACCCCAGGGCCTGCAGGAGCTCTCACACAGGGCACTATTTAAGCTTCTTATCTAGGCTGGTGGGACCTTCCTGGGCCTGCAGGACTTTAAGACAAAACTGACATGGCAGTCCAAGGAAGGGAGAACAGAGCCCCTGGAGCTCTGACCTGGGGCACAGTGAGAGCTTCTTAACCAAGGCAGGTAAAGAAGACATTCCCAATTTGACCATACTGACTAAGGCCACGTTTTATTCGTTCATGACCTGTAAATACACAAATGTCAAGATAAAATCTTATTCAGAATCATGACGTTCAAGATTAAGTTTACTTGGCATACTTTTCTTCATTGTTTTGGAATTCCATGAAACACAACTTTAAAAGACCGTACCATCTGAGACCTAAAGAATGTCCCAAAACTGCTTCAGAAAGATTATGATTTCTGTTTTTATTTGGGTTTATATCATCTAGCATGCACCAAGGGCGGAATGAGTATTTGTAGTTGTAGGTATCACTGTCTAAGACTAGAGTATACGCTGCTGCATAGAATCGCATTCAAGGACAATAAACAAAAACGTATTTAAAAAATAACTGGGCGGAAGACTCAATAATTTGCACATTGTGTTATGGAGGTCCTATTCCCCCATTCCCTTAGTAGCAAGCCACAGGGGCAGGGATAGACAGTGCATGAGAATTGTACAGGAACTGGGACCACAAATGCTAGGAATTACATAAACTTTATATGTCACATGTCTGCAGAGTCTTCCAATAAACTTTTGTGGCACCCAAAAATCATGTAAAGAAACAAAGCTGAAGCACTAGAATTATTGTGCTTTTTCAGACAGGAAAATCTGTTAGGTCCACTGAGTTGTAAGGGAAACATGCCCACCCCTCATGAGGTACATGAGTAATCCACACTTAGGTGTTTGTTTGGAGCAGCTCTTGTTAGTGGAGTATATTTTAGAAGGAAGCTCCGAACATCTCTGATGTCAGTGGTTCCACTGAAATGAACAATGTGCAGAACTGTTTATTGAAATACTGCTTCCACTGTGTGGTGTGGTTACTTTTAGCGCTGGGACACCCTGTTGGGTAGCTACGCACTTCACTAAAATTTCAGAATACAATAAAACTTTTCTGAAAAAGGTCCACCTTTTTCTTAGATTTGTGAGCGAAAGAGTTCATAAAATGATTGAATAGATGTCCTTCCTGGGCTATCAGTTTCCACCTTTCTTTAAATCTGTGTGATAATTTCAGAATTAAAGTTAACCTTGTGCTGCAACTTGTACCTGCAATTTTAGCTTTACTTCTTCTAGATTGTGTTCCCTTCATTGCATATCCTACCGATAAGAATTATACAGGAAAAAGTCTGTTAAACTGACACTTTGCTTACTTCTGTTTGACATCCACAGCTCAAAACAAATGAGGACACAGCCTCTACCAAAGTGAAGAAAGGCAGATATGTATCAGAAAAAAATCTGGATCCACTTCCACCTCTGAGAAACGTGAAAAACCAGGTACCTTCAATTCTTGCTCTGAATTGTCCTCAATTGGTGTGTTTAGTGATAGGTATCATTGACCAAGGCTAGTCTGTGCTCTGCTACACAGTTGTGCATTCACGTATGACAAATACAAACCTTAACAAATCAATTTTATGGCAGGCCTAACAGCTTGCGCGTTATGTTCCCTATTGCCTCTTTTCTGATTTTGCCAAAGGCAGACCACAGGGACAGAAATGGGCCGAACATGGGTAAATTCCCAGAAACAGGGACTATAAATGCCAGGAATGACCTAGACTTCTTCTAGAGGGGTTACATGGAAGAGGCTTTTCTGAGGCCTATCAGTCTTCACTTATAATAAATTGTTATTATAAGTTTACATTCAAAATTCTCCTGGCACTGTAACGTGTGCCTGCAATATTAGGAGTATTTGTTGTAGATTGTGTTTCCTCCCTTTTGAATCTTCCACATTAAAATCTAAGCGATTCTTATCTGGAAAGGAAAAATGCCAGCAAACCAATACTTTGCTTATTTCTCGTCTACACAGATCAAAACCAATGAGGAAGAAGCCTCCACTATGGATCTTGCAAGAGTGGCCACATTCAGAACTATATCAGAGGCAAAACCTGACCCACTTCCCCCTCAGAGAAACGTGGGAAACCAGGTACCTTCTATTCTTGCTTTGAAATGTGATTTGTAAAGTTTTTTTTTTCAGTCTGGATTTCTTTCCCATGCACGATTTATTCTTCATTGGTCTTTGCATGTTGGCCTGATTACACAGTAAATACTGCCCAGTTTTGCTAGCCTTGGCAGAGAGGGATTGCAAACTGTCATCAGTCGCTGCCCAAGGGATCAGCAAAATGTCTGAAATGACCCTTTTGACACCAGAATACCAATTCCTGGTCTACAAATCACTTGACATTCTGAAATAATGTCTTTGTTTGAAAGATATTAGACTTGTGGTAAAGGCCTTCAGAAAGGGTATTCCGTAGGCCCCTCCCCAGTAGGCAGTGGAGGCAATTGGCAGCACCTTAACACACTGATGTGGCTAACACAGCAACAATGGTGTCTCTTTCTCACTCTACCGATGTTTACAGGAGAAAAATACTTATCCATTTCTGTGAGGTAGGATCTCTTCCATCGCAGGATTTGTCAGACTGATTCTGCTTGTAAGCCGGTGGTGCAAGCGGTGGGCTGGAATTTGCCTGGGCAGGAGGCTCATGCACACGTGGCCATGTCTTCTTCACGCTTACCAGTTGTGATGTATTAAGGTTACTAGCTAATGGACATTCTTACTTGTGGGAGCCTCTGCGTATCACTGTTTCCTTTTGATTACTTATCCAGTAGCTCTAGTGATGCAGAAGCCATGCCCGTTAGTGAGTTTGAACTTGCAGCCTTTCTCTAATGACCCAGCTTACCCAATTCACCAAATGGTACGAAAGTCGAAAAATTTCTTCCATGTCCAAACTCTTTAGGTCCCTGAGATGTAAGCTTAAAAACATTCCAACCAATCAAACAGCCTTAAAGAAAATGCTTTAAAAACACTTATAATTTACATTTTGCCTTTTGAATTTTGATAGAAAACTTTGACAGAGATGTTTTCACGTCAATGCAATTATAATGTATTTTCTTCTTACCCCCTATACCTACGTGCCATGGCTGTCAGCATCAAAATTCAAAGTAATGACACGGCCTTAGGTAAATTTTCATTCGTTTGAGGACCTGTAAATATATAAATGCTTAAGAAACTCTTTTGCAGAATAACTACATTCAAGATTAAATTCACTTGAAAAAGGTTTCCTTCTGTTTTTTTGGAATTCTATTAAAAAAAAAACTTCTGAGACCTGGAAAATGTCTAAAAATATCCTCATAAGGATCACGACTCCTGTTTGTTCTTATTGTTAGAGTTTATGTCATCCACCATGTCCCAAGGGTGGAATGGGTGGGTTTAGTTGTGGATATCATTGTCTAAGGCTGGTGTGTGGTCTACTCTGCTGAATAATATTGCAATCAAAGACAATCAAGGCAAACATTTTAAAAATCACTGTATGAAAGGGTGATCAACCTGCATGTTATGTTTTCTAAGGCCTCTTTCCTCATTCCACTTGGGGCAGGCCACAGGGACAGGGATGGTCAAAGCATGAATTATTTTCTAGGAACCAGAACTATAAATGTCAGGAATAACCTAAGCTTGTTCTGGAAGGGGTATGTAGAAGCAGTGTGCGTAATCAGCTGTTTAATATGCACTATGTCCACTGACTCTTATGATAAACTTTTGTGGTACCCCAAAAGTAAACTTTGTTCTTCTTTTGTGTAATGGAATCAAGCTGAGGCATAAGAATTATTATGCATTTTCAGACAGGTAAATTGGATAGGTTCCCTGTGTTGTAAGGGAACTATGTATGCCTCATGAAGTACAGTGAGTATTCCACTCACAGGTGTTTGGTTGGAGCAGCTCTTTTTAGTTGGGTATATTTGTGAAGGAAACTCTGAACATCTCTGTATCTGTGGTTCCATTGAAGTGAACAGTGTGTTTGACTGTTTATTGAACTACTGCATTCACTGTCCCAAAAAAGGTCTACCTCTTGCTTAGATTTGGGAGAGAAAGAGGTAATAAAATAGATTAACAGAAGCCTTTCTGGGACATATAGTTTTTCACTTTTCTTAAACCGTTATAGATTCACAATCAAAGTTTTCTTTGTGCTGGAATATTTGCCTGCATTATGAAGGTTATTTCTTGTAGATTGTGTCCCCTCCTCTTTAAATCTTCCAGACTAACATATTGGTATCTGGAAGGTAAAATGAGTGTTAAACTGATACTTTTCTTACTTCTCTTCTACGTTCACAGATCAAAACCAATGAGGAAAAAGCCTCCACCATGGAACCTGCAAGAGTGAACACAGGCAGAAATGGATCAGAGGGAAAACTGGACCCGCTTCCCCCTCTGAGAAACATGAAAGAACAGGTACATTCTGTTCTTGCTCTGAAATGTGATTAGTTAAGTTTGTTTTCTTCACTCTGGATTTCTCTCCTGTGCATGATTTTTTCTTCACTGGTCATTATACTTCTGTCTGATTAAACAGTAAATTTTGCCCATATTTCTACCTCGGGGAGAGAGGGATTGCAAAACATCATCACTCTCTGCCCAAGACATTGGTAAGAATGGGTGAAGGGATCTTTTTGACACCTGAATACAATATCTTGTCTACAAATCACTTGAATTCTGGCAGAAATGCCTTTGCAGGGAAGAAATCGCTCTTGGGGTAACTGTCCATGGAATGGTTGCCTGTCGGCCACTCCACAGTGGGATGTGGAGGCAATTAGCACTGCACTTACACTCTGATGTGACTTTTTCAGCAAGACTGGCGTTTCTTTCTCACACTGGTCAGGTTTCTAAAAGCAAAATACTTATATATTTCTTTGAAGTATGACCTCTTCCATTACAGGACTGGTAAGGCTGATTCTGCTTGTAAGAGGCTGGTGGAAACAGCATGCTGAAATTTGCCTGGGGAGAAGGCTAATGCACAAGTGGCTTTGTCTTCTTCACCCTAGCTAGCAGTGATGCATGAAGGCTAGTGGACTTTTTGCTTGTGGGACCCTCTGCCTATCACTGTGCCCCTTTGATGTATAATCTGCTAGCTCCAGTGATGCAGAAGCCATGCCTTTCAGTGGGTTTATATTTGCAGCCATTCTCTAATGACCCAGCTCATCCAATTTACCAAATATTAAGATGCTGGGAATATTACTTATATGTCCAAATTCCTTAGGTGCCTCAACTGTAAACATAGAACAAGCTTACAACTATGTGAATATCTTTGATCGAAAAGATTTTAAAAGATCTTATGATTTCCATTCTGCCATTTGAATTGATATAGAAACTTTTCTGATAGAATTTTTATGTCAATGCAAATGATCTTTATTTCCTTCTCGTCCCTGTACCTGTGTACCATGTCTGTCAGCAGCTAAATTCATAGTGATGATACTGGCTAAGACCAATTTTTATTAGTAAATGGAGCTGTAAATAAACATGTTTAAGTCAGTGTTATATTGATTTTTCTGTGTACTATGTTTTTCTTGCTTTTTTATGTTTTTTAGGATGAACCCTTAACTAAAATAATTATATAAGAACAGTACACCTTTGATTTCATGTTTGTGTTTTCCATATTCACTACATTGTTGGATCTTGTGACCAACAAATGGAAAACAGAGTGTGAATAATTCTTCCAGCAATACATTTTCTCTGTGCAGGCTCACTAGTATCATTTGATTTACAGACCCTGGGTATATGGTATACTACTTTACAAGGAGCTTATGAATAAATAAAAAATGTCATTTGTGCATACACCAATGCTACCATGTTTATGGGAGATGCACATGCACTTTAGCACTAATCAGCAGAGTTAAAGTGCTCAGATTCCTAAAGCCAACCAAAATATACAGCAAAAATGTGAGGCAAGCAGGGAAGAAGATTGTGGGAAGTCCACCCTAAGGCTGATAGGTCTAACAGTCCCTGTTTTGAAACTGGTCAGGTGGGTAACCCTCATCACCGCTGACCCCTTGCGTCTGAAATGGGCTTCCCACCTAGTGACACAACACAGACAGGGAGAACTGTACACAGTCTGAGTAGATCGACAGTCATACTGGGGGCAGAGGGCTCCGTCCGTCTTTCTCCCCCCCTGACGCAACCTTAGAGGGGCTGTGCGGTACATGGTGGAAGGATCGTATGTGGTTAATTTCCCTTGGCCCCTCTGGCAGAGACCACCTGCCATCCCAAAGACTTCTTGGCTGGTCCGGAGCTAGTGGTACATTTTGTACCACCTATGTTGGCCTGGTAAATGACCCCTAATTGTGATTTTACACAACCTTAGCAGAGCTCAAAACAGTGTTTGGCTGGCTGTCTATGGGTAGGTAGCACTGAGGCCTGGGAGTGATTCAGATTAGCTGCTGGTGTGGTTCACAGAGTTAGTACACCCATATTTGTCCATTGGCTGGATTAGCCATGAGAATGAACTATCACTGGTGAAGGTTTTGACAACACAAAGCCGACAAGCAAACTGGAGGATATCTTGAAACCTGGGAAATCCATTTGGGTGGAGCAGCACCCTGCTCTGGCAGACTCTCTTGGCTAGCACAACCGGCATGTGGGGTCGGGACATCTAGGTGAAAGCTATGGTTTCGCCCACCGCTCAAGAGGGAGCTGTTTTGCAGGAGCCCCGCCCTGGGCACTTTGCAACAAGGCAGGCCAAAGAAGGCAGCCCAGGGCAAGGGGCTTTCACATCATGGTCCACGAAAGCTCTAGCCCAGGTAGAGCTTCTTAACCAGGGCAGGTGTGGGCGACCTTTCCGGGCCAGTGACAACACGTTTTGGGTACTTTGCAACACAGCAGGCCAGGGAAGGGACCCCAGTGTTGGGGGTTTTAAACTCCGGGCCCGCTGGAGCTCTGACTCAGGACTCGGCCAGAGCTTTGTGACTCGGGCAGGCAGGAGAGGCCTTTTTTTGTGGCTGATGGGACCCCATCAGAGGCTCTTTAGGACATAGTGGGCAAGGGAATGGAGCCCAGTGCCAGGTGCTTGCACCCCAGGGCCAGCTGCAGCTCTGACCTGGGCCTGGTCATATCTTCTTACCCAGGCAGGGAAGGAAGGCCTTCCTTGGACTGCGAGCCTCTCTTATATAGGTACTTTGTGACGCAGCCAGCCAGGAAGAGGAGCCCAGGGCTAGGGGCTTCCATTCTAGGGTCTACCGGAGCCTTGACTCTTGGCCTGGCCACAGCGTCTTAACCCAGGGGAGTACTTTCAATGCCTGCAGTACCCCGTCTAGAATATTTTGTGACAGAGCAGGCTGGGAAGGGAGCCCAGGGCTGGTGACTTCCACGTCCCAGCCTGTGAAGCTCTGACCCAGGACCTGGTCAGAATTACTTAGCCCAGGCAGGTTGGGTTGACCTTCATGGGACTCCGGGATCCGGTCCCGGACACTTTGGGACACATCAGGCTGCAGTATAAAGCCCAGGAGATCTACACCCAGACCTACTGGAGTTCTGACCAGAAAACTGGTCAGAGATTCTTAACCCGGGCAGGCAGGGGAGACCTTACCCTCCTTGCAGAATCTCATGCCAGGCACTTTGCAACACAGCAGGTCACCGATGGGAACCCGGGACTTGGAGTTCCACCCCAGGGCCCGCAGGAGCTCTCACACAGGGCACTATTTAAGCTTCTTATCTAGGCTGGTGGGACCTTCCTGGGCCTGAAGGACTTTAAGACAAAACTGACATGGCAGTCCAAGGAAGGGAGAACAGAGCCAGGGTATTTCACCCCAGGGCCCCTGGAGCTCTGACCTGGGGCACAGTGAGAGCTTCTTAACCAAGGCAGGTAAAGAAGACATTCCCAAGTTGATCATACTGACTAAGGCCAATTTTTATTCGTTCATGACCTGTAAATACACAAATGTCAAGATAAAATCTTATTCAGAATCATGACGTTCAAGATTAAGTTTGCTTGGCATACTTTTCTTCATTGTTTTGGAATTCCATTAAACACAACTTTAAAAGACCGCACCTTCTGAGACCTAAAGAATGTCCCAAAACTGCTTCAGAAAGATTATGATTTCTGTTTTTATTTGGGTTTATATCATCTAGCATGCACCAAGGGCGGAATGAGTATTTTTAGTTGTAGGTATCACTGTCTAAGACTAGAGTATACGCTGCTGCATAGAATCGCATTCAAGGACAAAAAACAAAAACGTGTTTAAAAAATAACTGAGCGGAAGGCTCAATAATTTGCACATTGTGTTATGGAGGTCCTCTTCACCCATTCCCTTAGTAGCAAGCCACAGGGGCAGGGATAGGCAGTGCACGAGAATTGTACAGGAACTGGGACCACAAGTGCTAGGAATTACAAAAACTTAATATGTCACATGTCTGCTGAGTCTCCCAATAAACTTTTGTGGCACCCGAAAATCGTATAAAGAAACAAAGCTGAGGCACTAGAATTATTGTGCTTTTTCAGACGGGAAAATCTGTTAGGTCCTCTGAATTGTAAGGGAAACATGCCCACCCCTCATGCGGTACAGGAGTAATCCACACTTAGGTGTTTGTTTGGAGCAGCTCTTGTTAGTGGAGTATATTTTAGAAGGAAGCTCCGAACATCTCTGATGTCAGTGGTTCCACTGAAATGAACAGTATGCAGAACTGTTTATTGAAATACTGCTTCCACTGTGTGGTGTGGTTACTTTTTGCGCTGGGAAACCCTGTTGGGTAGCTACGCACTTCACAAAAATTTCAGAATACAATAAAACATTTCTGAAAAAGGTCAACCTTTTTCTTAGATTTGTGAGCGAAAGAGTTAATAAAATGATTGAATAGAGGTCCATCAGGGGCTTTCAGTTTCCACTTTTCTTTAAATCTGTGTGATAATTTCAGAATTAAAGTTAACCTTGTGCTGCAATCTGTACCTGCAATTTTAGTTTTACTTCTTCTAGATTGTGTTCCCTTCATTGCATATCCTACCGATAGGAATTATACAGGAAAAAGTCTGTTGAACTGACACTTTGCTTACTTCTGTTTGACATCCACAGCTCAAAACAAATGAGGACACAGCCTCTACCAAAGTGAGGAAAGGCAGATATGTATCAGAAACAAAATTGGATCCACTTCGACCTCTGAGAAACGTGAAAAACCAGGTACCTTCAATTCTTGCTCTGAATTGTCCACAATTAGTGTGTTTAGTGATATGTATCATTGACCAAGGCTAGTCTGTGCTCTGCTACACAGTAGTGCATTCAAGGACAACAAATACAAACCTTAACAAATCAACTGTATGACAGGCCTCACAGCCTGCGCGTTATGTTCCCTATTGCCTCTTTTCTGATTCCCCTAAAGGCAGAGCACAGGGACAGGGATGGGCCGAACATGGGTAAGGTCCCAGAAACAGGGACTATGAATGCCAGGAATGACCTAGACTTCTTCTAGAGGGGTTATATGGAAGAGGCTTTTCTGGGGGCTATCAGTCTTCACTTATAATAAATCGATATTATAAGTTTACATTCAAAATTCTCCTGGTACTGTAACGTGTGCCTGCAATATTAGGAGTATTTGTGTAGATTGTGTTTCCTCCCTTTTGAATCTTCCACATTAAAATCTTAGAGATTCTTATCTGGAAACGAAAAATGCCAGCAAACCAATACTTTGCTTATTTCTCGTCTACACAGATCAAACCCAATGAGGAAGAAGCCTCCACGATGGATCTTGCAAGAGTGGCCACATTCAGAACTAAATCAGAGGCAAAACCTGACCCACTTCCCCCTCTGAGAAACGTGGGAAACCAGGTACCTTCTATTCTTGCTCTGAAATGTGATTTGTAAAGATTTTTTTGTTCAGTCTGGATTTCTTTCCCATGCATGATTTATTCTTCATTGGTCTTTGCACGTTGGCCTGATTACACAGTAAATACTGCCCAGTTTTGCTAGCCTGGGTAGAGAGGGATTGCAAACTATCATCAGTCTCTGCCCAAGAGATCAGCAAAATGGCTGAAATGACCCTTTTGACACCAGAATACCAATTCCTGGTCTAGAAATCACTTGACATTCTGAAATAATGTCTTTGTTTGGAAGATATTAGACTTGTGGTAAAGGCCTTCAGAAAGGGTAACCGGTAGGCCCCTCCCCAATGGGCAGTGGAGGCAATTGGCAGCACCTTAACACACTGATGTGGCTAAGACAGCAACAATGGTGTCTCTTTCTCACACTACCCATGTTTACAGGAGAAAAATACGTATCCATTTCTGTGAGGTACGATCTCTTCCATCGCAGGATTTGTCAGACTGATTCTGCTTGTAAGCCGGTGGTGGAAGGGGTGGGCTGGAATTTTGCCTGGGCCATGTCTTCTTCATGCTTACCAGTTGTGATGTCTTAAGGTTACTAGCTAACGGACTTTCTTACTTGTGGGAGCCTCTGCTTATCACTGTTTCCCTTTGATTACTTATCCAGTAGCTCTTGTGATGCAGAAGCCATGCCCGTCAGTTAGTTTGAACTTGCAGCCTTTCTCTAATGACCCAGCATACCCAATTCACCAAATGGTATGAATGTCGGAAAATTTCTTCCATGTCCAAACTCTTTAGGTCCCTGAGATGTGAGCTTAAAAACATTCCAACCAATCAAACAACCTTAAAGAAAAAGCTTTAAAAAAACTTATAATTTACGTTTTGCCTTTTGAATTTTGATAGAAAACTTTGACAGAGATGTTTTCAGGTCAGTGCAATTATAATGTATTTTCTTCTTGCCCCCTATACCTGTGTACCATGGCTGTCAGCATCAAAATTCAAAGTAATGACACTCCTTAGGTAAATTTTCATTAGTTTGAGAACCTTTAAATATATAAATGCACAAGAAACTCTTTTGCAGAATAACTACATTCAAGATTAAATTCACTTGAAAAAGGTTTCCTTCTGTATTTTAGGAATTCTACAAAAAAAAAACCTTTTGAGACCTGGAAAATGTCCCAAAATCTCATCATAAGGATCACGACTCCTGTTTGTTCTTAGTGTTAGAGTTTATGTCATCCACCATGTCCCAAGGGTGGAATGGGTGTGTTTAGTTGTGGATATCATTGTCTAAGGCTAGTGTGTGGTCTACTCTGCTGTATAATATTGCAATCAAAGACGATAAATGCAAACATTTTAAAAATCACTGTATGAAAGGGTGATCAACCTGCACGTTATGTTTTCTAAGGCCTCTTTCCTCAATCCACTTGGGGCAGGCCTCAGGGACAGGAATGGACAAAGCATGAATAATTTTCCAGGAACCAGAACTATAAATGTCAGGAATTACCTAAGCTTGTTCTGGAAGGGGTATGTAGAAGCAGTATGCTGGTTAATATGCACTATGTCCACTGACTCTTATGATAAACTTTTGTGGTACCCCAAAAGTAAACTTTGTTCTTCTTTTATGTAATGGAATCAAGCTGAGGCATAAGAATTATTATGCATTTTCAGACAGGTAAATTGGATAGGTTCCCTGTGTTCTAAGGGACCTATGTACATGCCTCATGAAGTACAGTGGGTACTCCACTTGCAGGTGTTTGGTTGGAGCAGCTCTTTATAGTTGGGTAGGTTTGTGAAGGAAACTCTGAACATCTCTGTATCTGTGGTTCCATTGAAGTGAACAGTGTGTAGGACTGTTTATTGAACTACTGCATTCACTGTCCCGAAAAAGGTCTACCTCATGCTTAGATTTGGGAGAGAAAGAGGTAATAAAATAAATTAACAGAAGCATTTCTGGGACATATAGGTTTTCACTTTTCTTAAACCGTTATAAATTCACAATCAAAGTTTTCTTTGTGCTGGAATATTTGCCTGCATTATGAAGGTTATTTCTTGTAGATTGTGTCCCCTCCTCTTTAAATCTTCCAGACTTACATATTGGTATCTGGAAGGTAAAATGAGTGTTAAACTGGTACTTTTCTTACTTCTCTTCTACGTCCACAGATCAAAACCAATGAGGAAAAAGCCTCCACCATGGAACCTGCAAGAGTGAACACAGGCAGAAATGGATCAGAGGGAACATTGGACCCGCTTCCCCCTCTGAGAAACATGAAAGAACAGGTACGTTCTGTTCTTGCTCTGAAATGTGATTAGTTAAGTTTGTTTTCTTCACTCTGGATTTCTCTCCTGTGTATGATTTGTTCTTCACTGGTCATTATACGTCTGTCTGATTAAACAGTAAATTGTGCCCATATTGCTACCTCAGCAAGAGAGGGATTGCTAAACATCATCACTCTCTGCCCAAGACATTGGTAAGAATGGGTGAAAGGATCTTTTTGACACCTGAATACAATATCTGGTCTACAAATCACTTGAAATTCTGGCAGAAATGCCTTTGCAGGGAAAAAATCGCTCTTGGGGTAATTGTCCATGGAATGGTTGCCTCTCGGCCACTCCCCAGTGGGATGTGGAGGCAATTGGCACTGCACTTACACTCTGATGTGACTTCTTCAGCAAGACTGGCGTTTCTTTCTCACACTGGTCAGGTTTCTAAAAGCAAAATACTTATATATTTCTTTGAAGTATGACCTCTTCCATTACAGGACTGGTAAGGCTGATTCTGCTTGTAAGAGGCTGGTGGAAACAGCATGCTGAAATTTGCCTGGGGAGAAGCCTAATGCACAAGTGGCTTTGTCTCCTTCACCCTAGCTAGCAGTGATGCATGAAGGCTACTGGACCTTTTTGCTTGAGGGACCCCCTGCCTATCACTGTGTCCCTTTGATGTATAATCTGCTAGCTCCAGTGATGCAGAAGCCATGCCTTTCAGTGGGTTTATATTTGCAGCCATTCTCTAATGACCCAGCTTATCCAATTTACCAAATGTTAAGATGCTGGGAATATTACAGATATGTCCAAATTCCTTAGGTGCCTCAACTGTAAACATAGAAAAAGCTTACAACTATGTGAATATCTTTGATCGAAAAGATTTTAAAAGATCTTATGATTTCCATTCTGCCTTTTGAATTTATATTGAAACTTTTCTGATAGAATTTTTATGTCAATGCAAATGATCTTTATTTCCTTCTCGTCCCTATACCTGTGTACCATGGCTGTCAGCAGCTAAATTCATAGTGATGATTCTGGCTAAGATCAATTTTCATTAGTAAATGGAGCTGTAAATAAACACGTTTCAGTCAGTGTTATATTGATTTTTCTGTGTACTATGATTTTCTTTCTTTTTGATGTTTTTTAGGATGAAGCCTTAACTAAAATAATTATATAAGAACAGTACACCTTTGATTTCATGTTTGTGTTTTCCATATTCACTACATTGTTGGATCTTGTGACCAACAAATGGAAAACAGAGTGTGAATAATTCTTCCAGCAATACATTTTCTCTGTGCAGGCCCACTAGTATCATTTGATTTACAGACCCTGGGTATATGGTATACTACTTTACAAGGAGCTTATGAATAAATAAAAAATGTCAATTGTGTGTACACCAATGCTACCATGTTTATGGGAGACGCACATGCACTTTAGCACTAATCAGCAGAGTTAAAGTGCTCAGAGTCCTAAAGCCAACCAAAATATACAGCAAAAATGTGAGGCAAGCAGGGAAGAAGATTGTGGGAAGTCCACCCTAAGGCTGACAGGTCTAACAGTCCCTGTTTTGAAACTGGTCAGGTGGGTAACCCTCATCACCGCTGACCCCTTGCGTCTGAAATGGGCTTCCCACCTAGTGACACAACACAGACAGGGAGAACTGTACACAGTCTGAATAGATCGACAGTCATACTGGGGGCAGAGGGCTCCGTCCGTCTTTCTCCCCCCCTGACGCAACCTTAGAGGGGCTGTGCGGTACATGGTGGAAGGATCGTATGTGGTTAATTTCCCTTGGCCCCTCTGGCAGAGACCACCTGCCATCCCAAAGACTTCTTGGCTGGTCCGGAGCTAGTGGTACATTTTGTACCACCTATGTTGGCCTGGTAAATGACCCCTAATTGTACAGTGTTTGGCTGGCTGTCTATGGGTAAGTAGCAATGAGGCCTGGGAGTGATTCAGATTAGCTGCTTATGTGGTTCACAGAGTTAGCACACCCATATTTGTCCATTGGCTGGATTAGCCATGAGAATGAACTATCACTGGTGAAGGTTTTGACAACACGAAGCCGACAAGCAAACTGGAGGATATCTTAAAACCTGGGAAATCCTTTTGGGTGGAGCAGCACTCTGCTCTGGCAGACTCTCTTGGCTAGCACAACCGGCATGTGGGGACGGGACATCTAGGTGAAAGCTATGGTTTCGCCCACCGCTCAAGAGGGAGCTGCTTTGCAGGAGCCCCGCCCTGGGCACTTTGCAACAAGGCAGACCAAAGAAGGCAGCCCAGGGCCAGGGGCTTTCACCTCATGGTCCACGAAAGATCTAGCCCAGGTAGAGCTTCTTAACCAGGGCAGGTGTGGGCGACCTTTCCGGGCCAGTGAGAACACGTTTTGGGTACTTTGCAACACAGCAGGCCAGGGAAGGAACCCCAGTGTTGGGGGTTTTAAACTCCGGGCCCACTGGAGCTCTGACTCAGGACTCGGTCAGAGCTTCGTGACTCGTGCAGACGGGAGAGGCCTTTTTTTGTGGCTGATGGGACCCCATCAGAGGCTCTTTAGGACATAGTGGGCAAGGGAATGGAGCCCAGTGCCAGGTGCTTGCACCCCAGGGCCAGCAGCAGCTCTGTCCTGGGCCTGGTCATATCTTCTTACCCAGGCAGGGAAGGAAGGCCTTCCTTGGACTGCGAGCCTCTCTTATATAGATACTTTGTGATGCAGCCAGCCAGGAAGAGGAGCCCAGGGCAAGGGGCTTCCATTCTAGGGTCCACCGGAGCCTTGTCTCTTGGCCCGGCCACAGCTTCTTAACCCAGGGGAGTACTTTCAATGCCTGCAGTACTCCGTCTAGAACATTTTGTGACAGAGCAGGCTGGGAAGGGAACCCAGGGCTGGTGACTTCCACGTCCGGGCCTGTGAAGCTTTGACCCAGGACCTGGTCAGACCTTCTTAGCCCAGGCAGGTTGGGTTGACCTTCATGGGACGCCGGGATCCTGTCCCGGGCACTTGGGGACACATCAGGCTGGGGTATAAAGCCCAGGAGATCTACACCCAGACCAACTGGAGTTCTGACCAGAGAACTGGTCAGAGATTCTTAACCCGGGCAGGCAGGGGAGACCTTACCCTCCTTGCAGAATCTCATGCCAGGCACTTTGCAACACAGCAGCTCACGGATGGGAACCCAGGACTTGGAGTTCCACCCCAGGGCCCGCAGGAGCTCTCACACAGGGCACTATTTAAGCTTCTTATCTAGGCTGGTGGGACCTTCCTGGGCCTGAAGGACTTTAAGACAAAACTGACATGGCAGTCCAAGGAAGGGAGAACAGAGCCGGTGTATTTCACCCCAGGGCCCCTGGAGCTCTGACCTGGGGCACAGTGAGAGCTTCTTAACCAAGGCAGGTAAAGAAGACATTCCCAAGTTGATCATACTGACTAAGGCCAATTTTTATTCGTTCATGACGTGTAAATACACAAATGTCAAGATAAAATCTTATTCAGAATCATGACGTTCAAGATTAAGTTTGCTTGGCATACTTTTCTTCATTGTTTTGGAATTCCATTAAACACAACTTTAAAAGAACGTACCTTCTGAGACCAAAAGAATGTCCCAAAACTGCTACAGAAAGATTATGATTTCTGTTTTTATTTGGGTTTATATCATCTAGCATGCACCAAGGGCGGAATGAGTATTTTTAGTTGTAGGTATCACTGTCTAAGACTAGAGTATACGCTGCTGCATAGAATCGCATTCAAGGACAAAAAAACAAAAACGTGTTTAAAAAATAACTGGGCGGAAGGCTCAATAATTTGCACATTGTGTTATGGAGGTCCTCTTCCCCCATTCCCTTAGTAGCAAGCCACAGGGGCAGGGATAGGCAGTGCAAGAGAATTGTACAGGAACAGGGACCACAAGTGCTAGGAATTACAAAAACTTAATATGTCACATGTCTGCTGAGTCTCCCAATAAACTTTTGTGGCACCTGAAAATCGTGTAAAGAAACAAAGCTGAGGCACTAGAATTATTGTGCTTTTTCAGACAGGAAAATCTGTTAGGTCCCCTGAATTGTAAGGGAAACATGCCCACCCCTCATGCGGTACATGAGTAATCCACACTTAGGTGTTTGTTTGGAGCAGCTCTTGTTAGTGGAGTATATTTTAGAAGGAAGCTCCGAACATCTCTGATGTCAGTGGTTCCACTGAAATGAACAGTATGCAGAACTGTTTATTGAAATACTGCTTCCACTGTGTGGTGTGGTTACTTTTCGCGCTGGGAAACCCTGTTGGGTAGCTACGCACTTCACAAAAATTTCAGAATACAATAAAACATTTCTGAAAAAGGTCAACCTTATTCTTAGATTTGTGAGCGAAAGAGTTAATAAAATGATTGAATAGAGGTCCATCAGGGGCTTTCAGTTTCCACTTTTCTTTAAATCTGTGTGATAATTTCAGAATTAAAGTTAACCTTGGCTGCAATCTGTACCTGCGATTTTAGTTTTACTTCTTCTAGATTGTGTTACCTTCATTGCATATCCTACCGATAGGAATTATACAGGAAAAAGTCTGTTGAACTGACACTTTGCTTACTTCTGTTTGACATCCACAGCTCAAAACAAATGAGGACAGAGCCTCTACCAAAGTGAAAAAAGGCAGACATGTATCAGAAACAAAATTGGATCCACTTCCACCTCTGAGAAACGTGAAAAACCAGGTACCTTCAATTCTTGCTCTGAATTGTCTTCAATTAGTGTGTTTAGTGATATGTATCATTGACCAAGGCTAGTCTGTGCTCTGCTACACAGTAGTGCATTCAAGGACAACAAATACAAACCTTAACAAATCAACTGTATGACAGGCCTAACAGCCTGCGCGTTATGTTCCCTATTGCCTCTTTTCTGATTCCCCTAAAGGCAGACCACATGGACAGGGATGGGCCGAACATGGGTAAGGTCCCAGAAACAGGGACTAAAAATGCCAGGAATGAACTAGACTTCTTCTAGAGGGGTAATATGGAAGAGGCTTTTCTGGGGGCTATCAGTCTTCACTTATAATAAATCGATATTATAAGTTTACATTCAAAATTCTCCTGGTACTGTAACGTGTGCCTGCAATATTAGGAGTATTTGTTGTAGATTGTGTTTCCTCCCTTTTGAATCTTCCACATTAAAATCTTAGAGATTCTTATCTGGAAACGGAAAATGCCAGCAAACCAATACTTTGCTTATTTCTCGTCTACACAGATCAAACCCAATGAGGAAGAAGTCTCCACTATGGATCTTGCAAGAGTGGCCACATTCAGAACTAAATCAGAGGCAAAACCTGACCCACTTCCCCCTCTTAGAAACGTGGGAAACCAGGTACCTTCTATTCTTGCTCTGAAATGTGATTTGTAAAGCTTTTTTTGTTCAGTCTGGATTTCTTTCCCATGCATGATTTATTCTTCATTGGTCTTTGCACGTTGGCCTGATTACACAGTAAATACTGCCCAGTTTTGCTAGCCTGGGTAGAGAGGGATTGCAAACTATCATCAGTCTCTGCCCAAGAGATCAGCAAAATGGCTGAAATGACCCTTTTGACACCAGAATACCAATTCCTGGTCTAGAAATCACTTGACATTCTGAAATAATGTCTTTGTTTGAAAGATATTAGACTTGTGGTAAAGGCCTTCAGAAAGGGTAACCGGTAGGCCCCTCCCCAATGGGCAGTGGAGGCAATTGGCAGCACCTTAACACACTGATGTGGCTAACACAGGAACAATGGTGTCTCTTTCTCACACTACCCATGTTTACAGGAGAAAAATACTTATCCATTTCTGTGAGGTACGATCTCTTCCATCGCAGGATTTGTCAGACTGATTCTGCTTGTAAGCCGGTGGTGGAAGGGGTGGGCTGGAATTTTGCCTGGGCCATGTCTTCTTCATGCTTACCAGTTGTAATGTATTAAGGTTACTAGCTAACGGACTTTCTTACTTGTGGGAGCCTCTGCTTATCACTGTTTCCCTTTGATTACTTATCCAGTAGCTCTTGTGATGCAGAAGCCATGCCCGTCAGTTAGTTTGAACTTGCAGCCTTTCTCTAATGACCCAGCTTACCCAATCCACCAAATGGTATGAAAGTCGGAAAACTTCTTCCATGTCCAAACTCTTTAGGTCCCTGAGATGTAAGCTTAAAAACATTCCAACCAATCAAACAACCTTAAAGAAAAAGCTTTAAAAAAACTTATAATTTACGTTTTGCCTTTTGAATTTTGATAGAAAACTTTGACAGAGATGTTTTCAGGTCAGTGCAATTATAATGTATTTTCTTCTTACCCCCTATACCTGTGTACCATGGTTGTCAGCATCAAAATTCAAAGTAATGACACTCCTTAGGTAAATTTTCATTAGTTTGAGGACCTTTAAATATATAAATGCACAAGAAACTCTTTTGCAGAATAACTACATTCAAGATTAAATTCAGTTGAAAAAGGTTTCCTTCTGTATTTTAGGAATTCTATTAAAAAAAAACTTTTGAGGCCTGGAAAATGTCCCAAAATCTCCTCATAAAGGTTCACGACTCCTGTTTGTTCTTAGTGTTAGAGTTTATGTCATCCACCATGTCCCAAGGGTGGAATGGGTGTGTTTAGTTGTGGATATCATTGTCTAAGGCTAGTGTGTGGTCTACTCTGCTGTATAATATTGCAATCAAAGACAATAAATGCAAACATTTTAAAAATCACTGTATGAAAGGGTGATCAACCTGCACGTTATGTTTTCTAAGGCCTCTTTCCTCATTCCACTTGGGGCAAGCCACAGGGACAGGGATGGACAAAGCATGAATAATTTTCCAGGAACCAGAACTATAAATGTCAGGAATTACCTAAGCTTGTTCTGGAAGGGGTATGTAGAAGCAGTGTGCTGGTTAATATGCACTATGTCCACTGACTCTTATGATAAACTTTTGTGGTACCCCAAACGTAAACTTTGTTCTTCTTTTATGTAATGGAATCAAGCTGAGGCATAATAATTATTATGCATTTTCAGACAGGTAAATTGGATAGGTTCCCTGTGTTCTAAGGGAACTATGTACATGCCCCATGAAGTACAGTGGGTATTCCACTCCAGGTGTTTGATTGGAGCAGCTCTTTTTAGTTGGGTAGATTTGTGAAGGAAACTCTGAACATCTCTGTATCTGTGGTTCCATTGAAGTGAACAGTGTGTAGGACTGTTTATTGAACTACTGCATTCACTGTCCCGAAAAAGGTCTACCTCATGCTTAGATTTGGGAGAGAAAGAGGTAATAAAATAAATTAACAGAAGCATTTCTGGGACATATAGGTTTTCACTTTTCTTGAACCGTTATAAATTCACAATCAAAGTTTTCTTTGTGCTGGAATATTTGCCTGCATTATGAAGGTTATTTCTTGTAGATTGTGTCCCCTCCTCTTTAAATCTTCCAGACTTACATATTGGTATCTGGAAGGTAAAATGAGTGTTAAACTGGTACTTTTCTTACTTCTCTCCTACGTCCACAGATCAAAACCAATGAGGAAAAAGCCTCCGGTATGGAACCTGCAAGAGTGAACACGGGCAGAAATGGATCAGAGGGAAAACTGGACCCGCTTCCCCCTCTGAGAAACATGAAAGAACAGGTACGTTCTGTTCTTGCTCTGAAATGTGATTAGTTAAGTTTGTTTTCTTCACTCTGGATTTCTCTCCTGTGCATGATTTGTTCTTCACTGGTCATTATACTTCTGTCTGATTAAACAGTAAATTGTGCCCATATTGCTACCTCAGCAAGAGAGGGATTGCAAAACATCATCACTCTCTGCCCAAGACATTGGTAAGAATGGGTGAAAGGATCTTTTTGACACCTGAATACAATATCTGGTCTACAAATCACTTGAAATTCTGGCAGAAATGCCTTTGCAGGGAAAAAAATCACTCTTGGGGTAACTGTCCATGGAATGGTTGCCTCTCGGCCACTCCCCAGTGGGATGTGGAGGCAATTGGCACTGCACTTACACTCTGATGTGACTTCTTCAGCAAGACTGGCGTTTCTTTCTCACACTGGTCAGGTTTCTAACAGCAAAATACTTATATATTTCTTTGAAGTATGACCTCTTCCATTACAGGACTGGTAAGGCTGAATCTGCTTGTAAGAGGCTGATGGAAACAGCATGCTGAAATGTGCCTGGGGAGAAGCCTAATGCACAAGTGGCTTTGTCTCCTTCACCCTAGCTAGCAGTGATGCATGAAGGCTACTGGACCTTTTTGCTTGTGGGACCCCTGCCTATCACTGTGTCCCTTTGATGTATAATCTGCTAGCTCCAGTGATGCAGAAGCCATGCCTTTCAGTGGGTTTATATTTGCAGCCATTCTCTAATGACCCAGCTCATCCAATTTACCAAATGTTAAGATGCTGGGAATATTACATATATGTCCAAATTCCTTAGGTGCCTCAACTGTAAACATAGAAAAAGCTTACAACTATGTGAATATCTTTGATCAAAAAGATTTTAAAAGATCTTATGATTTCCATTCTGCCTTTTGAATTTATATTGAAACTTTTCTGATAGAATTTTTATGTCAAGGCAAATGATCTTTATTTCCTTCTCGTCCCTATACCTGTGTACCATGGCTGTCAGCAGCTAAATTTATAGTGATGATTCTGGCTAAGATCAATTTTCATTAGTAAATGGAGCTGTAAATAAACAGGTTTCAGTCGGTGTTATATTGATTTTTCTGTGTACTATGTTTTTCTTTCTTTTTGATTTTTTTTAGGATGAAGCCTTTACTAAAATAATTATATAAGAACAGTACACCTTTGATTTCATGTTTTTGTTTTCCATATTCACTACATTGTTGGATCTTGTGACCAACAAATGGAAAACAGAGTGTGAATAATTCTTCCAGCAATACATTTTCTCTGTGCAGGCCCACTAGTATCATTTGATTTACAGACCCTGGGTATATGGTATACTACTTTACAAGGAGCTTATGAATAAATAAAAAATGTCAATTGTGTGTACACCAATGCTACCATGTTTATGGGAGACGCACATGCACTTTAGCACTAATCAGCAGAGTTAAAGTGCTCAGAGTCTTAAAGCCAACCAAAATATACAGCAAAAATGTTAGTCAAGCAGGGAAGAAGATTGTGGGAAGTCCACCCTAAGGCTGACAGGTCTAACAGTCCCTGTTTTGAAACTGGTCAGGTGGGTAACCCTCATCACCGCTGACCCCTTGCGTCTGAAATGGGCTTCCCACCTAGTGACACAACACAGACAGGGAGAACTGTACACAGTCTGAATAGAGCAACAGTCATACTGGGGGCAGAGGGCTCCGTCCGTCTTTCTCCCCCCCTGACGCAACCTTAGAGGGGCTGTGCGGTACATGGTGGAAGGATCGTATGTGGTTAATTTCCCTTGGCCCCTCTGGCAGAGACCACCTGCCATCCCAAAGACTTCTTGGCTGGTCCGGAGCTAGTGGTACATTTTGTACCACCTATGTTGGCCTGGTAAATGACCCCTAATTGTACAGTGTTTGGCTGGCTGTCTATGGGTAGGTAGCACTGAGGCCTGGGAGTGATTCAGATTAGCTGCTTATGTGGTTCACAGAGTTAGCACACCCATATTTGTCCATTGGCTGGATTAGCCATGAGAATGAACTATCACTGGTGAAGGTTTTGACAACACGAAGCCGACAAGCAAACTGGAGGATATCTTGAAACCTGGGAAATCCATTTGGGTGGAGCAGCACCCTGCTCTGGCAGACTCTCTTGGCTAGCACAACCGGCACGTGGGGACGGGACATCTAGGTGAAAGCTATGGTTTCGCCCACCGCTCAAGAGGGAGCTGCTTTGCACGAGCCCCGCCCTGGGCACTTTGCAACAAGGCAGGCCAAAGAAGGCAGCCCAGGGCCAGGGGCTTTCACCTCATGGTCCACGAAAGCTCTAGCCCAGGTAGAGCTTCTTAACCAGGGCAGGTGTGGGCGACCTTTCCGGGCCAGTGAGAACACATTTTGGGTACTTTGCAACACAGCAGGCCAGGGAAGGGACCCCAGTGTTGGGGGTTTTAAACTCCGGGCCTGCTGTAGCTCTGACTCAGGACTCGGTCAGAGCTTCGTGACTCAGGCAGGTGGGAGAGGCCTTTTTTTGTGGCTGATGGGACCCCATCAGAGGCTCTTTAGGACATAGTGGGCAAGGGAATGGAGCCAAGTGCCAGGTGCTTGCACCCAGGGCCAGCTGCAGCTCTGACCTGGGCCTGGTCATATCTTCTTACCCAGGCAGGGAAGGAAGGCCTTCCTTGGACTGCGAGCCTCTCTTATATAGGTACTTTGTGACGCAGCCAGCCAGGAAGAGGAGCCCAGGGCAAGGGGCTTCCATTCTAGGGTCCACCGGAGCCTTGTCTCTTGGCCTGGCCACAGCTTCTTAACCCAGGGGAGTACTTTCAATGCCTGCAGTACCCCGTCTAGAACATTTTGTGACAGAGCAGACTGGGAAGGGAGCCCAGGGCTGGTGACTTCCACGTCCGGGCCTGTGAAGCTCTGACCCAGGACCTGGTCAGAACTTCTTAGCCCAGGCAGTTTGGGTTGACCTTCATGGGACGCCGGGATCCTGTCCCGGGCACTTTGGGACACATCAGGCTGGGGTATAAAGCCCAGGAGATCTACACCCAGACCTACTGGAGTTCTGACCAGAGAACTGGTCAGAGATTCTTAGCCCGGGCAGGCAGGGGAGACCTTACCCTCCTTGCAGAATCTCATGCCAGGCACTTTGCAACACAGCAGCTCACGGATAGGAACCCAGGACTGGGAGTTCCACCCCAGGGCCCACAGGAGCTCTCACACAGGGCACTATTTAAGCTTCTTATCTAGGCTGGTGGGACCTTCCTGGGCCTGAAGGACTTTAAGACAAAACTGACATGGCAGTCCAAGGAAGGGAGAACAGAGCCGGTGTATTTCACCCCAGGGCCCCTAGAGCTCTGACCTGGGGCACAGTGAGAGCTTCTTAACCAAGGCAGGTAAAGAAGATATTCCCAAGTTGATCATACTGACTAAGGCCAATTTTTATTCGTTCATGACCTGTAAATACACAAATGTCAATATAAAATCTTATTCAGAATCATGACGTTCAAGATTAAGTTTGCTTGGCATACTTTTCTTCATTGTTTTGGAATTCCATTAAACACAACTTTAAAAGACCGTACATTCTGAGACCTAAAGAATGACCCAAAACTGCTTCAGAAAGATTATGATTTCTGTTTTTATTTGGGTTTATATCATCTAGAATGCACCAAGGGCGGAATGAGTATTTTTAGTTGTAGGTATCACTGTCTAAGACTAGAGTATACGCTGCTGCATAGAATCGCATTCGAGGACAAAAAACAAAAACGTGTTTATAAAATAACTAGGCGGAAGGCTCAATAATTTGCACATTGTGTTATGAAGGTCCTCTTCCCCCATTCCCTTAGTAGCAAGCCACAGCGGCAGGGATAGGCAGTGCGTGAGAATTGTACAGGAACTGGGACCACAAGTGCTAGGAATTACATAAACGTAATATGTCACGTCTGCTGAGTCTCCCAATAAACTTTTGTGGCACCCGAAAATCGTGTAAAGAAACAAAGTTGAGGCACTAGAATTATTGTGCTTTTTCAGAAAGGAAAATCTGTTAGGTCCCCTGAATTGTAAGGGAAACATGCCCATCCCTCATGCGGTACATGAGTAATCCACACTTAGGTGTTTGTTTGGAGCAGCTCTTGTTAGTGGAGTATATTTTAGAAGGAAGCTCCGAACATCTCTGATGTCAGTGGTTTCACTGAAATGAACAGTATGCAGAACTGTTTATTGAAATACTGCTTCCACTGTGTGGTGTGGTTACTTTTCGCGCTGGGAAACCCTGTTGGGTAGCTACGCACTTCACAAAAATTTCAGAATACAATAAAACATTTCTGAAAAAGGTCAACCTTATTCTTAAATTTGTGAGCGAAAGAGTTAATAAAATGATTGAATAGAGGTCCATCAGGGGCTTTCAGTTTCCACTTTTCTTTAAATCTGTGTGATAATTCAAGAATTAAAGTTAACCTTGTGCTGCAATCTGTACCTGCAATTTTAGTTTTACTTCTTCTAGATTGTGTTACCTTCATTGCATATCCTACCGATAGGAATTATACAGGAAAAAGTCTGTTGAACTGACACTTTGCTTACTTCTGTTTGACATCCACAGCTCAAAATAAATGAGGACAGAGCCTCTGCCAAAGTGAAGAAAGGCAGACATGTATCAGAAACAAAACTGGATCCACTTCCACCTCTGAGAAATGTGAAAAACCAGGTACCTTCAATTCTTGCTCTGAATTCTCCTCAATTAGTGTGTTTAATGATATGTATCATTGACCAAGGCTAGTCTGTGCTCTGCTACACAGTAGTGCATTCAAGGACAACAAATACAAACCTTAACAAATCAACTGTATGACAAGCCTAACACCCTGCGCGTTATGTTCCCTATTGCCTCTTTTCTGAATCCCCTAAAGGCAGACCACATGGACAGGGATGGGCCGAACATGGGTAAGGTCCCCGAAACAGGGACTATAAATGCCAGGAATTACCTAGACTTCTTCCAGAGGGGTTATATGGAAGATGCTTTTCTGGGGGCTATCAGTCTTCACTTATAATAAATCGATATTATAAGTTTACATTCAAAATTCTCCTGGTACTGTAACGTGTGCCTGCATTATTAGGAGTATTTGTTGTAGATTGTGTTTCCTCCCTTTTGAATCTTCCACATTAAAATCTTAGAGATTCTTCTCTGGAAACGAAAAATGCCAGCAAACCAATACTTTGCTTATTTCTCGTCTACACAGATCGAACCCAGTGAGGAAGGAGCCTCCACTATGGATCTTGCAAGAGTGGCCACATTCAGAACTAAATCAGAGGCAAAACCTGACCCACTTCCTCCTCTGAGAAACGTGGGAAACCAGGTACCTTCTATTCTTGCTCTGAAATGTGATTTGTAAAGATTTTCTTGTTCAGTCTGGATTTCTTTCCCATGCATGATTTATTCTTCATTGATCTTTGCACGTTGGCCTGATTACACAGTAAATACTGCCCAGTTTTGCTAGCCCGGGCAGAGAGGGATTGCAAACTGTCATCAGTCTCTGCCCAAGAGGTCAGCAAAATGGCTGAAATGACCCTTTTGACACCAGAATACCAATTCCAGGTCTAGAAATCACTTGACATTCTGTAATAATGTCTTTGTTTGAAAGATATTAGACTTGTGGTAAAGGCCTTCAGAAAGGGTAACCGGTAGGCCCCTCCCCAGTAGGCAGTGGAGGCAATTGGCAGCACCATAACACACTGATGTGGCTAAGACAGCAACAATGGTGTCTCTTTCTCACACTACCCATGTTTACAGGAGAAAAATACTTATCCATTTCTGTGAGGTAGGATCTCTTCCATCGCAGGATTTGTCAGACTGATTCTGCTTGTAAGCCGGTGGTGGAAGCGGTGGGCTGGAATTTGCCTGGGCAGGAGGCTCATGCACATGTGGCCATGTCTTCTTCACGCTTACCAGTTGTGATGTATTAAGGTTACTAGCTAACGGACTTTCTTACTTGTGGGAGCCTCTGCTTCTCACTGTTTCCCTTTGATTACTTATCCAGTAGCTCTAGTGATGTAGAAGCCATGCCCGTCAGTTAGTTTGAACTTGCAGCCTTTCTCTAATGGCCCAGCTTACTCAATTCACCAAATGGTATGGAAGTCGGAAAATTTCTTCCATGTCCAAACTCTTTAGGTCCCTGAGATGTAAGCTTAAAAACATTCCAACCAATCAAACATCCTTAAAGAAAAAGCTTTAAAAAAACTTATAATTTAAATTTTGCCTTTTGAAGTTTGAGAGAAAACTTTGACAGAGATGTTTTCTCGTCAATGCAATTATAATGTATTTTCTTCTTTCCCCATATACCTGTGTACCATGGCTGTCACAATCAAAATTCAAAGTAATGACTCGGCCTTAGGTAAATTTTCATTCGTTTGAGGACCTGTAAACATATAAATGCAGAAGAAACTCTTTTGCAGAATAACTACATTCAAGATTAAATTCACTTTAAAAAGGTTTCCTTCTGTTTTTTTGGAATTCTATAAAAAAAAAACTCTGAGACGTGGAAAATGTCCCAAAATTTCCTCATAAGGATCAGGACTCCTGTTTGTTCTTAGTGTTAGAGTTTATGTCATCCACCATGTCCCAAGGGTGGAATGGGTGTGTTTAGTTGTGGATATCATTGTCTAAGGCTTGTGTGTGGTCTACTCCGCTGAATAATATTGCAATCAAGGACAATAAATGCAAACATTTTAAAAATCACTGTATGAAAGGGTGATCAACCTGCACGTTGTGTTTTCTAACGCCTCTTTCCTCATTCCACTTGGGCCAGGCCACAGGGACAGGGATGGACAAAGCATGAATAATTTTCCAGGGACTAGAACTATATATGTCAGGAATTACCTAAGCCTGTTCTGGAAGGGGTATGTAGAAGCAGTGTGCGTAATCAGCTGGTTAATATGCACTATGTCCACTGACTCTTATGATAAACGTTTGTGGTACCCCAAAAGTAAACTTTGTTCTTCTGTTGTGTAATGGAATCAAGATGAGGCATAAGAATTATTATGCATTTTCAGTCAGGTAAATTGGATAGGTTCCCTGTGTTGTAAGGGAATTATGTACATGCCTCATGAAGTACAGTGGGCATTCCACTTGCAGGTGTTTGGTTGGAGCAGCTCTTTTCAGTTGGGTATATTTGTGAAGGAAACTCTGAACATCTCTGTATCTGTGGTTCCATTGAAGTGAACAGTGTGTAGGACTGTTTATTGAACTACTGCATTCACTGTCCCGAAAAAGGTCTACCTCTTGCTTAGATTTAGGAGAGAAAGAGGTAATAAAATAAATTAACACAAGGATTTCTGGGACATATAGGTTTTCACTTTTTTTAAACCGTTATGAATTCACAATCAAAGTTTTCTTTGTGCTGGAATATTTGCCTGCATTATGAAGGTTATTTCTTGTAGATTGTGTCCCCTCCTCTTTAAATCTTCCTGACTTAAATATTGGTATCTGGAAGGTAAAATGAGTGTTAAACTGGTACTTTTCTTACTTCTCTTCTACGTCCACAGATCAAAACCAATGAGGAAAAAGCCTCCACCATGGAACCTGCAAGAGTGAACACAGGCAGAAATGGATCAGAGGGAAAACTGGACCTGCTTCCCCCTCTGAGAAACATGAAAGAACAGGTACGTTCTGTTCTTGCTCTGAAATGTGATTAGCTAAGTTTGTTTTCTTCACTCTGGATTTCTCTCCTGTGCATGATTTCTTCTTCACTGGTCATTATACTTCTGTCTGATTAAACAGTAAATTGTGCCCATATTTCTACCTCAGGAAGAGAGGGATTGCAAAACATCATCACTCTCTGCCCAAGACATTGGTAAGAATGGGTGAAAGGATCTTTTTGACACCTGAATACAATATCTTGTCTACAAATCACTTGAATTCTGGCAGAAATGCCTTTGCAGGAAAGAAATCGCTCTTGGGGTAACTGTCCATGGAATGGATGCCTGTCGGCCACTCCCCAGTGGGATGTGGAGGCAATTGGCACTGCACTTACACTCTGATGTGACTTCTTCAGCAAGACTGGCGTTTCTTTCTCACACTGGTCAGGTTTCTAAATGCAAAATACTTATATATTTCTTTGAAGTATGACCTCTTCCATTACAGGACTGGTAAGGCTGATTCTGCTTGTAAGAGGCTGGTGGAAACGGCATGCTGAAATTTGCCTGGGGAGAAGCCTAATGCACAAATGGCTTTGTCTTCTTTACCCTAGCTAGCAGTGATGCATGAAGGCTACTGGACCTTTTTGCTTGTGGGACCCTCTGCCTATCACTGTGTCCCTTTGATGTATAATCTGCTAGCTCCAGTGATGCAGAAGCCATGCCTTTCAGTGGGTTTATATTTGCAGCCATTCTCTAATGACCCAACTTATCCAATTTACCAAATGTTAAGATGCTGGAAATATTACTTATATGTCCAAATTCCTTAGGTGCCTCAACTGTAAACATAGAAAAAGCTTGCAACTATGTGAATATCTGTGATCGAAAAGATTTTAAAGATCTTATAATTTCCATTCTGCCTTTTGAATTTATATAGAAACTTTTCTGATGGAATTTTTATGTCAATGCAAATAATCTTTATTTCCTTCTCGTCCCTGTACCTGTGTACATTGGCTGTCAGCAGCTAAATTCATAGTGATGATACTGGCTAAGATCAATTTTCATTAGTAAATGGAGCTGTAAATAAACACGTTTCAGTCAGTGTTATATTGATTTTTCTGTGTACTATGTTTTTCTTGCTTTTTGATGTTTTTTAGGATGAAGCCTTAACTAAAATAATTATATAAGAACAGTACACCTTTGATTGCATGTTTGTGTTTTCCATATTCACTACATTGTTGGATCTTGTGACCAACAAATGGAAAACAGAATGTGAATATTACTTCCAGCAATACATTTTCTCTGTGCAGGCCCAGTAGTATCATTTAATTTACAGACCCTGGGTATATGCTATACTACTTTACAAGGAGCTTATGAATAAATAAAAAAATTCAGTTGTATGTACACCAATGCTACCATGTTTATGGGAGACGCACATGCACTTTAGCACTGATCAGCAGGGTTAAAGTGCTCAGAGTCCTAAAGCCAACCAAAATATACAGCAAAAATGTGAGGCAAGCAGGGAAGAAGATTGTGGGAAGTCCACCCTAAGGCTGACAGGTCTAACAGTCCCTGTTTTGAAACTGGTCAGGTGGGTAACCCTCATCACTGCTGACCCCTTGCGTCTGAAATGGGCTTCCCACCTAGTGATGCAACACAGACAGGGAAAACTGTACACAGTCTGAATAGAGCGACAGTCATACTGGGAGCCGAGGGCTCCGTCCCTCTTTCTCCCACCCTGACGCAACCTTAGAGGGGCTGTGCGGTACACGGTGGAAGGATCATATGTGGTTAATTTCCCTTAGCCCCTCTGGCAGAGACCACCTGCCATCCCAAGGACTTCTTGGCTGATCCGGAGCTAGTGGTACATTTTGTACCACCTATGTTGGCCTGGTAAATGACCCCTAATTGTGATTTTACACAACCTTAGCAGAGCTCAAAACAGTGTTTGGCTGGCTGTCTATGGGTAGGTAGCACTGAGGCCTGGGAGTGATTCAGATTAGCTGCTGATGTGGTTCACAGAGTTATCACACCCATATTTGTCCATTGGCTGGATTAACCGTGAGAATGAACTATCACTGGTGAAGGTTTTGACAACACAAAGCCGACAAGCAAGCTGGAGGATATATTGAAACCTGAGAAATCCATTTGCGTGGAGCAGCACCCTGCTCTGGCAGACTCTCTTGGCTAGCACAACCGGTGTGTGGGGACGGGACATCTAGGTGAAAGCTATGGTTTCGCCCACCGCTCAAGAGGGAGCTGTTTTGCAGGAGCCCCGCCCTGGGCACTTTGCAACAAGACAACCCAAAGAAGGCAGCCCAGGGCCAGGGGCTTTCACCTCATGGTCCACGAAAGCTCTAGCCCAGGTAGAGCTTCTTAACCAGGGCAGGTGTGGGTGACCTTTCCGGGCCAGTGAGAACACGTTTTGGGGTACTTTGCAAAGCAGCAGGCCAGGGAAGGGACCCCAGTGTTGGGGGTTTTAAACTCCAGGCCTGCTGGAGCTTTGACTCAGGACTCGGTCAGAGCTTCGTGACTCGGGCAGGCAGGAGAGGCCTTTTTTTGTGGCTGATGGGACCCCCATCAGAGGCACTTTAGGATATAGTGGGCCAGGGAATGGAGCCCAGTGCCCCCAGGTGCTTGCACCCCAGGGCCAGCTGCAGCTCTGACCTGGGCCTGGTCATATCTTCTTACACAGGCAAGGAAGGAAGGCCTTCCTTGGACTGCGAGCCTCTCTTATATAGGTACTTTGTGACGCAGCCAGCCAGGAAGAAGAGCCCAGGGCTAGGGGCTTCCATTCTAGGGCCCACCGGAGCCGTGTCTTTTGGCCCGGCCACAGCTTCTTAACCCAGGGGAGTACTTTCAATGCCTGCAGTACCCCATCTAGAGCATTTTTTGACAGAGCAGGCTGGGAAGGGAACCCAGGGCTGGTGACTTCCACGTCTATTTATCTATTTCTATGAGGTAGAATCTCTTCCAGCGCAGGATTTGTCAGACTGATTCTGCTTGTAAGTAATGGTGGAAGCGGTGGGCTCGAATTTGCCTGGGCAGAAGGCTCATGTACAAATGGCCATGTCTTCTTCACGCCTACCAGCAGTGATGTATTAAGGTTACTAGCTAAAGGACGTTCTTGCTTGTGGGAGCCTCTGCTTATCACTGTTTCCCTTTGATTACTTATCCAGTGGCTCTAGTGATGCAGAAGGCATGCCAGTCAGTGAGTTTGAACTTGCAGCCTGTTTCTAATGACCCCGCTAACCCAATTCACCAACATTGTAAGAAGGTGGGAAAATGTCTTCCATGTCCAAATTATTTAGGTTCCTGAGATGTAAGCTTAAAAAAAATCCAACCAAACAACCTTGATCAAAAAGCTTTTAAAAAACTTGTATTTTACATTTTGCCTTTTGAATTTTGATAGAAGACTTTGACAGAGATGTTTTCACGTCAATGCAATTATAATGTATTTTCTTCTTGCCCCCTATACCTGTGTACCATGGCTGTCAGCATCTAAATTCAAAGTAATGGCACAGCCTTAGGCAAATTTTAATTAGTTGGAGACAGTTGTGGATGTCATTCTCTATTGCTAGTGTGTGGTCTGCTCTGCTGAATAATATTGCAATCAAGGACAATAAATGCAAACCTTTTAAAAATCACTGCATGAAAGGGTGATCAACCTGCACGTTATGTTTTCTATGGCCTCTTTCTTCATTCCCCTTGGGGCAGGCCACAAGGATAGCGATGGGCAGAGCATGAATAATTTTCCATGAACCAGGACTAAAAATGTCAGGAATTACCTAGGCTTGTTCTGGAAGGGGTATGTAGAAGCAGTTTACCTAATCAGCTGGTTGATATGCGCTATGTCTACTGACTCTTATGATAAACTTTTGTGGTGCCTCAAAAGTGAACTTCGTACTTCCTTTGTGTAAAAGAATAAAGCTGAGGCATAAGAATTATGCATTTTCAGACAGGTAATTTGGATAGTTCCCTGTGTTGTAAGGGAACTTTTCACATGTCTCATGCAGTACAGTGAGTATTGCACTCTCAGGTGTTTGGTTGGAGCAGCTCTTTTTAGTTGAGTATATTTGTGAAGGAAACTCTGAACATCTCTATGTCTTAGGTTCCACTAAAGTGAACAATGTGTAGGACTGCTTATTGAACTACTGCATCCACTGTCCTGAAAAAGGTCAACCTCTTGCTTAGATTTGGGAGAAATAGAGATAATAAATTAAATGAATAGAGATCTTTCTGGGAGATATAGGTTTTCACTTTTTGTAAACCTATGTTATAAATTCACAATCAAAGTTTTCCTTGTGCTGGAATATGTGTCTGCATTATCAAGGTTATTTCTTGTAGATTGTGGCTCCTCCACTTTAAATCTTCCAAAATCTTACAGATTCTCATCTGGAACAGAAAACTTCTGTTAAACTTATACTTTGCTTTCCACTTTTCTACATCCATAGCTCAAAACCAGTGAGGAAAACACCTCTTCCAGAGTGGACACATTAAGAAATGGATCAGAGGCAAAACTGAACCCACTTCCCCCTATCAGAAACATGAAAGAGCAGGTACCTCCCTTTCTTACTTTGAAAAGTGATTTGTTACGTTTGTTTACTTCAGTTTGAATTTCTATCCAGTGCACGATTTTTTCTTCATTGGTCTTTACACTTTGGCCTGATTACACAGTAAATATTGCCCAGTATGCCTAGCCTAGGCAGAGAAGGTTTGCAACAAGTCATCACTCACTGCCCAAGACATTGTTACAAATTGCTGGGATTACCATTTCAACACATGAATAGCAATTTCTTGTGTACAAATCACTTGACCTTCTGGATATAATGTCTTTATTGAGTAAATGGGGGTCTTTTTGGTAATGGCATTTGGGAAGTGTCTTCTGTAGGCCGCTCCACAATAGACAGGAGAGGCCTTTGGCAGCACCCGCGCACATTGATGTGACTTTGACAGCAACTCTGGTGTCTCTTTCTCACAATGCCCTGGTTCACAGAAGCAGAATACTTCTCTATTTCTGTGTGGTATGATCTCTTCCATCATGTGATTTGTAAGGATGATTCTGCTTGTAAGACTCTGCTGGCAGTGGTGGGCTAGAATTTGCCTGGAGAGAAGCCTCATGTACATGTGGTAATGTCCTCTTCACACTTGCAAGCAGTAATGGATGATGGTTACTGGCTAAAAGACATTCATGGTGTTGGGAACCTCTACCTATTGCTGATTCCCTTTGATTCATTTTTTGGTAGCTTGTGTGATGCAAAAGCCATGCGTGTCAGTGGGTTTGAACTTGCAGCCTTTCTCTAATGAATGTACACAGGTACAGGGATAATTAATAAATAAATTATAATTGCAGTGACATGAAACATTCTATCTTAAAGGTTTTTATATAAATTCAGAAGGCAGAATGTGAATTAGAAGGTTTTTTAAAGCTTTTCTGTCAAAGATGTTTACCTAATTCTAAGCCTCTTAAATGTTTACAGTTGAGGCAAAATTGGACCCACTCCCCCCTCTGAGAAACATGAAAGGGCAGGTACCTTCCGATCTTGCTCTGAAATGTGATTTGTTACATTTCTTTTCTTCAGTCTGGATTTCACTCTCCTGCACATTTTGTTTCTTTAATTGTATTTACACTTTGTCCTGATGAAACAGTGAATACTCTCCAGCATTTCTGGCCTGGGCAGAGAGGAATTGTTCAAGACATTGGTAAAACATTACTGAGATCACTGTTTGAATAGCAATTACTAGTCTACAAAGCACTTTACATTCTGGCAAAAATATCTTTGTTGGGAAGACATCAGTCTTGTGGCAACGGTCTCTGTGAGGGGTTGTCTGTAGGCTTCTCCAGAGTGGGCATTGGAAGCAATTGGTACACACTTATTTGATTTTGAAAGCAACACTAGTATATCTTTCTCACACTCCCCAGGTTTACAGAAGCAAATTACCTATCTATTTCTGTGAGGTATGATCTCTTCCATCGCAGGATTTGTAAGGCTGATTCTGCTTGTAAGTCCAGATTGAAGCGATCAGCTGGAATTTACCTGGAGAGCAGCCTCATGCACGTAGCCATGTCTCCTTCACGCTTGCCAGTAGTAATCAATGTAGGTTACTGACAAGGATTTTCTTGCACATGGGAGCTTCTGCCTATCACTGTTTCCCTTTGAATAATCATCTGGTAGCTCCAGTGATACAGAATCCATGCCTGTCAGTGAGGTTTAACTTGCAGCCTTTCCTTAACGACTCAGCTTAGCCAATTCACCAAATAGTAAGATGCTGGTAGAATTACTTGTCCAAACTCCTTAGATACCTCACTGTAAATATTTAAAAAGCTTACACCAAGGCAACCATCTTTAATCAAAAAGCCTTAAAAAACATATAATTTACATTCTGATTTTTGAACTTTTCTAGAAATCTTTAAGATGGGAATTTTAATGATAAATGCAATATCATTTATTTCCTTCCTGTTCCCTATACCTGTGTACCATGGCTGTCAGCATCCAGACTCATAGTCATGATAATGACTAAGGTCAAATTTCATCAGTTCATGGACCTGTAAATACACAAATGCCACAAGGAACTCTTATGCAGAGGCATTACATTCAATATTAAATTCACTTGGAAAACGTTCCCTCATTTTTGGGGAATTTCCGTGAAACCACTACCTTCCGAGACCTGAAAAATTTACCACATTTGCTACAGAAAAATGATGACTCAATTGTGCTGTTAGAGGTTATGTCATCCGCCATGTCCCAGGGGTGGAAAGGGTATGCTTGATTGGTAGGTATCATTGCCTAAGGATAGTACATGCTCTGCTTCATAATACTGTAATCACTGCATGGAAGTCCTAAGATCTTCTTGGTTCCCTCTGGCCTCTTTCCTAATTCACCTAGGGAGGGCAACAGGGACAGGGATGGACAGAGCATAAGTAATTTTGCAAGAACCACAACTATAAATGCCAGAACTGACCTTGACGTGTTCTGCAGGGCGTATGTAGAAGCAGTGTGCCTAATCAGCTGGTTGATATGCTCCATGTCTGAGGAGTCTTATGATACACTTTTGTACACACCAAAATTTTAAAAACTTATAATGTACATTCCGATTGTTGACTTTTTATAGAAACCTTTAAGATAGAAATTTTAAAGACAAATGCAAATATATTTTATTCATTTCTTGTTCTCTATAACTGTGTACCCTGGCTGTCAGCATCTCGATTCATAGTGATGATACAGGCTAAGGTCAAATTTAATCAGTTTGTGGACCTGTAACTACACAAATGTCACAAGAAAATCTTATTCAGAGTTGTTACATTCAAGATTTAATTCACTTGGAAAACATTCTCCTATTGTTTCGCAATTCTGTAAAACCAAAACCTTCTGAGATATGAAAAATGTCCCAAATTTGCTACATAAAGATGATGACTCCATTTTGTTGCTAGAGGTATGTCATCCACCATGTCCCAAGGGTGCAATGGATGTGTTTAGTGGTAGGTATCATTGCCTACGGGTAGTGTGTACTCTGCTGCATAGTACGGTACTCAAGGACAATAAATACAAACATCGAAAAACCAATGCCTGGAATGCTCAACAGCCAGTACATTATGGGGGTGATTCTAACTTCGGCGGGCGGCCGTTCCCCCACCAAAATACCGCTCCGCGGTCGAAAGACCGCTGAGGGTATTTTGGGATTTGCCCTGGGCTGGCGGGCGGCCGCCAAAAGGCCGCCCGCCAGCCCAGGGCAAATCAACCTTCCCACTAAGATGCCGGCTCAGAATTGAGCCGGCGGAGTGGGAAGGTGCGACGGGTGCAGTTGCACCCGTCGTGTATTTCAGTGTCTGCTAGGCAGACACTGAAATACTTTGTGGGGCCCTCTTACGGGGGGCCCTGCCGTGCCCATGCCATTGGCATGGGCACGGCAGGGGCCCCCAGGGGCCCCGCGGCACCCCCTACCGCCATCCTGTTCCTGGCGGGCGAACCGCCAGGAACAGGATGGCGGTAGGGGGTGTCAGAATCCCCCATGGCGGCGCAGCAAGCTACGCCGCCATGGGGGATTCTAAGGGCAGCGGTAAACTGGCGGGAGACCGCCGGTTTACCCTTTCTGACCGCGGCCAAACCGCCGCGGTCAGAATGCCCTGCGGGGCACCGCCGGTCTGTCGGCGGTGCTCCCACCGACCCTGGCCCCGGCGGTCTGAGACCGCCAGGGTTAGAATGAGGGCCCATGTTTCCTATGGCCTCGTTCCTCATTCCCCTGGAGGCAGGCCACAGGAACTGGGATGGGCAGAGCTTGAGTAATTGTGCAAGAACTAGCACTATAAATGCCAGAAATGGCCTGACTTGTTCTGCAAGGGGTATGTGGAAGTAGTGTGCCTAATCAATTGGTTAATATGTTCCATGTCTGACGAGTCTTATGATACACTTTTGTTTTACCCCAAAAGTGAAGCTGGTACTTCCCTGGTGTAATGGAATAAACCTGAAGCAGCAGAATTATTTTGCTTTTTTAGACAGCAAAATTGGATAGGTCCCCTGTGTTGTAAGGGAAAGATGCAAATTCCTTGTGCAGTACAATGAGCATTCCACACTTAGGTGTTTGGTTGGAGCAGCTCTTTTTCATTGAGTATGTTTGTGAAGGAAATTTGAACATTTCTGTGATCTGTGGTTCCACCAAGGTGAAAAACATATGTTAATAAACAGCACTGTTTATTGAACTAATGCTTCCACAGTTCTGAAAAAGTCAACCTCTTGCTTAGATCTGTGAGAGGAAGAGGTAACAAAATAGTTACCTTTCTGGGAGCTATCGATGTTAGAAATTCACAGTCAAAATGTTCCTTGTGCTTGTACCATTGTCTGCAATCCCAGGTTTATTTCTTGTTGATTGTGTTTCCTTCACATTTTTCTCACCAATTAGAATCTTACAGATTCTTATCTGAAAGGTAAAATTCTGGTAAACTGATAATTTGCTTAGTTCTCTTCTCTGTCCATAACTCAAAATAAATGAGAAAAAAGCCTCCATCATGGATCCTACAAGAGTGAACACAGAAAGAAATGGATCAGTGGCAAAACTGGACCCACTTCCCCCATAAGAAATGTGAAAAACCAGGTACCTTATTTTCTTGTTCTGAAATGTGAATTGTTAATTTTATTTTCTTCAGTCCTAATTTCTTCCCCAAGCAAAATTCTTTCTCCATTGGTCTTTACACATTGTCCTCATTTTACAGTAAATGCTGCCTAGTGTTCTAGCCTGGACAGAGAAGGTTTGCAACAGGTTATCACTCTCCACCCAAGACATCAGTAAAATAGCTGAGAGGACTGTTTTGACATCTCAGTAGCAATTTCTGATCTACAAATTACTTGACGTTCTGGCAGAAATTTATTTGCTAGGAAATGTGAGTCCTGTAGTCATTCCCACTTGGAAAGGTTCTTAAGTAGGCCCCTCTTCAGTGGACAGTGGAAACCATTGGTGTGCCCTAACACACTGATGTGTCTTTGACAGCAACACTAGTCTGTTTCTCACACTGCCCAGTGGCCTTTTAATTTTTATAGAAATCTTGAAGATAAAATTGTTCACATCAATGAAATCATAATTTATTTCCTTTTTGTCTCCCATACTCTTGTACCATGAGTGTCAGCATTTCGATTCACAGTGTTGATACGAGCTAAGGTCAATTTTAATTAGTTCATGGACCTGTAAATACACAAATGTCACAAGGAACTCTTATGCAGAATAATTGGATTCAATATTAAATTCACTTAGAAATCTTTTCCTCTTTGATATGTAATTCCATAAAACCAGAACCTTCTCAGATCTGTAAAATGTCCCAAAACTGCTTCAGAAAGGTCATGACCCTTATTTGTTGTTTATGTCATCCACCATGTTCCAGGAGTAGAATGGGTGTTTAGAGGTAGGTATTAAATTCTATGGCTAGCGTGCCCTCTGCTCTGCTCCACAGTACTCTACTTAAGGAAAATAAATAAAAACACTGAAAAAATCACTGTATAGAAATCTCAACAACCTGCATATTATGTTCTCCATGACTTCTTTCTTCATTTCCCTAGGGGCAGGCAACAGGGATGGGCAGAGCACAAATGGTTTCCCAGGAACTGGTACTACAAATGCCAGGAATGACCTAGACATTTTCTGGAAGGGGTATGTGGAAGCAGTGTGCCTAATAAGCTGGTGGATAGGCTCCTTGTCTGCTGAATCATATGATAATGTTTGTGGGGCCCAAAAGTGAAGCTGGTACTTCGTTGGTGTGGTGGAATAAAGCTGAGTCACCAGAACTGTTATTCTTTTTAAGACAGGGAAATGGGTTAGGGGCTCAGCATAGAGTTCTTTGTGAGGAAATGGCTGTCTTTCGTGGTTCTGGAGTGCAAACTGTTAAAGTAGTTCACTGGGCAATGAGCATATAGAGTCCCTGTAGGGCTTTCGGTCCCCTTGTCTTCGCCGAGAGCAACTGTGGCCTGGCTGCTTAATTTCCGCAACAGAGACAAAATCCTACAAATAGTGCATGCCCATAGACCGTAGCATCTTGAGGGAGGGAGAGTAAACATTTACCCCAATCATACCACTGTGACATATAAACAGAGGGAATAATTTGTCAGGGTCAAAAAACATCTGTGGCACCTGAACATTAACAATGCATTATTGTTCCCAGCGAAGCTTGGGATCATCAACCAAAGAGTCTCCCACTCTTTTACAACAGCAGCACATGCACAGGAATGGCTGGAGGCTAGCGCGTACTCACAGCAGGGTAGCAGGGCCTGGGAGCAAGAGGATGGTTGGAGGGAGCCCCGTCATCACCACAGCAGACTCACGAGCTGTCTAACTCTCTATAGAGTGTACAAAAACAATGTTCACCAATGTGCACTGTGCAGAGAATCTGAGCAACCCCATGTTGGATCACAGAGGTAAAAACTAGACCACCTAATGCTCCAATGTTTCTGGTAGCTTGGTGGAGCATTTAGGCCAATCTTGGAGAAGTGGTAAGCATTTGTTGTACTCACAGCATCAATAAATGTGGACACATACTCAAAAGAATAACTGAAGACCAATTTACAAAAATACTTCAGATTTCTACAAAGCTTTAAGACCAAGCTTATCAAAATCGGGTAAGTACTTTTTAACTTATGAATTTTAAAAGTTAAGGAAAAATAGATTTTGTGTGCATATTTACGCACCATAGGGATCAATGGGAGAAAACTTTAAAAATCCACATAAAATCAGGCAATGCTTTCACAAATGTCCCCTTCTGGTTTTAGGTCAAGGCCATCGAGATGCCCTGTGGGCCAGCCTGAGAAATTCGGGCAGTTCCCAGTTCAAGTGGAGCAGCAGCTGAAAGTCTCGGAGCTGGTGCAGGACAGGCAAGGGGGACCAATTGGAAATGCACTGCACAGGCAGATTTAATGGTGAGTCTGGTGGGTCCCCATGGACTGTAGAAGTCCCAAGATGTTGGAGACCCCTAGAGCACAGCTGGTTCTCTGATGCATGGGCCAGGAAGGCAAGGTGCAGAGCAGATAGGTCAGCCAAGAGCTGTGCACAAAGGTGCCTTTATAATTAGGGGACAGGTCACTTGGAGAGTGGATTGCAGGTCAGCAGGGCCACTCTGGGGGTGTTTCTTGGGTGTCATGAAGTCCGTTGACTGGTGCTTGCTTCTGGTCCTTGGGAAGTCCAGAGTGGACTTTTCTTCCAGGAGTCCGATGTTGGAGGTCCAGTACCACTGGCAATTGCACGGTTCAGCCACTGGAGGTTGCAGTATTACCGAACTGGGCACACTTGCAAGGGTTGTCCTCTGGGTCCATCAGGTGAAATTTGGTCTGGCTGCTTTGTCTAGTTCCTTGATCAGCGGTCAGTCAGTGAAAGGAACTTCACTGGTTCTTGCTTCTTGGACGCAGGGAGTGATGCCTTCACACTGGAGGGAGGTTCTTGGCAATTTTTAGAAGGATGGAGGTCCTCTGGGATTCTGTCCAATGTTAGTCGACCCCTTAGCAACAACTGTCGAGTCCTTGGTGCAGCAGGTAGGGTTTGGCACCTTTTTCTTCTTGCACCAGGACTTCTGTTCTGGAACTGTGGGTCTTCTTTGTCGCTGGTCTACTTGTGTCTGTTGAATCTGATTGCAGGTCTGGGGATGCCCATTAAATACTGTATTTGGGAGAGGTTAGAGGAGTAACTAATGGTGGTGAATGGGCCATTTATCTTAGGGTGGCTACACCTACTATGTGACCATTTCCTGTGGGCAGAGGTCACACCCCTATCCCTGATTGGCTATTTTCCTACCATGCAAGATGGGCAAAAATGAAATGGAGAGGTCACCTTGCCTGCAACACCTTGGGGGTTGTGCAGGTGGGGGTGGCCACTCCTCTTAGTGTTTGTGCATTGTCTTTTCATTGCTCCTGCCAAAAGTGAGGATTTGCAATGGGGGTGGCCATCTGCTGGTAGCAGCAGGGCTGGCAGTCGAGTTTCAAGGGCTGAAAACTCTTTGAAGCTTGAAGGCAGGGCAGTGCACATTCCCAGGGGAGAAGGTGTAACACATCTGCCCAGGAAGGGCTTTGTTTTCTGGACCCAGCGAGCAAAGACCCTCACCCCAAGGATCCAGAATCTTGTCTGGTGGTGGCAGGGTGCTTAGGACTGGCCAGCAACCATGCCAGGGTTAGTTAGCATTGCAGAGGTCACCTCTAAAGTGGCCCCTCAGTACATTTTGCAAAAAATCCAATATTGGTACCAGTTTGTTTGGATTTATTGTTCTGAGTTGTTTGATACCAAACACCCAGGGATAAGAGTGGCTGTAATGTAGCTGTGAAACCTGCACTGACCTGTTTCCAGCACAGGCATTTAGAATTGCTGTTCTGTACACTTACTATGTCCCAGGTTTAACAAGGACACAGTAGAGGCGTATTGCTCGTGCAAGTATGTCTACAAATGCAGTATGGTGCACCCTGCCCTAGGGCTGGAAAGCCTGCCAGAGGGGTGGCTTTTCTACATTGCATGCACTTTGTCATGGATAGGTCACATAGGCAGTGCCATGCTGAGACTGCATTTTAGGATTGCACCAGGACACTCAGCCTGCAATGGCAGTGCTAGATGCACTTGGATGTATGGTCTGTGAAGGTGGCACAATCTGACTGCTGCTTTCAGGGGCTTACCCTTAGTACCCCAAGCCCTGGATACCTATGTACCATTTACTAGAGACTTATAGTGGCAGCTAAAGGTGTTGCCAATTGTGCCAATGTACCACAACAGTTTGGGAAAAAGATCTGGCCCAGGGAACGTGTTTAGCAGGGGGCCTGGACACTACAACTTTGAAACCACATCAAATACCAGGCAAACAGTGGGGGGCTAACCGTGTCAAAAGAGGTACTTTCTCACACTCAGCCACTACAAAGGTTCAGGCTGAATTAGAAAGGGCCAAGTTGGTGTCGGCCCTACAAGAAAGTCAGGTCCTGGAAGGGGCTAACTAATAGGAGGCACTTGGCACTTGGAGTGCAATCCGAGGTAACTGATCATGAATCTTCATTCTGGTGGGTCTGGAGAGAATCTACCTCGATGGTGACACTGATGATGGCTAACAGGAAAGGTTAGGGGGTACCAGTTGAGGTATAGGGTGGCCCCTTGGTTGCAGGGGTGGAGATCAACATATAGCCCAGCAGAGTGAGCTAAGCTGAGAGTTGGAACACTTCTCTAGATTACAACAGGTATAAGAACTGCATGTTTGAGATGCAGGGGCAACAGACACCTTAACAGTTGGGGAAGCAGGCAGTTTTAAGACTGTAGCACGAGAATGTTGGGAGGGTGGAGTTGAGAGAGAGTTTTTTGGGCAGGGACAAGAGCATCACAGAGTTGATTGAACATACTTCCATGTCCAGTGCACAGACCGACTCATGAGCAGAGGCTGACCATAGTCGAACACCTGATACAGGACATTATTGGGGGGAAAACCCTCAGAATATTATCCTGGTATGTCAACAGCCTGGGGAGCAAGCTAAAAAGAGGGATAGGGATCAAATACCTACAAAGGCATGATCCCAATGTAATCCTGTTGCAAGAAACACACTTAATGGGATTTAACTGCTTGTTCCTCACCCAGGGTAGGTACAGACGTTTGGCCAATGCAGGATTCTCCAGGAAGTAATGGGGGGGTAGGCGTTCTGATGGGGAAATCCCTGCCATTGAAGGTGACCCACTCCTGGGTGGACCCACCAGGCTGCTACATGGCGGCGTGTAACAGCTGGAACAGCATGAGTCTGGCAGTGGCCTCTTGGTACAGTCCCTTGGGTCTACAGAGTGAGGGACTAGAGAAACTGGCTAGCTGGATAATAAATGCCGCAGATGCCCTAATGCTGGTTGGGGGTGGGCTTTAACTTAACACTGTATGGGGCACTGGACAAGTTAACCAGCTTGGGAATCCCCCTCAGGGTAGATACACGCCTAGAGGATTTCCTGAATGCGACCAGATTGAGTGACCTCTGGAAGGTTCAGAATTCCGAGATGAGACAGTACAAATACTCAACAAACTCCATTCGATCAATGTCCAGACTGGACTATCTGCTGGCACCACATCCCCAGGTGGAAGACTTTGGGGATATGGTTTATTTGCCAAGGAGACTATTGGATCATGCTCTGCTATTGATGACAATCCGTGCAAGGCTACCCAGACTAGATAGGGAGTAAAGATTAGAAACCTGAGAATAGACTGACCAGAACATTCAGGACATAGCACTGCAAACTACAGGACACTACTGCTGTGTGGCCATTTTATAGCTTCATGCACGTTATTTTAACATACTTGGACTGCCGCTGTGCTTTACTTTATTGGCTTTGCTTTATTATTGTTACAGTAGCCACTTTTACGGTCACTTTTTATTTTCTCTCTATCTGACTGCTTTTACCTAGGCCAGCAGTAAGATAGGTTGCCGGTGAATGTGGTATAAGTCTAGTCTCTTACATTCATAGAAAATACACATCCTTACATAGGGACATTTTCTCAGAACATCAGCTGTTTTTCCTATAAAAACACTTCCCCGTCCTTTACACGTTAGAGGGAGATTCTAGCCAGAGAACCACAACTGTATGCTGATTGCTGAATGCTTCACTACAGCTGTTTTGCAGACTTCATGCCTGAACCAATGTATGGGGGATGATGTCATCACAGGGGAACCTGAAGGGCAGAATTAGAGCTTAACACACTGTGCTCTATCATAGCTTAGGTAGGAATTAGTCTGTTGACTTTCGTGACAATATGGTAGCATTATTTTTATGTTTTACTCTCCTTGTCACAGTTTTAATCTTGTCATGTTGTATTGTCCTGGTTATTGCAGTCCACACTTTGCTATCTAAGATGCAGTCGCTTTATAAAAGCATTATTGAAATATATACTGCCTCTGTCATTGGGTATGTGAGACTAATGTAACTGAGGGAAATGGGTGAAACCTGAGTGACCATGGCTTCCCTGAGAAACCAGTTATGTCATGCACTCGGTTGCCTAATCATCCCTGCCCTTGGGAAGAGATGAGGCACTGCTAGTTAGCCGGAGCAGAACCCAGATTAGCGCGACAGGTGTCACCTGTAGTGGGTCCGACTCAGTCTCCCACACCGCAGGTGATTCTGCTGCTCAAAATCCAGAAGTCTCATTAGAATAATGAGAGCCTACGTGACACTACTTTGTGGAGACCGCTGGAACAGTGAGCTCTAGTGTGACTATCTGGGAGGCTCACAGAACATTATTGAGGGCGGTCCTAATCTCACACGTGGCCAGGAAAAGGTAACAGATAGAGAGGCACTGATGAGACCTGGAGGATAAGATGACATGAGGCTTGGTTGAATACCTGCAACACCGCACAAGAGAGCAGGCCTAGGGACTAAGGGAGGATTGTAGGAGCAAGTCAAATCAGGATTGGAGGTTGCTCTATAGAAACAAACAAGCACAGGATGTATGAAATGGGAAACAGAGCTGAGAAACTGTTAGCCTGACTTGCTAGGAACAAGAAGGACAAGAGATGGATACATTGGGTGATTTCCCCAGGGGTACAGTGGCGGAGCCCCAGGGTTCAATAGCCCAAGCCTTTGTGGACCGCTTGGGAGGCATGTGTAGAATTAAATTGGGGAACAACCTGCCTGGCTTTCCAAGCTTTATCCGAGACCTATCGCTTCCTCGGTTTCAGGGGGGCCAAACAGTGCCCTTGAGGCAGAGGTCATGGACAGAGAGATTTCAGAGGCAATACTCTTCTTAAGAGATGGAGGGCCATGGGCCCAAATGGGTTTCTGATGGAACTCTTCAAGGTAGTGAAGTCCAGAGCAACTGCCCCCTTGAGCGCGATGTTCAAGGAAGCGTGGAACATAAGTATTTTTGTCATGGACCTCAGGCAGGCAGAGGTTGTCCTCACACATAAGGGGGGAAACCAAAAGAAAACTGCTCCTCGTACAGGCTGATTTCTCTACTGAACATAGATCCCAAGATTCTCATTAAGGTACTGGCAACCAGACTCATGAGAGTAATAGATATGGTAGTAGCTCCCAATCACTCGGGATTTATGCCCTAAAAATTGATCAGACACAATCTGAGACAATCTGAGACGCCTTCCTGGCTGTCTAGCCTGCAGGGACCAGATTAGAGAAACAGAAGTGCTACTGTTGCTGGACACTGAAAAGGCCTTTGATTTAGTGGAGTGGCCCGACCTGATGGCAGTCATGCAGGAGCTGGGATTCGGACCCATGTTCCTGAAATGGGTGGATCTACTGTATAAGAAGCCTCTGTTTGGGGTACAAGTGAATAAGGCATGTTCAAGGGAGTCCAGCCTCCACAGGATCACCAGTTTTCAGCACAAGGAACATTTTGATTGTGAATTCATCACATAAATTTAAAGAAAAGTGAAAACTGAGAAGGGTGTGGCCAGGGTGCAGCTCTGGCCCTGCAACCCCAGAGGAGACATTTATCCTTCCCTCCCTGTGACACAGGGAGTGTTGATTTTTTCTTGGGACCCCCAGCTGGTGTCGGCGGTGAGACATTCCACTGACACAGCACACAGGAGGAATGGATGGAGATGTCCACTGGACGAGAAATGCAGACGTCAAGCTGGGTTGGTACTGAGTGAGGTGGCCCGGCACGGGAGCAGAGGAGAGCAGTGGGCTTAAGCAGGAGTGTTTTCTTCCCTCCCTTCAGAACTGCAGACCACCTTAGTGGGCTGTACGTGAGGAACCAGCCAGCTGCTCTCGGCCCATCCCAGCTGTTGCCCTGCAAGAATAGAGGCCCGATGCAAGGAGACCCCTGCTTGATGCAGTTCTGACTCTACTAAGACGAAGCCAGAGGGGCAGTATGAGATACCAGGTTGACACGGTGAAAGAGAAAGTGAACCCCCCACCGCTGAGCCTAAGAGACAACTCCACAGAGGAGCGGGAATGTGAGCCCATTGCCAGGCCTGAAGAGGGCACACAGGGTGGTGGCCTGGGGGAGCAAGCTGACATTTTTTTCCCTCTGGGTGGTAGAAGTTAGAGGCAGAAATACGGGGACCCAACACCTGTAGTGCTTCATAGACACCTGCTGGAGAAGGCTTTTGCCACAAGCCCTGGCCGCACTGCATCACAGCTTTAAGGGAAGGTGGCCATTTCATGGGGTGGCGGGTGGCAGCACCAATGACCCCTGGTAGTACAGAGGGGCCCCGCAGATGGCAAGCTAACAGCAGGAAACAGAGATGATGTTGCAGATTGCCAGGTGTGGGGAGAGGTCTGAAGATGGTATGAGCAAAAGCTCCATAAACACTGCGATTGGAGGCAATGGGCCAACAGAAAGAGTAGGCGATGGATATCCAGTGAGGGACGATGGTGAATTGGACTTGGCGGCGAAATTGGATAGGTCCCCTGTGTTGTAAGGAAAAGATGCAAATGCCCCATGCAGTACAATGAGCAGTCCACACTTAGGTGTTTGGTTGGAGCATCTCTTTTTTATTGAGTATATTTGTGAAGGAAACGCTGAACATTTCTGTGATCCGTGGTTCCGCCGAGGTGAAAAACATATAGCACTGTTTATTGAACTACTGCTTCCACAGTTCTGAAAAAGTCAACCTCTTGCTTAGATCTGTGAGAGGAAGAGGTGACAAACTAGTTACCTTTCTGGGAGCTATCGTTTTTCACTTTTCTTGAATCTATGTTAGAAATTCACACTCAAAATGTTCCTTGTGCTGGTACCTGTGCCTGCAATCCCAGGTTTATTTCTTGTTGATTGTGTTTCCTTCACATTTTTCTTACCAATTAGAATCTTACAGATTCTTATCTGGAAGGTAAAATTCTGGTAAACTGTTTGCTTAGTTCTCTTCTCTGTCCACAGCTCAAAATCAATGAGAAAAAAGCCTCCATCATGGAACCTACAACAGTGAACACAGGCAGAAATGGTTCAGAAGCAAAACTGGACCCACTTCCCCCTATAAGAAATGTGAAAAACCAGGTACTTTCTTTTCTTGCTCTGAAATGTGAATTGTTAATTTTGTTTTCTTCAGTCCTAATTTCTTCCCCATACATGATTCTTTCTCCATTGGTCTTTACATGTGGGCCTCAGTATACAGTAAATAGTGCCTAGTGTTCTAGCCTGGACGGAGAGGGATTGCAACAGGTTATTACTCTCCACCCAAGACATCAGTAAAAACAGCTGAGAGGACTGTTTTGACATCTCAGTAGCAATTTCTGATCTACAAATTACTTGATGTTCTGGCAGAAATTTCTTTGCTGTGAAGATGTGAGTCCTGTAGTGAGTAAGCACTTAAGCAGGCCCCTGCTCAGTGGACAGTGGAAACCATTGGGTGAGCCTTCACACACTGATGTGTCTTTGACAAAAACACTAGTCTCTTTCTCACACTGCCCAGGTTTGCAAAAGCAAAATACTTCTCTATTTGTGTGTGGTATGTGCTCTTCCCTTGCATGATTCATAAGTCTGACTCTGCTTGTAGGTTGCTGGTGGAAGCGGTGGACTGGACTTTGCATGGGGAGAAGCCTCATGCATATGTGGCCATGTCTTCTTTCCTCCTGCATGCAGTGATGGATGACGGTTACTGGCTGAAGGACTTTCTTGCTTTTAGGAGCATCTGCCAATCACTGTCTCACTTTGATTAATTATCTGGTAGCTCCAGTGATGCAGAAGCCATGCCTATCAGTTGGTTTGAAGTTGCAGCCTTTCTCTAATGATCCAGCTTACCCAATGCACCGAACCTTAAGATGCTAGGAAAATTACTTCCATGTCCAATTTCCTCAGGTCCTTAGAACGATGCAAACAAGCATGCCTGAAGAGCTTTAAAAAAACTTTATAATTTACATTTGGCCTTTTAATTTTTATAGAACTCTTTAAGATAAAATTGTTCACGTCAATGAAATTATAATTTATTTCCTTCTTGTCCCCCATACTCTTGTGCCATGGGTGTCAGCATTTAGATTCGCAGTGTTGATACGAGCTAAGGTCAATTTTCATTAGTTCGTGGACCTGTAAATATACAAATGTCACAAGAAACTCTTATGCAGAGTAATTGCATTCAAGATTAAATTCACATGGACATTTTTTACTCTTTGTTATGGAATTCCATAAAACCAGAACCTTCTGAGATCTGGAAAATGTCCCAAAACTGGTTCAGAAAGATCATGACCATTATTTGTTGTTTATGTCATCCACCATATTTCAAGAGTAGAACGGGTGTTTAGTGGTATGTCTTACTGTCTAAGGCTAGTGTGCCCTCTGCTCTGCTCCACATTACTCTATTCAAGGACAATAAATAAAAACATTGAAAAATCACTGTATAGAAAGCTCACCAACCTGCATATTATGTTCTCCATGGCCTCTTTCTTCATTTCCCTAGGGGCAGGCAACAGGGATAGGCAGAGCACAAATGGTTTCCCATGAACTGGGACTACAAATGCCAGGAACGACCTAGACTTTTTCTGGAAGGGGTATGTAGAAGCAGTGTGTCTAATAAGCTAGGAGATATGCTCCTTGTCTGCTGAGTCATATGATAATGTTTGTGGGGCCCAAAAGTGAAGCTGGCACTTCCTTGATGTAGTGGAATAAAGCTGAAACACCAGAACTGTTATGCTTTTTAAGACAGGGAAATGGGTTAGGAGCCCAGCATAGAGTTGTTTGTGAGGGAAAGGCTGTCTTCGGTGGTTCTGGAGTGCAAACTGTTAAGGTGGTTCACTGTACAATGAGCACATAGAGTCCCTGTAGGGCTTTCGGTCCTTGTGTCTTCGCCGAGAGCAACTGTGGCCTGGCTGCTTGATTTCCGCAACAGAGACAAAATCCTACAAATAGTGCATGCCCATAGACCGGAGCCTCTTGAGGGAGGGAGGGTAAAAATTTACCCCAATTATACCAGTGCGAGATATAAACAGAGAGAATCATTTGTCAGGGTCAAAAAACATCTGTGGCACCTGAACATCAACAACGCATTCTTTTTCCCAGCGAAGCTTGGGATCATCAACCAAAGAGACTCCCACTCTTTTACAACAGCAGCAGACGCGCAGGCATGTCTGGAGGCTAGCGAGTACTCGCAGCAGGGTGGCAGGGCCTGGGAGCGAGACGATGGTTGGAGGGAGCCCCCCCATCACCACAGCAGACTCACAAGCTGCCTGGCTCTCTATATAGTGTACAAAAACAATGTTCACCAATGTGCACTGTGTAGAGAATCTGAGCAACCCCAGGTTGGATCACAGAGGTAAAAATCTAGACCACCTAATGCTCAGATTTTAGTGGTAGATTGGTGGAGCATTTAGGCCAATCTTGCAGAAGTGCTAAGCATTTGTTGTAATCACAGCTTCAATAAATGTGGCCACACACTCAAAAGAATAACTCAAGACCAATTTACAAAAATACTTCAGATTTTCATAAAGCTTTAAGACCAAGCTCATCAAAATCGGGTACATACTTTTTAATTTATGAATTTTAAAAGTTAAGGAAAAATATACTTTTTGTGCATAATTACGCACTATAGGGATCAATGGGAGAAAACTTTAAAAATCCATATAAAATCAGGCAATGCTTTCACAAATGTCACCTTCTGGTTTTAGGTCTAAGTCATCGAGATGTCCTGTGGGCCAGCCGGAGAGGTTCAGGCGGTTCCCTGTTCAAGTGGAGCAGCAACAGAAAGTCTCGGAGCTGGTTCAGGACAGGCGAGGGGCACCACTTGGAAATGCACTGCACAGGCGGATTTAATGGTGAGTCTGGTGGGTCCTCATGGACTGTAGAAGTCCCAAGATGTTGGAGACCCCTAGTTCTCTGATGCATGGGCCAGGAAGGCAAGGAGCAGAGCAGATAGGTCAGCCAAGAGCTGTGCTCAAAGGAGCCTTTGAATTACAAGGCAGGTCACTTGGAGGGTGGATTGCAGGTCAGCAGGGCCACTCTGAGAGTGGTTATTGGGTATCATGAAGTCCCTTGACTGGAGCTTGCTTCTGGTCCTTGGGAAGTCCAGATTGGACTTTTCTTCCTGGTGTCCGATGTTGGGGGTCCAGTACCACTGGGTATTGTATGGTTCACAAACTGGAGGTTGCAGTGCCACCAAACTTGGCACACTTGCAAGGGTTGTCCTCTCGGTCAATCGAGTGAAATTTGGTCTGGCTGCTTTGTCCAGTTCCTTGATCAGCGGACAGTCAGTGTAAAGAACTTCACTGGTTCTTGCTTCTTGGATGCAAGGAGTGTTGCCTTCACACTGGAGGGAGTTTCTTGGCAATTTTGAGAAGGTTGGAGGTCCTCTGGGATTCCTTAGAATCTGTCCGATGTCCAGTCAACCCCTCAGCGGTAATTGTCGAGTCCTGGGTACAGCAGGTAGGGTTTGGCACCTTTTTCTTCTTGCACCAGGACTTCTGTTCTGGAACCATGTGTCTTCTTTGTCGCTGGCCTTCTTGTGTCCATTGAATCTGATTGTAGGTCTAGGGATGCCCACTAAGTACTGCATTTGGGGGAGGTTAGGGGAGTAACTAATGGTGGCCAATTGGTCATCTATCTTAGGGTGGCTACACCTACTATGTGACCATTTCCTGTGGGCAAAGGTCACATCCCTATCACTGATTGGCTATTTCCCTACCATGCAAGATGGACAAAAATGAAATGGAGAGGTCACCTTGCCTGCCACACCTTAGGGATTGTGCAGGTGAGAGGTGTCCAATCCTTCTAGAGTTTGTGCATTTTCCTGTCATTGCTCCTGCCAAAACTGGGGATTTGCAATGGGGGTGGCCATCTGCTGATAGCAGCAGGGCTGGGCTTTGAGTTTCAAAGGATGCAGGCCCTTTCAAGCTTGAAGGCAGGGCAGTGCACATTCCTGGGGGAGAAGGCGTAACACCTCTGCCCAGGAAGGGCTTTGTTTTCTTGACCCATAGGGCAAAGGCCCTCACCCCAAGGATCCAGAATCTTGTCTGGTGGTAGCAGGGTGCTAAGGACTGGCCAGCAACCATGCCAGGGTTAGCTGGCATTGCAGGGGTCACCTCTAAAGTGCCCCCTCTGTACATTTTGCAAGAAATCAAATATTGATACCAGTTTGGATTTATTGTTGTGAGTTGTTTGATACCAAAGAACCCTGGGTTCAAAGTTGCCATAATGTAGCTGTGAAACCCGTACTGACCTGTGTCCAGCACAGGCATTTAAAATTGCTGCTATGTACACTTACTATGTCCCAGGTTTAGCAAGGACACAGTAGAGGCGCATTGCTCGTGCAACTATGTCTACAAATGCAGTATTGTGCACCCTGGCCTAGGGCTGAAAACCCTACCGGAGGGGTGGCTTTCCTACATTGCATTTAGTTTGTCATGGATAGGTCACACAGGCGGTGCCATGCCGAGATTGCATTTAAGGATTGTACCAGGACACTCAGCCTACAATGACAGTGCTAGATGCACTTGGATATATGGTCTGTGAAGGTGGCACAATCTGGCTACTGCCCTCAGGGGCTTACCCTTGGTACCCCATGCCCTGGGTACCTATGTACCATTTACTAGGGACTTTTAGTGGCAGCTACAGGTGTTGCCAATTGTGCCAGTGTACCACAACAGTTTGAGAAAGAGATCTGGCCCAGTGAACTTGTTTAGCAGGGGGCCTGGGCACTACAACTTTGAAACCACATCAAATAGCAGGCAAAAAGTGGGGGGCTAACCATGTCAAAAGAGGTACTTTCTCACACTCAGCCGCTACAAAGGTCCAGGCTGACTTAGAAAAGGCCAGGTTGTTGTCAGCTCTACAACAAAGTCAGGCCCTGGAAGGGGCTAACTGATAGGAGGCACTTGGAGTGCAATCTGAGGTAACTGATCATGAATCTTCATTCTTGGAGGACTGGGGGCAATCCACCTCCGATGAGGACACTGATGATGGCTGACAAGATTGTATGACTGAGGGACACAGGAGGGACCTCAGGAAAGGTCAGGGGGGACCAGTTGGGGTATAGGATGGCCCCTTAGTTGCTGAGATGGAGATCAACATATAGCCCTGCAGAGTGAGCTAAGCTGAGAGTTGGAACACTTCCCTAGATTACAACAGGTATAAGAACTGCATGTTTCAGATGCAGGGGCAACAGACACCTCAACAGTTGGGGAAGCAGGCAGTTTCAAGACCGTAGCACGCAAATGTAGGGAGGGCATAGTTGAGAGAGAGTTTTTTGGGCAGGGACAAGAGCATCACAGAGTTGATTGAACATACTACCACGTCCAGTACCCAGACTGCACTCATGAGCAGAGGCTGATCATGGTCAAACACCTGATACAGGACACTAGTGGGGGGCAAACCCTAAGAATATTATCCTGGTATGTCAACAGCCTGGGGAGCAAGCTAAAAAGAGGGATAGTGGTCAAATACCTACAAAGGCATGATCCCAATGTAATCCTGTTGCAAGAAACACACTTAATGGGAATTAACTGTTGGTTCCTCACCCAGGGTAGGTACCGACGTTTGGCCAATGCAGGATTCTCTAGGAAGTAATGGGGGTAGGCGTTCTGGTGCAGAAATCCCTGCCATTGAAGGTGACCAATTCCTGGGTGGACCCACAAGGCTGCTACATGGCAGCGTGTAACAGCTGGAACAGCATGAGTCTGGCGGTGGCCTCTTGGTACAGTCCCCTGGGTCTACAGAGCAAGGGACTAGAGAAACTGGCTAGCTTGAAAATAAATGCCGCAGATGCCCTGATGCTGGTTGGGGGTGGGCTTTAACTTAACACTGTATGGGGCACTGGACAAGTTGATCAGCTTGGGAATCCCCCTGGGGGCAGATGCACGCCTAGGAGATTTCCTGAATGCGACCAGATTGATTGACCTCTGGAAGGTTCAGAATTCCGAGACGAGACAGTACAAATACTCAACAAACTCCATTTGATCAATGTCCAGACTGGACTATCTGCTGGCACCACATCCCCAGGTAGAAGACTTTGGGGATATGGCTTATTTGCCAAGGAGGATATTGGATCATGCTCTGCTAGTGATGACAATCTCTGCAAGACTACCCTGACTAGATAGGGAGTGAAGATTAGACCCCTGGGAATAGACTGACAGGAACATGCAGGACATAGCACTGCAAGATACAGGACACTACTTTGTGGAGAACGCCGGAACAGTGAACTCTAGTATGACTATCTGGGAGGCACACAGAACGTTATTGAGGGGAGCCCTGATCACACATGTGGCCAGGAAAAGGTAGCAGAGAGAGAGGCACTGTTGAGACCTGGAGGATAAGATGACATGAGGCATGGTTGAATACCTGCAACACCGCACAAGAGAGCAGGTCTAGGGACTAAGGATAGATTGGAGGAGCAAGTCAAACCAGGAGGTGAGGTTGCTCTATAGAAACAAACAGGACAGGGTGTATGAAATGGGAAACAGAGCTGAGAAACTGTTAGCCTGACTGGCTAGGAACAAGAAGGACAAGAGATGGATGCATTGGGTAATTTCCCCAGTGGTACAGTGGCGGAGCACTGGGGTACAATAGCCCAAGCCTTTTTGGATGGCTTGACAGACATGTGTAGAATAAAACTGGGGAACAACCTGCCTGGCTTTCCAAGCTTTATCCGAGACCTATTGCTTCCTCGGTTTCAGGGGGGCCAAACAGTGCCCTTGAGGCGGAGCTCATGGACAGCGAGATTTCAGAGGCAATATCCCTTCTTAAGAGAAGCCCAAATGGGTTTCTGTTGGAACTCTTCAAGGTAGTGAAGTCCAGAAGAACTGCCCCCTTGAGAGCGAGGTTCAAGGAAGCATGGAACATACGTATTTTGGTTATAGACCTCAGGGAGGCAGAGGTTGTCCTCACACATAAGGGGGGAAACCAAAAGAAGACTGCTCCTCATACAGGCTGATTTCTCTACTGAACATAGATCCCAAGATCCTCATTAAAGTACTGGCGACCAGACTCATGAGAGTAATAGATATGGTAGTAGCTCCCAATCACTCGGGATTTATAAATCGATCAGACACAATTGGAGACAATCTGAGATGCCTGTCTGGCTGTCTAGCCTGCATGGACGGGTTTAGAGAAACAGCAGTGCTACTGTTGCTGGACGCTGAAAAGGCCTTTGAGTTAGTGGAGTGACCCAACCTGATGGCAGTCATGCAGGCGATGGACCCATGTTCCTGAAATGGGTGGATCTACTGCATTAGGAGCCTCTGTTTTGGGTTCAAGTGAATGAGGCATGTTCAAGGGAGTCCAGCCTCCACAGGAAAACCAGGTTTCAGCACAAGGAACATTTTGATTGTGAATTCATCACATAGATTTAAAGAAAAGTTAAAACTGAGGAGGGTGTGGCCAGGGTGCATAAAAGAGCAGCTCTGGCCCTGCAGCACCAGAGGAGACAGTTATCCTTCCCTCCCCGTGACCCAGGGAGTGTTCATTTGTCGTGGGACCCCCAGGGGAGCCCCCGCAGCCGGTGTCGGCGGTGAGACATTGTCCTGACACAGCACACAGGAGGAATGGATAGTGACACCCGCTGGGCGATAAAATGCAGACGTCAAGCTAGGTCGGTACCGAGTGAGGTGGCCCAGCGCGGGAGCAGAGGAGAGCAGTGGGCTAAGCAGGAGTGTTTTCTTCCCTCCCTGCAGAACTGCAGACAGCCTTAGGGGGCTGTGCGTGAGGAACCATCCAGCTGCTCTGGGCCCATCCCACGCTGTTGCCCTGCAAGAATAGGGGCCCGATGCAAGGAGACCCCTGCTTGATGCAGTTCTGACTCTACTAAGAGGAAGGCAGTAGGGCAGTATGAGATACCAGGAGACGGTGAAAGAGAAGGTGAACCCCCACCGCTGACCCTAAGAGACAACTCCACAGAGGAGCGGGAATGTGAGCCCATTGCCAGGCCCGAAGTAGGCACACACGGGTGCGGTGGCCTGGGGTAGTAGCTGACACTTTTTCCCCTCCTGGTGGCAGAAATTAGAGGCAGAAACACGGGGGCCCAACACCTGTAGTGCTTCATGGACACCTGCTGGAGAAAGCTTTTGCCACATGCCATGGCCACACCGCGTCACAGCTTTAAGGGAAGGTGGCCTTTTCAGGGGGTGCCAGGTGGCAGCACCAATGACCCCTGGAAGTACAGAGGGGTCCCCGCAGATGGTAAGCTAACAGGAAGAACCAGAGATGACGTTGGGGACAGGTCTGAAGATGGTATGAGCAAAAACTCCATAAACACTGCGATTGGAGGCAATGGGGCCAATAGGAAGAGGAGGAGATGGATGTTCAGTGAGGGAGGATTGTGAGTTGGACCTGACGGCCCACACAATAATGATCCTGGGTGGGCATACGAGAAATTAAAACCATAGGCGAAAACAAAATTGATATGATGGCCCAAGATGTAGGGCTGTGGTGAGTTGATCACCACAAACTAGTGGATAAGGTGGCAGAGGTGGAAGAAATACTTGTTCAACTAGGTCCTATGATAACTAAGGATGGCATTCACATCAGGGGCATTCACAAAGGCTGTGGCCACCAGGATGTTGGATGGTGCTGAAGGGCATTCCCACTGAAACAACGTGTGCTCAGATTAGGTGTCTGGTTGGAGCAGCTCTTATAAGATGAGTTTATTTGTGAAGGAAACTCAGTCCATCTCTGTGGTTCCACTGAAGAGAACATTGAGTAACACTGTTCGGAGAACTACTACTTTCACTTTTCTGAAAAAGTTCAACCTCTTACTTAAATTTATGCGGGAAAGAGGTATTAAAAGATCTTTCTGGGGGCTATCCATTTTTACTTTTCTTAACCTCTGTGTGATAAATTTACACTCAAAATCCTCCTTGTGCTAGAACCTGAGCTGTTAATCTCAGGTTTCTTTCTTGTAGACTGTGTAGACCACTTTTTATCTTCCACAATAGAATCTTGCAGATTCTAATCTGAAAGTTAAAATGGCTGTTAAAATGATACTTTGCTTATGTCTAAACTAGAGCTACAGCTCAAATTCAATGAAGAAAAAGCCTATGCCATGGAACATGCCAGAGTGACCATGGGCAGAAATGGATCAGAGCTAAAACTGGACCCATAGGTACTCTTGTTTCTTGTTCTGAAATGTACTTTGTTAAGTTTGTTTTATTCAGTCTGGATTTCTCCACTATGTACAATTTTATCCTAACTGGCAAACGTAAATGTAGACCTGAAGTCTAAGTTTAGACCTAAAGCCTAAGTTTAGACCTGAAGTCTAAGTTATACCTGAAGTCTAACTTTACACCTGAAGTTTAACTTTAGAACTGATGTCTAAGTTAGACTTGAAGTCTCACTTTAGATGTGAAGTCAAAGTTAGACCTGAAGTCTAACTTTAGACCTGAAGTCTGACTTTAGACCTAAAGTCTAAGTTAGACTTCAAGTCTAACTTTAGAGCTGAAGTCTAACTTTAGACCTGATGTCTAAGTTAAACCTGAAGTCTAAATTAGACCTGAAGTCCAACTTTGGAACTGAATTTTAAGTTTAGACCAGTTAGACATGAAGGCCCTCATTCTAACCCCGGCGGTCTCAGACCGCCGGGGCCAGGGTCGGCGGGAGCACCGCCGACAGACCGGCGGTGCCCCGCAGGGCATTCTGACCGCGGCGGTTTGGCCGCGGTCACAAAGGGTAAACCGGCGGTCTCCCGCTGGTTTACCGCTGCCCTTAGAATCCCCCATGGCGGCGCAGCTTGCTGCGCCGCCATGGGGGATTCTGACACCCCCTACCGCCATCCTGTTCCTGGCGGTTCGCCCGCCAGGAACAGGATGGCGGTAGGGGGTGCCGCGGGGCCCCTGGGGGCCCCTGCCGTGCCCATGCCAATGGCATGGGCACGGCAGGGGCCCCCGTAAGAGGGCCCCACCAAGTATTTCAGTGTCTGCCTAGCAGACACTGAAATACGCGACGGGTGCAACTGCACCCGTCGCACCTTCCCACTCCGCCGGCTCAATTCTGAGCCGGCATCTTAGTGGGAAGGTTGATTTGCCCTGGGCTGGCGGGCGGCCTTTTGGCGGCCGCCCGCCAGCCCAGGGCAAATCCCAAAATACCCTCAGCGGTCTTTCGACCGCGGAGCGGTATTTTGGTGGGGGAACTTCGGCGGGCCGCCTCCGCCGCCCGCCGAAGTTAGAATCACCCCCAAAGTCTAAACTTAGACTTTAGGTCTAACCTGGACTTGCCTTTGTGAATCAGGTGCTTAGGCCCATATTTATACTTTTTTAGCGCCGCATTTGCGTCATTTTTTGACGCAAAAGCTGCGCAAACTTACAAAATACAATTGTATTTTGTAAGTTTGCGACGATTTAGCATCAAAAAACGACGCAAATGCAGCGCTAAAAAAGTATAAATATGGGCCTTAGTGTTCAAGCATCGGCTATATGTAGAAAGAGCCGTACTGTGTTGCATGTGTATTTACTTCTGCACTACTCTATTGAAAGTTGACCAAAATTATGGGGTATCCACACCAATTGCAGGACGGAGGAGAAAAAGGTGGACAGGGAATTACCGGAATCAGGCCCACACTGGCACACTGTGATGGCATACAAAAAGGTGGTGCTCTAGACAAGCATGGATGTGCGCTAGAGATTGGAGGAAGATGGCACTGGCTACATCCTCCTTTCTCAAAGGAATCTCATGGATAGTTGGTAGTGGTACTCTCACAAAACTGCTGAATCCTGACCTAGCTTTCGCCCCTCAGAGTAGGAGGAGCTACCATCTGGCTCTGTTATTAAATATCATGGTGAGCTACTGGTTATGTAAAAAAAAGTTCAGCCATGTCAGCTTTAGCTTTGAGTTTCTAGAAATACCTCCCCGAATACTATGACTGTGATTTCAAAATTGTTTATTTGTATTTGAAGGCCCACATTTACCAGCCCTCCTTTGATGCAGAGAAACACTGGTAGGCAGTAAGCATAAATTACTATCTCACTTATCCATGGTGAGGGAAGAGGATGGCTGGGTAGGATACACAACCATTGGGTTCTCCTACTCCAGGAACATGAACTCTATGATCTTCTACACAGAAATATTCAAAACCTTACCATGTTCTGTTATTGGAATATGGGATACCTAGTTTGTCTTGTGGCTAAAAGTTTGACTTAAAATCTAGTAATTTGAGTCCTAAACCCAGCTTCCCCACTTCACCTACATGTGTGAACCCACTAGCCCTGACAGATTGTCTGCTGAACTGCCAGATTATGAGTGGCCATGGCTGCCACAGACAGCAAGCCATCCTTAAGTATCCTGGCCAGTAAAGCAGGAAACTCTGTGATTGCAGCAGGGCCACTGCTGTGGCACCTCCACTGAAGATGTTGAAGTTTTGCTGGTGTATCTTGAAGATTTCTTTTTGGTCTGGAATGTGACTCGATAATTACCAGTGGCTGAGATCAAGTCAAGCATTCCACTCTTCACTTTTTACAAACTTCAATGTGATGCCCTAAGTACCAGACTTAGTTTCTGTGCTATTGAAACCAAGATGCCCCCAACTGACAGAGCGAAACCAGTCTTGGGTTGCTTGTGTTCCACTTCAGACAGGACCTGGCCTGACAGTTCAGATGGATTATTGCTATTGGAGCAGAGTTAAGACTGATTTCCATATTACTAGGTCCAAACTGAGATGGCATGCTGTGAAAAATCAATGTGGACTGGGATGTGGCCCAAGTAATTACCAGTGGTCGAGATTAACTAAAGCATTCCATTTATCACTTTTTTGTATGCTTAAATGTGACACCCTAAGTGCAATGGTATTCCCAGACAAAGGCCCTCAGCACACTCTGCCACTGAAACCCCTCTGCAGCCAGCTGATAAGCCTCAACCAGGGTGAAATTGGTATTGGGTTGCTTATGTTCCAGTTAAGGGAGGACCTGGCCTGGCAGTTCTTACTGCCCTGTTCCTATTGGAGCATTGTCCGGATTGATTAGTATTTGGCTGCATCCAAACTGCGTCCAGACATGGTGTACAAGCCAACAATGGGCTGGGATGCGGCCCCAAGCAATTACATAAGGATGAGATTAATTCAACCATTCCATTCATCACCTTTTTTGTATACTTCAGTTTAACGCTTAAGTGGTACAGGATGCCCAGACGTGGGTCCCGTGCTCTCTATGCCACTGAAACCAAGCTGCACCTGACTGACAAGCCCTTATCAGGGCAAAACTATTCTTGGTGTTATGGTTCGGGGAGACCTTGGCCTGGCAATTTGGACTGGACTATTCCTACTCCTGATGCAGAGTCAAGGCTGATTTACATATGGCTGGGTTCAAACTGAAGTGGCATAGTGTGCAAAATAACAAGGGGCTCGGATGCAACCCAACGTAAGTACCAGTGGCTGAGATTAATCCTAAATTTGCATCCATCACTTTTTTGTATACGTCAGTGTGACACCCTAAATGCAAAGAGTATACCAGGACATGGGCTTCACCCCTCAACTAACAACCACAGCCCTTGCAAGAGTTAAACCCTATAGTTGAGTTCCAAATACTTTATTCAGGTCTTTTGAGCCATAAAAGTCACAGAGCTACTCAAAAAAATACAAAAAATCAAAATACAGCCATAAAACAATTCTCAATATCTAGAGCATATGTTCAAAGCAAATTTAAAACAGGATAAATAACCATTTCAAGCAAAAGCAGCAATGTGTGATTTAGTGCCTAATGCACGCAAACCAGGACATAGGAACTGTCTTCTCTGGGCAGTTGTAAAAGGGCAAAACAATATAAAGTGCATTGTGCTCTGTTCTGCCGGAATTTCACAATGACAGGGGGAAGAGATGAAACCATGTGTCTTTGGGAGGGAAGGCCATCAAGAAACTGATTGTTTTGAGATTAAACCTAGTCAGTAAAAACATATGTCTCTCATTGGTAATGATCTGCAAATAAAGTGCCTGGCATGCAGGGAAACCATGGAGGGTACACTCTGTGTCACTCTGCAAAGTGTTGAGACGTGTTCTGCAATTATGTTGTATAAAAAGATCTTTGATTTGTTTTGGGGAAATAAAGACTAAGCTATCAGGACTATGATAAAAAGCAGGGGTGCCAAGACTCTCGAAGCTTACTTTGATGTACTTCAGCCAAGGAATATCTAAACACTTGTCAAGGGTCATGCAGTCCATGATTATGGTTGTACACAACTGCTCTTCCGGGTTACTCCATATCCTGTGCCATAGTAACAGTGGCTGCAGTCTAACAAAATCAGCTATGTTGAATAACCCGACCTCATCATGACAAAACAGTGCCAGAAGTGGCCTTCGGTACTGCCAGCAGTTCTTCTTAACTCAACTATTTGTAGGGCTTTACAGTTGGCATACTACCAGACTCCCATCCCAAATGAGGCCACGACACACATTTACTTTTGAAAATACAGAGAATTTCCCTCACAGGCTTACGGCCCAGCCATTTAGAAAATCTAAAAACATCATTTATTGACCATTGAAAATGTGTGAGTCTCACATTTATTAAAAACTCCCAATTAAGATCATCATCAAAAGTAATCATCAAGTAAAACTATAGTCACTAAATTTGCCTAGCTACAGCAAAGAGAAGACAGGCTTACCACAGACGCAAGGTGTAAAATATTTATGCAGCGCAAAAAAAAGTATTAAAGGCAAAACAGAAAACAGAAAAATCCCAATTTAAATTAGAAAAAATAGAGTACATTTTAATAACTAAAATTACACCTAAATGACAAAACTCCAATTAGGGAAACCGAAGTCCTGAAGTTCTAAAATGTAAGGTTCAAAATAATACCAAAAAGTGTTACACGCCAATAATGGTCACCTGGTGCTGCTTGACACGTACCTAGGCTCAAGTTAAGGTTGACCACGTTGTAGCATGGGTTGGATACAGAAACCATGTTCTATCCAGTTAGAAGTTTAACCTTTGGACTAAGGGCCTAATATATATGTTGGTGGAAAGGTTACTCTGTTGCTACATCGACTGATCACCCTTTGGTCCAACATACCACTCCACCTGCCCAAATGAAATGTGAGTGGGCCTTTGGTGTAACAATGACAGAGACTGCTTCATCTCCGCCCTGGTTACACCCCTCCAAAAGCCTGACAAAGTAAGGACCATTGGAGTGTCATCTGAATGCTCGCCCACCTAATTAAGATAGGCAAACATAGAGGTCGGTTTTCACTGCCTGCCACTGCCAAGATAACATAACGGTCTGCCTGCCCAATTTAAATGCACACAGACATTTGGCATAACGATGAAGAGACAAGTCTGTCCTGGTACACCCCTCTGACAGTCTAACAAAGCAATGACTGTCAGAGGTTGACCTTTGTCTCTGCCCACCTATTGTCAGTTTTCACTGCCTGTCACTGCCCTTAAAACTTGGCTGGTAAGGGGCAATGAAAACTACAAAATAACCCCCATGACAAGGAGGACATTGTTTTTATTTCATTTTCAGAAACAAAATCCCACTTTGCAGTTTTGTTTTTGAAAATCAAAAAAATGTACAATGCAATACAATACATTGGCACGAACTGCCTCAATGCCAGTTCCTGTTAATGCTTGAAATGTCTGCTGACCTGACAGACATTTCAAAACGTGGTCACTGGGACCTCTGCCAGGGTGATGGAGTAATTTACTCTGTCCCTCTCGCAAAGGATGCCCTGACCGCCAAATGTTACATTGGGCCCGGGGTCTCTGGAATGGAAGCCCAGTATCCTCAGTGAGGCAAGGCAGCAGGCTATGGAAAAAGAGCCACAAGTACATAGCTTTTATTTGGTCACAAATGTCCCGATTCGCTGAATTGGGCAGTTTGCAACCACAAAAAGCATTTACCTATGTTCAAAACCCTATTTTGCAATGCAGTAATATGTTACTGAATCGCAAAATGGGTTTGCGACTCACTATTAGGCAGTGGCATTCCGAGGGCGTCCCTTCCTAACAGTGACTCGCAGGGGGATGTATGATTGTTTTGTGACTGGGAATGCGGTTGCAAAACAATTGCAATTACCACCAATTTCAAATTGGTGCTAACCCATTCGTAAATGGGAAGAGATCCCCAAAGAACCCCTTTGTGAATCTGGGTACCAACATTTTTTCAAAGCAGACAGTGGTGCCATGGACCACTTCCTAATCTGAAAAAATGAAAAGGAAACTTTTGATTTTTTTTGTAATGCTTCCGATTTTCCTTTAAGAAAAATGGGCTGCATTTAAAAAAAAAACAGCTTTATTTAAAAAACAATTACAGACGTGATGGTCTGCTGATCCCAGCAGGCCACCATCCCTGTGAATGTGGCCCTTGTCAAATGGGTCACTAGTTACAACCTTCCTTATGAATATAAATGAGTTAGGTCCCTTGCGACCCATTTGCAAATCGCAAACTGTGTCTGAGACACTGTTGTACATCAGGTTTTGTGACTTGCGGTTTCAAAGTTGCTAAATCTCGCAATTTCTGAGTCGCAAAACCTGACGTTTGTACATATGGCCTAAAGAGTGCTCCATATTGTTGCATAGCCACTGGACAAAGTCCAGTGGCTATGCAACAATGCTACGAGATGCTGCTAACTTTTGGTGGAAACACTCAGAGTGGTAAAAATTTGAATTTCACATCCAAGGAAGGTCCCTCGTTGGCTGGGGACTTTTGATGCTTTCGCTCAGTGAAGATTCCTATGTTCGGACTAAGCCATTTGTTTGGAACTTAGATTGTTCCAGCAAGGCAAGGCTGCAGGCTATGCCTAAGGAAGACTCTACGGAAGAACCTAAATCTTTGGCCCAATGGCAACACCCCTAGGTTTCAGAAAAAGGTTAGGAGGTGTACACTTTGACACCAGCTAGGAGTCCAGAACCTTAGGAACAACACTTGGGGGGTCAAGACTCACTCCAGTAGAGGCCAGCTCCAGGGTCCAGTGCAGGTCCAACTTTAAATGGTCAGCAAGGCACTTGTAGTAAAGGACTCTTGTAGCTTGTTGTGTCCCTGTAGCTTGAATAGGAGGGCCGCCCTATGAACCTTGAAGTCCATTTCTTTGTCCTTGGTACAAAAGGAAGAGTAGATACGGGCTTCAAGCCTCTTCTCAGGTCACAGACAGCAGATCCAGTCCTCTTCTTTTCTTTCACATGCCCAAAAACTGTTCTGAGGAGGGTACTGGGGTTGCCAGATTTACACCTGACACTAGCCTGTGGGTAAGGGTTATTCCTGGTTCTGTCTTAAACAATAAAGTTAAAGTTTACAGGGGCTATCCTACCCAGTTTTGCAGCACTTCCTGTGTGCCTTACTGCAAACAGTACCACAGTGCCCCTCTCTGCCTAAGTGCAAGATGGTGAAACCCTTCTCCCCTTGTGCAGAGCTGTTGTGCTCACCCCAGCGGAGTGGCAAGGGGAATGAGCAACCGCTTATCTGTGGCCACTCTAAACCAGTTCTGTCAACAGTGCCTTTCCCACTGAGATTGGTATCTGTCTGACTGGGGGATAAAAGAAGGGCCCTGTCCAGTTGTCAGCTAACATTTCCCTGTGACTGGATAAGCCTCATTGAAGTTAATCAAGTTCTGGGGCACAGCTCAGATGATCACACCGCCAGAGGAATAGATCACCTCCCCACACCATAGGCCTTTGTCTCCGTGCTTTGAACATGTTTACACCTCACCAAGGGAACTATTCAGCTTCTAGGTGACAGATGGGTTCATGCATATTGGCATCCACAGGCTTTAATTAGGGAAAAGGTAACTTTTTTAAAACTATGTTTTCTGAACCATTTCTTACAAATCTGACTTCTCTACTAATTTGGGTTTGTAATATATATTTCACAAAGCCCAAGAATGAAATTTGTAGCTGCATCCTGTCAGGGATATCATTATTAAAATTAATATTGTATCTCAACGCTTTCCTCTGTAGCAGTCAACCCTGCTACAATGAAAATAGCTGTTAAGGTCTTTTTGCTTTAAAAAGACTAAACTTTACACACCCCACTTTTAATGCCTTGCAACTGGTATTATGGGCAGTAAGGCCTACTTAGGGTGACATCCATATTTAAAAGGAAGGCTATGTCGAACTTGTAGTTACAAAAATGTAAATCCTGGCTTCAGAAGGTAGGCCTACAGTCATGTTTATACTCTCTGTTTCGCAGATGGCACAATGATTCCTTCTGTGACATTTAACTTACAGGCCCTGGGTACACTTTGTACCATATACTAGAGACTTACAGATAAGCTAAATATGCTGTTGGACCTGGCTGTCTCTGCAGGGTCACCCCAAAATATTTTGCCTTTAGTCCACCTGCTTTTTTAACATGTTTTTGTTGACTATAGTATTCTGAGCACTTTACCACTATTAACCAGTGCTGAAGTGTTTGTGTTGCCTCCTCTAAACATGGTAAGATTGGCCTATGCCTAATTGGCCTACTTAATTTACTAGGAATTTATTTATTTTACCAGGAATTTAAATGCTACTAGAGGGTCTTCAGCACTTATGGTACCACCTCCTTAAGCAGCCCTTTGAAACATGCCTCAGGCTGCAATTTCTACCTGGCAAAATACACATTCCAAACCATGCTTTTTAATAGATATAAGTCACTACTAGGGTATGCCCCAAATAGCCCATTGGGCAGGTTGCATTGTATTTAAAAAGGTGGACATTAACTTTTAGGGTTTACATGTCCTAGTAGTGAATAACTCTCAAATCAGTTTTTCACTAATGCCCTACCTCTCCCATTGCATTACATATATTATAACATTTATTAAGTGATACCTTTTGTTTGGGAGCAGCTAGGAATACCATGCTTGCTGTCTGGAAAATTGTAATTTATAATTTTCTGTAATGCTTAAGTCATAGTATAGGTCACAACCCTGAAAATCCCACTTTTAGAAAGTTGACATTTTCTTGTATTAACCATTTGGTGTCTGCAGTTTGTATCTGGGTTACATTAATAGGTGTAGTTGGCCTTTGTCTATTCATCACAGACAGTATCACAATAGAGGATCTGGGTGTGTGTAGGATGGGCCTTCATGACTTGATGTGACCGGCGGTGCTGTCACCTGATACACTTACAGTTCAAAAGACACAGGTCATCTCACACTAGCCTTTTGTGCCTGCAGACAGGCTGGGACCTGGGCAGGGAGGCAGGAAATTCCAGACACTTCTGTAGTGGGAAGGCTCCAGAAATGTCTTCCATGTCAAAGTGGGCAGCAGGTATAAAAAAGAGACCCTCAAACCCCCTCTTCAGTACACTCCTTTTCCTGTAGATACTGCAGAAGAAAGACTGCCCTGCTGCTTGAGACCTGCCCAGCTGTCTGAGAAGGAAGACCGGTCCTGCAGCCTTCATGACAGGCTGAAGTGACTCAAAGGGTCAGCTGATTGCCCCCCGCCTTGAGCTACAGTGACACAACAAGCTTCAGAGGCCTCTCTACAACTGCCTTGCTGATTTGCTGCAACTGCATCTGCAAGGACCTGCAAATGGGCCTAGCTAAGCTAAGCTGGCCTCTGCTGGAGGGAGTCGCTGATCCCAAAGAGGTGCCTTACAGATCCTGGACCCTTACTCTGGCATCAGCTGTGGTGCTCCTTAAAGAAAAGGAGAAATCCGGAGGTGTTGGGCTCTTTGCGAATGGGCACATTCATGCAAGATCTTGCAGCTAGCACCACCCACAAGCACAAAGCTCCAGTGAACCTGATCTTCATACCACAGTGACTGCCAGCAGTGAGCAGCAACAAAACATCTGCATTTCACCTCACAGCATTGATAGCCGCAGTGACCACAAATGCGAATCTCCAGCAACGACTGCCTGCAATGCCTGACAGGATCTTCTTGGTACAGCAACTACCGCCTGAAGTGCCCAGCATGCTCTTTGCGCTACATGGATGCCCATCTGTGATACTCTCCCTGCTCTTTGTGTCCTCCTCCACTGGGAATAGGACCCTTCGCGCTGGACCTTAGAAGGTAAATTTTTCAGTGGACTAACTTGGTCCCTGTAACAGGTCCATGCTCCATCACAGTCAGCCTGAGCTTGTGACTTTTACCTAGTCTCACACAACCAGATAACTGTGAGTGGCTCTTTGTGTTTTTAGGCTCTATAATTACCTTAAATCTTTGAATTTGCATATCCCCGGTTCTACTAATTGGAGTTGTGTTGTTTTGGTGTTAAGTAATTTATTAGATTTTACTCTATGTCTCTAGAGTCCCTACACTTCTCCACCAGCACCGAAGACTCCACAACCAACATGGAACTCCTCCACTTCCAGATTGGAACCAACCCTAACACCACTCTGCGGGGCACCCTGATCCACAGACCGCCTGTCCCCGCCCTCCATTCTGTGACACCATCGCTGACCTCGCCACCACCCACGCACTTGCTTCCAAGGACTACATCCTCCTCAGGGACCTCAACTTCCACCTGGAGAACCCCAAAGACAACAATTCCGCGACTCTGCCAGAAAACCTTGCCATCCTTGGACTCAAGCAACTCATCACCTCGCCCACCCACATCGCCGGACACACACTCGACCCCATATTCCCCACCTGCAACCACATCTCCATTAGCCACATCACTGAACTCCAATATACCAACCACCACTGTATCCACTTTACCTTCAGAAAACCCCCCAACCAACACCTCGCACACCTACCCCCGCAGGAATTGGAACAAGATCACCAAGGACCAGCTACTCACCAGCCTCAACAACTGCCCGAGACCTCATCAACTGGATATTAAACTGCGCCAACACATTAGCCCCATCACCAAATCCTCCAACAGACGCACATCAATGAAAGCCAATTGGTTCACCCCCGCCCTCAAGGAGTCCAAACTAAACTGCAGACGCCTAGAAAGAAAATGGCGCACAACAAGATCCCCACCAACCACAAAGCCTTCAAAAAAGTCATAAACACCATAAACACACACCACCAACTCATTAGGACCACCAAGAGAAACGCCTTTCAGGAACGCATCAACAACAACTCACACAATAGCAAAGAACTGTTCGCGATCATCAGAGAACTGACCAATCCCAGAGCAAGCTCCACAGATATCATCCCCTCACAAGAACTCTGCAATAACCTTTCCACCTACTTCCACCGCAAGATAGCAGACATCTATGACAGCTTCCCGACCCAGGACCTTCCCACACCCACCACCGGCATATCCACCACCAAAGCTCCTCCAAACCCCCACCACCTACTCTGCTGGGCCAACATCTCCGACGAAGAAACCCTACACATCATGAACTCCATCCACTCCGACTCTCCCTCCGATCCCTGCCCCCAATACACCTTCAAAAAAGCAACCATCACCATTGCACCCAAGTTCCAGCCCACCATCAACAGCTCCTTAGAAACTGACACATTCCCAGAAATCTGGAAACATGCCGAAATCAAGCCCTTACTGAAGAAACCCACCGCAGACCCAGAAGACCTCAAGAACTTCTGCCCCATCTCTCTGCTCCCCTTCCCAGCTAAGGCCATCAAAAAGGCTGTCAACAGACAACTCACCAAACACATCGAACTCAACAACATCCTGGACCCCTCACAGTCAGGCTTCCGGAGCAACCACAGCACTGAGACGGCCCTCCTCGCCGCCACAGACGACATCTGCATCCTCCTAGACAGGGGTGAGACTGCAGCTCTCATCCTCCTCGACCTATCCGCCGCCTTCAACACCATCTCCCACCGAATGCTACAGACCCGTCTCCATGACGTCAGCATCCTAGACAAAGCACTAGCATGGATCACCTCCTTCCTCTCGGACAGGACCCAAAGAGTCCGACTACCCCCTTCTACTCAGAGGCCACCAAGATCATCTGAGGCGTCCAGCAATGCTCCTCTCTGAGCCCCACTCTCTTCAACTTCTACATGGCCCCCCTAGCCACCATCGCCAGACACCACGCACTCAACATCGTCTCATACGCGGATGACACTCAGCTAATCATCTCCCTCATCAATGACCAGCACACAGCCAAAACCAACTTCCACAAGGCAATGAGGGCAGTCACCGCCTGGATGAAAGAGAGCTGCCTCAAGCTTAACACAGAAAAAACAGAAGTCCTCGTCATCTGCAACAACCCCTCAGCCTGGGACATCTCCTGGTGGCCCACTGCCCTCGGAAGTGCTCCGACCCCCACGGACCACTCCTGCAACCTCGGCTTCATCCTGGACTCAGCACTCTCGATGAACCGTCAAGTCAGCGCAGTCTCCTCTGCCTGCTTCAACACCATGTGCATGCTCCAAAAGATCTTCAAATGAATCCCAACCAAATCCAAACGAATAGTCACCCAAGCCCTCGTCACCAGCCGCCTAGACTACGGCAACAGATTCTACGCCGGAGCCACCGCCAAGGTACAGAAAAGACTGCAACGTATCCATAACGCCTATGCCCGTCTTATCATGAACTCCCCCAAACACAGCCACACCTCCGCTCTACAGAGAGGCCTGCACTGGCTCCCTATAGACAAGAGAATCACATTCAAGCTTCTCACGCACGCCTACAAAGCCATCCACAACGCCGGACCAGAATACCTCAACCAAAGACCCCACTTCTACACACCCACCAAACAGCTCCGCTCCGCTGACCTCGCACTCGCCACCGTACCACAAGTCCGGAAGGCCACAGCCAGCAGACGATCCTTCTCCCACCACACCCCCAAGAAATGGACCTCCCTTCCCACCCATCTCAGAAGATCTCCCATCCTATCGCAATTCAGAAAGGACCTCAGAACTTGGCTTTTCACCTGATCCTCTCTGTTCATCAACGGCCTCTCACTTACTGTCCCCGTCCACTCCCCAGCGCCTTGAGACACTAGCGGGTGAGCAGTCGTGCTTTACAAGTATTATGATTGATTGATTGATTATATGGGTTTGGGATTCTTCTTGGATTGTGTTTGCACTTTATTACCGTTTATGCTCAACATAAATACTTTATACATTACCTATAATTTGAGCCAGACAACTTTTTTGCCAAACTATGAGAGGGTTAAGCACTGGTTAATTTAGTAGCTTTTTGTGGTTCACCCTGAAAAGGATGTGGCTGTTGTCTGAACAGGGTTTCACCCTCCTTCAACCATGAACCAAATTTCTCAGGTATACCAATGAGGGGTATGCCAAGTTCATAATGTTGAAAGAGGGAGCCCATGCACTTTCCACTAGTTATCAGGGTTAAAAATCTGAGGATGCATCACGCAAAAGATGACCACTTCCAACAGCTAGTCCAAATTGAGGTGGTATGGTGTGCAAAATAACAACTATTTTGTATTATTCAATGAAATAAATTGGACATTTTATTATGCCTTTTAAATGTTCTAGATGTTAAGCTTCATTTTCAGATAATCTTGGTATTTCAATTACTATTTACATCCTTGTCTCGGAGTCTGTGCTTTTACATTGGTTACTGTAACCCCTCAATGTTAGAAAATAGAGCTGGAATCATTCTCTTTTAGCAGACATTGGGTGGATTAAGTTGATCACCTCACATCTCAATAATACATGCCTCTCCCCTGAGACAGAGCTTAACAAATGTGCAGAAACGCATATCACAGGGTGATATATAAAACTTACAGCTAACTCTATCTGAAAGAAAGCTGTTCTGAGAAACAGCAGACAACTGCCCCCTTTAGTGCCGAGAGACTCTTTTCCAATCTCTTTTCAAGGGTGCAAGCACACTGATACAGAGGCTTTCATTATCATTGTCATTTAATTATTAATTTGGCTGACAATGCTGCTACTGGCCCCATCAGCAGTTATGATGTTCTCAAAGTTAAAGAGGGCTCTCATATTTTCACTGGAGATTTTGGCTGGTGAAAGAGGACACAATCACTGGGGGGACACTGGGGGAGACAATGAGGAGTTATAGTGGGATTTGGACCCCGAAGTATTGTTTCCCCCAGTAATTCCTTATTAGGGTTCAACCCCTTAATTCCCATTAGTCCAGCACCTATGGATGTAACAAGACACCAGATGCCATATTACACAAACTGTCCCATGGGCGCCACTGGCATTTGTGCCCACTTTGTGCATCCCAGGGGCCCTCTGGTATTACTGAAGGGGCCCCAGGCACTTGTGCGGCCCCTTCTGTAATACATATAGCCATGGCACACATATAGCGCTAGAGCTATCATCAGAGGGCGGTCACTCATTTGCATGGGGGCAGATCGTGGACTGCGGGGACCAGCCAATCCATCTGGGCCTCCCAAATGGCCAAGAGCTAAAATGGCCACCGCTGATATTTAATGCAGTTGAGGGCTCCTTGCTTGGTGCCGGCAGTCCCCCTAACATTGAAGAGTTGCTGGGACCTGCAACGCCGCTGCCCCTGGCGCAGGTACTCAGTGGGCGGTGGCAGGGGGTGGGAGTGCTGCCCATGAGGCCCCAACAAGACGGGTGACTGGCACACCCCACGGAGGGGAAGGAGATGAATGTGAGGTTGCAGACATCTGCCCCGCAGGAGGTGGGTGAGGCCCCTGTGAGGCTACTTGGAGGCCTCTGACAGAGGCTGGGCCTGACAGTGATGTCGACCATCTCAGACCAAGGTGGCCCTCATCAGTGGCAGCAGAGGTGAGAGGAGGCTACAAGTGCAGCACGGAGGTCCATCTGTGGGACTTGCTGAGGTGGTCTGTCCCTTCCTGATGATTGTGGGACAGAAACAATCAGCCACAAGGCCAGTGACGTGGAGGGGTGAGGGGCCTTGACTCACCCCTTTCCCCCTTCTTATACAGAAATCTGCGAGCATGGACCCCTACCAGTTCTGGGATACAGCAACACTCGCTCAACGACCAGTTTGGGGTTGGGAGCTGGTGGGCATCCCTCAGTGTCTGTCTGAGAGTTCCAGAGTTGTGAGGAGCCCAGGCACAAGTAGTGGGTCCCTGAGAGGTAGTTCTTTCACAGCCAAACATGTCACAGTCTAAAGAGAAAAACATAAAGCCCACCAACGTTAGAGAAATGCACCACAGCCAATGAAGGAACAGGAGTGCGAAGGGGAGAGGGAGGACTTTGACCACCCACCTATGGATCCTAAAATAGATGATGAGCCATCATTGTTTGTGCCAGCTGCAAAATCTGACATCTTTTCTCTCCTGCAGAAGATTTGCAGGGAGTTCTCGTCTTTGAAACAAGATGTTGGCATCGACTCTTGAGAACAAAAGATTAATGCACAACTAGAATAATTAGAAACAGGTAGCCACTACAACTGAGGAAGGAACAATAAGAAACTATGGGCCAGATTTACAAGAAAGTGGTGCATGCGCCACTTTTCTTGGGCCTCTCTGTACCACCTAACGACATCATGTGTACGCCATATTTACAATACGGCACACCATTGCGCACGTTAGGACTCTATTGTGGTACTTTGCAGGATTAGCGCCATAAATTGTGGTGCTAATCCTACAAAGGGAGGCCTACTTAAAGAAATGGGCGCATCATTTTAACACCTGCTCTGAGTAGAGGTTACAAATTAAGCTAAAAATGGCGCAGTTAAATGCTATACATTTCACTGTGACACTTTTACGGGCCTCCCCGTGGGGGAACACCTCCCCCCCCCCCCCCCCCGCGTACATTATCCCAGCAGGCATAATGTGGTGCAAGGTTTTTTTTCAAAGTGACCAATGCAAGCATTGGACCACTTTGTAAATATGGCCACGGAGAATGGTCTCCTTAATGCCACATTAGCATTAAAAAAAATTACACTAGTGTGGCGCTCAGAGGCGCTAGGCCCTTGTAAATCTGCGCCTATGTCACATACTGTGCCCCTGCCCGAGTCCAAACAACCAGAAATGGTGGATACGTTATATACATTAGAAAATCGCTCACAGCGAAATAATATTCGCATACAAGATGTCCTGGCTGACAGCTCCACAGGGACTTGGATGTCTTTGTTCTAGGCGTGTTCAAACACTTACTACGGAACACAGTTTCTACAGCCTTCATCTTGACCGCACACAAGGTCTTCTTGACATTTCAACGGCAATAGAAGGTGACCAAACAGAACCTCACCCGAGTGCATTTCTACAAAGATAAAGAAGTTATACTGACAGCAGCCCGCCAACTGGAGCCTATAGTGTTCAGGCGCTACCACCTCTCGTTCTTTCAGAATCTTTCCTCGGAAGCGCTGGCCCGACGGTGAGAAACCGGAGATGTAACAACCTACCTCAAAAAACAGGGAAACGGTATCGCTGGGGACGTCCTTTCTGAAAAAGCTTCACATATAAAGGGACTTCATACACGGCGAGATGACTCAGGAAGCGAAGGTAATATTTTGGCCTATCTAAGAATTCAGATCAGCACTCCCTACGTGACTCGCAGCCTACAGCCAGCACACAGGGAGCATGAGGTGTCCCTAAATTAACAAATCTCATCCCAAAAAGAAACTGTGACGCCAAAAGGAAAGACAGGAACGTTCACCCTCATCTTCCGAGGACGGAAACTAAAACTTGGATTCCTGCCCCATTGAAATGGGAGCTTTAAGTGGGTTTAAAAATTGTGGGGCTTCTCAAAAGGGTTGGCTTAAAAACATGAAAGCTAAAAATCTGTGCTTAGCACAGTGTGCCTCCAACTGGTAAATTGCTGCCTCGTTGCATCCAGATATGTAATACAACAAGTGCCAGGGCTATTGTCTTTGTCAATGGTTGTTAGTTGCATCAGTTAAATGATCAACAATGGCTTCATTGTCTAAAATATTAAAAAAGCTTCAGACTGAAGTAACTATAACGAGTCTCTCTGAAGTTACATCAAAGGCAGTGAAGATTTTTCGCAGAGTTACATGTTTTTTTAACTCTGACAGTGAGGTTAAAAAAAACGAGCCCCTGATAAGGACCCATCGCAGCACCTGCCTTTTTAGAACTGCCGGTGCTGAGCACCGGTAGGAGCCGGCCTACTTAAAGCCCTGGCTGTGCTCGATTGGGTACAGCCTTGAATCTCTTGCCAGGAGTTTGTGCAGCGGTGGGTGGGTGGCCATGCCTTGCAGATAACCAACAACTTTCTCCGTAGGAGACGAGAGAGAGAACCAGCAACGCCATTGAGGGCTCGTGGTCCTTTAGTCAAGCTTGCTCTTACATTAGCTGCTCCCTCTGCACTGTGGTGACTTCTTGTATTTCCTTTTCTTTATTGGTTTATTGTTTGTGACTCGATTTTGAATGTTAGTTTTCAACCACGAGATGACATGGGGTCGGACAGATTTACAGTTTTGTTTGTAACTGTTCTTATATGTTATGTCGCTCACAGAGTTCAGGATGCATTCTCACAAACACGTAGACGAGTGGTGGGCTCCCGGGCCTTCATCAGTCTCCAACCCCACCTGGCAAGGCATCATCCCCTCACTACACTGCTGTAGAAAGAGGAGAGGTGTGGCATGCCCAGCCATTAATATGCAGAGTTTGAAGGTGCTTACCTTAAATATCCAGGCCCTCAATTCCCTAATTAAAAGGAGAGCTCTATTTCTGTGGCTGAAGGTCAAATACATAGATATAGTGATGTTGCAAAAAACTCACCTGTAAAAGGATAGACAACGACTTAGATTGTACTGTTTCACGTCCAGATTCCATGCTACATACAAAACAAAGACAAGGGTGGTGGCTATTTGTTTGTAGGGGACTGAAATATGACACAGGGGCAAACGCCAGGGTTAGGAGGGTAGGTATATGAGGTTGCAACTGCGATTAGGGCCCCTGCAACTCATGTTCTTTGCCCTCTCTGCTCCAAATGGGGGAAAGGAAAAACTCTAAGCTGAGATGCTTCCCACTATAGCACACTTCTGTCGTGGCCAGCTTCTTATTGGAGGTGAATCTAGTCATTTTGAACTTGGGGCTAGATAGGGCTCTAGCACAGCATATTTGCTCCACTCCCCCCACCTCTACTGCAGGGAGTATCTGATCTCGACCTGGTAAACATCTGCCATTATCAACATCCAAGCGAACAAGACTGCACATGTTTTTCCTATATCCATAGAATATATTCCCATATAGACTATTTCCTGATACCACGTGACTTAATTCTGGGCTGTCTTTCCACAGACATTAATCCTAAAATTTTATTAGATCATGAAGCGGTCAAACTCAAGCTTAAGTTGATTGCTCCTCAACTACATTTTTTCCAGACGGTGGCAGATCGGTGAGCGAGCACTCTGAAATCATGTGGTACAGGAAAAAAATTGTGAGGCCATAACATATTAATTCTTTGAGAACACTATACCTGAGGTCAACTAGGAGACAATTTGGGACGCAGGCGATGTTGTAATACAAGGGAGTTGATGTCACACACGGCAACATTTGAACAGTTAGGAAAGCAGAATAAAAGGGATCTAGCAACTGAAATAAAGTGACATGAGGCCCAACATAAACAAATTACCTCTCCAAGTTCGCATAGGGTGCTCAGGAAGACGAGAGGGGAGCTGGAGTACTTAGTAATGCAGGAGGCCACAAAAAAGCTTCTGCAGACTAAACCAGAGTACTATGAAAAGGGTGACAAGGCTGAGAAGGTTTTTGGCATGATGTAAGCAACTCCTCTCCTGAAACCATATCAAGGCGATAAAAGATGATGTAGGGGCGACCCACACCGACACACACGATATTCTTATTGTTTTCACAGGCATTTTACGGAGTCAGGCCATAATTCAGATGCCCAGGATAACTACCTGACTTGCAATAGATGTCAGATGGTGAGACATTTTTATCTTGAGTCGGAGGAAGACATTTCAGAGGAAAAGGTCCTAAATGCTTTAAAATGCCTACTTGGCCAGAAGGCTTTGGAACCTTCCCAACATCCTTTTACAAAACGTACTCAGGGTTACTGCCAGCACCGCTGGCTAAGTTCTTTAATAATATACTCACCACAAACACAGTTACAAATTCCATGTTGGAGTCACTGTTGACAATATTTGCGAAACCGGACAAAGACCCCCGTACTGTGCTCCTTGTATCAACCAACTGCCTTACTGAACACTGATGTAAATGTTCTTGCGCCCTTCAAAGTGTCCTGATTTCATGAGATCTGGTCAAAATTATTATCATGACAACAGAGTGGGTTGATAAAGCCTGGACACACAAGGCACAACACCAGGCTTGCCACCCTCTTCTTTTGTTTGACGCAGAGAAAACCTTCAGAAGAGTAAACTGATCTTTTATGTCTAAGATCCTTCAGAGAACACCAAAATAAATGAATGGATCATGACAAATTACAAACACACTGAGACTAAGATAAAAGTAAACCTGACCTTGTCCCCAACAGTATGGTTGACTGGAGGTACACAACAGGGTTGTCTGCTATCGCCATCAATGGTTGCCCTCGCAATGGAACCCCTCACACAGAAAATTTAAGACAACCAAGCAATACAAGGTATAACAGTTGACAACCATGTATTCAAACTAGCCCTCTATGCAGATGATATACTCTGCTTCCTACTGAATCCCCCAACCCCCTCCCAGCCCTTAAGGAAGAACTGGAGACTTAAGGTGAATTTAATCAGTTCTGAGGGAAATACGTGTAGCTGGCCAGCATAAAGAAGGCCACACACCATTAGACCAGAGCGCCTTTACTTGATCCCCGAACCCCCTCAAATACCTAGGGGTCTACCTGCCACAGAAATCAGCACATTTATATAGAGCCAATATTCCCCCACTTCTACAAACATTATTTAAGAGTCTCTACAGATGAGGGAAGTTGGAAATCTCATGGCTCAGGTGAATGAGAAGTATAAAAATATACTTTTTGCCCGATCTCCTCTATTCTTTATGTCACTACTCAGGATGCATGAGTCCACATTGACTTAAAAAAAAAAAAATATTTGCATTTGTCTGGAAGTACCGTTGCCCAGAGCTTCACGTTTTAGACACCTGAAGCCAGTCACTGAGGGGGGCAGTGGTTTTCCAAATGTGAAACATGTACAAGCAGGCCAGGTACTTCCCACACCTGACAGGAATCATGCTGGCATCCGTGGGGGATGGAAACTGGTTAAGCAGGCAGGCCCCCCACAACTGCCCCTCCCCCCCTGACGGTCCTTTTGGAATATTGAGACCAGGTTGTCAGGAAGACTAGCTCAATGTCCTTCCTCTCCCCAATGACCCATAAAACGCATAACCCAGATTTTCCACCGGCCTGCAGGACCATAGCTTTCAGGCAAGGGAGATGAAGTGCTGCACACACTTGGGGAGTTGTTTGTAGGGGGGAAATTGGTCACTAAAGAGGAGCTGAAGGACAATTGGAACCTAGATTGGGGTGAACACTACCAAATACTGAAGCTCTGGCATTGGACGGGCCCAGTGAGGTGTCTTGATTGGCAGAATGAGAAAAACATCATTAGAGAATATTTGTAAAAACAGTATCATACAAAAGGCATCACCTGGCTCCAACAGTCCTTAGTAGATATATATTCAAAACCCAAACACACATGCATCATGCAATGGGAACGGAACCTGGTACTGGGGACAGCCTTCCTATTGAAAACAAAATATACAGGCTGTCTGACAAAGTAAAGGCCAGCATCAAAGAGGAGGTCTCTAGGAGGAAGTCACTAAGATGCTGGAGTATGGAGTGACTGAGCACTCCAGTAGTCCCTGGTCCAGCCCAGTGATGTTGATACTCAAGGTATCACCTCTCCAGGTATCACCCCAGAGCACAGGTTTTGCATGGACTGCAGAGGGCTCCACTCAGTTACAAAGGTTGATGCTCACCCTGTCTTCAGAGTGGATGAGCTCATGCATACGTCAGGGGCTGCCAGGTTTTTGGGTATCTTTGACTTTACTTCTGGGTGCTTGTAGACTGTCATGACTGAGGGGTCTAGAGAGAGGTCAGCATTCTCAACACCATAGGGCTGTAATTTAAGGTAATTCCTTGCCGGCTTCCTGAGGCTGATGTACCAGATATTGGCTGGGATGAAGGCCTTTAGTGGTGCTAATCTAGATGACATAGCTGTTTTCAGAAATAGCTGAGAGGACCACTTGTTCCACCTGCAGAAAGTACTTCAGGCATTGCAACAGGCAGGCCTGACTATCAAGACCAATAATTGCCAGAAAGGGCAGGGATCTGTGGTGTATTGGGGACAACTTGTGGGAGGGGGTAAGGTGCAGCCAGAGTAAAATAGAGATTATCTTGTCCTTTGAGCACCCCCCCCCAGAAAAAAAACAGACAGAGGTTAGGGCTTTCTTGTGCCTTACTGGCAATTGCTGGAGGTTTATCAAGGGATATGGCACCATTGTTGCCCCCTTCAATGATCTGACTTCCAGGAAGCAGCCCAAGAGGCTGATCTGGAGAGAGGCTTGTCAGAAAGCTTTGACACCCTCAAACAGGTCATGTGCAGAGCCATGTGCACAGCCCCTGCGATCAAGGACCCTGACCTTTCCCAGGAATTATTTGCACAAACAGATGTCTCAGAGCGTGGCACAGGGGCAGTCCTATCACAGCTAAATGAGGAGGGCCTGAGCCAACCTGGAGCTTTCATCTCTAGGAGGCTACCTCCTGAGTAAAAGAGGTGCAGTGCTATTGAAACGGAAACCTTTGCTGTGGTATGGGCATTGAAGAAACTGAGACCATAACTGCTTGGGACTCACTTCCGGGTTCAGATGGACCACAGCCCCCCAATGGCACATGCAGATGAGGGGTGAAAATCCAGAACTGTTGTGGTGGTCCATCTCCCCACAGGGAATTGACTTTTATAGTGGAACACCATCCTAGGACAGACCACTCCAATGCTGATGGTCTTTCCAGGTTCTTCTGCCTTAGCCATGAGAACTTCCAGGAGGTTAGTTAGTTCCCTCCATCTTTCAGTTTGGGGGAGACACATGCTAGACCTGTCAGCCTTAGGGTGGCCTTCCCCCAAACTGTTTGCCTCATTATTCCTATTTTAGCAGAATTTGCTTTTATTGGCTCCTGGACTCTGTGTGCATTGCCACTGCTAACCAGTGCTAAAGTGCTGGCGCTCTCTCTCTTAAAAATCGTTAACTTGGCTTACACCAGATTGGCATAATTAATTAATTATAGGTCCCTTGCAGAGTTTTATACCGTACACCAGGGCTTGTATATTAAATGCTATTAGTTGTCTTGCAGCACTTATTGTGCCACCACTCAAGTAGCCCCTTAAAACTTGTCCCAAGCCCACCATTACATCCTAAAAGCTTGGCACCATAACCACCTTAACAAGCCTTAAACCCCCCTTTCATTGCATATGTTATTCCTAAGGTAGGCAATAGGTAGCACAAAGAATAGGGTGCATTCTAATTAAATGTTTGGACATGTACTCTCAAGTTTAACATATCCTGATAGTGAAAAATGCCTAAATTACCTTTTGATTACTATGAGGCCTACCTTTGCCATAGGATAACATTGTTTTGATTGGGAACATGTAAGAATTTCATGTTTGGTGTCTGATAAATTGTAATTAAAAATCCTCTTTATTGGTAAAGTCAGATTTTAAATTACAATTTTGAAAGTGCCACTTTTAGAAAGTTGTCATTTTCCTGTCCTAAACTATTTGGTGCCTACAGCCTGTTGTAGGTCACATGACTGGGTGTAGGTGGCAGTTGGACTTTATGTATTCCTCTCAGACAGACACACAATACAGGGATTAGATGTACCTGGATGGCTCATTAGCAGGCAGCATGGAGGGAGGGGGACAGAGTTGAGCACAGCATAACTTACAACTGAATAGGCCGTGTTCTGCCTTCACACAAAGGAATTGTCACCCCTACATTGTTCATGCAGCCAGCTTGGAGCCAGGGCAGTGGAATCGCCGCTGTGCAATGCATCCCCAATGCTGGACTCCACATCGCAGCCCACAGTCTACTTAGAGCCATCGCTGCATCACGCATCACAGACCTCACTCTGCAAACCCCTCATCAACAGTGTTGTAGTTTGGACTCTTGCTCTGGGCAAGACTGCTGGTTTAAAGATGACAGTACTTATGTTTGTAGGTGACTATGCCTATCCTACAACAAGTTGCAAATGTAGTCCCAACCCTTCCAGCTCACTAGCAGTACCTCACCAACAACACAAACCGTTAAAGGTGATTTGTGGCAGCCTTTACGCATGGACTCAGAAGTATGACATCTCAGGGAGTGTCATGGTTAAACAGAGATTACCCCTTTCTCACAGATATATTATGTCTCAACCAAACACAGGCAATAACCAAGATGCAGTAATGTTTCAATATTTTTTATTTAATACAATGCGGTAAATTATATTGGCTGCAATAATTAAGATAATGAACAGTACAAGAGATAGAATTGTAAAGACGAGGGTTATGATTATGAAGACCCCAACCATCTTGTATTAGCGTAGAAAGACATAAAGTGTATCATATGTCCATGTACCCTATCATAATAGCTCTAACCTTCTACCTAGAGGAGAGCTGGGTATGTTAAACCTAATCTGCCAATGCCATGTCCCTGGAAGGAGCCCCCAACCCTGGTTACCTTGAATGAGGTCTCGAGCTCAGACTTCGGAAGAACACGAAGTCCGGGTCAGTGTCAAGGCGACGTGCAGCATCGATAGCAGCGATGGTATCTGGTCGGAATCCCTCTGATTATCTGTCTAAAGTGTGATGTATTTATACAGATCTACTTGGACCCCTGACGCAGGCTGTTCCAAAACAATAGATAACGCTGCATGCTTGAGACGGTAATTTCTAATATGGGCACCTACAGTTTGTTTGTCTTTGCTGTATGAGTTGGCGCCTTAGCACGGTGACACTGATAACATAACTCTAAACAAAAGGGCCTAACTATAAACAAGGCAGCCATCTTAGAAGAATTAATTAACTAAATGGTCTCAGACAGAGCAAGCTAAGTAGGTTAAAAGTCACTAGGTGACGGGGGCACAAGTCTGCAAGCCAAAGGCTAAGCTAACTCCTGTAATCCCATTAAAACAAACTAGGATTCACTACAGTGGCATCTGGGAGGACAATGCAGGACCTCATATCACAGTCTTGCAGCTGCTCAGAGCTGCTGCTGTGCAACACATCCTTGAAGCGGGATCTCGCAACGCTCTGCAACTAGGACTTAAGTTGCTTTCTTCCATTGTTCTAACCTCGTCCCTGTATCTGGCCCATGCTCCTATGTGGTCGGCCTGCAATTGTAACTTTTATCCCAATCTGGTGCGACCAGATGACCAGCATTCACGCTTTGTGCTTCAAGGCACTATTTTTACCTAAAAGTTTAAAATTGCATATGTCAAGTTCTACTGATTGGATTTTTGTCATCTCAGTGTGAAATCATTTTTTTAATTTTAGTCTGTTTTTCTAAAATGATGTGGGTTTTTTCTTGGGTTGTGTTTTCACTTCATTACTGCTTTAAGTGCTGCATAATTACTTTCCAAATTACCCCTAAAGTAAGCCTGTTTGTTCGCCTGTCATGGTTTGCACGGTTCTTACTGCTGTAGTCTTCCAGTCTCGGGCACCACCAGATTTCTTGCTTGTTCTGGATTGACCAAGATAAGGGCGATCCTTTACAGTAGCCACCGTGCTGCTGACAATACAACGCCGTAATATCCTGAAGGAGCCCCAGAGGAAAAAAACTAAATTGGGAAAATTCCTAAGATTACAGCAACTCCTGGACAGAGCCAAAAAAATAAGCTGACAAGAAAAAAGAATCAGGAACAACAAAACTGCAGGCAAAAAACAGGACAGGTCCTAAAACACTGGAAGCAGGAGCGAGGACCACCACCAGGACAGAAGTGTTTGCAAAGCAAGGAACAGAAGACCTTCTGTGCTTATATACTAGCAAACAGGAAGTGACATGCAGGAAGAACTAAAGGTACCATCTTGGTTTGGGAAAGCCACATACAGGTGAATGGAAAAAGTGCCATTGTAGAAAAGATGCAATGCATGCAGGGAAGAAGAAATATGGCCACAAGAAGAAAAAGGAAAAAGAAGAAAATAAAAATAAAAATAAAAGAAGTCCAACAAATAGGTAAGAATAATTACGGGGTCCGCAAGCAAACGCAGCGCGACCCAAAGCCCAAGAGAGGACTCCTGAGCCATGCCGCGGTGAAGAAAACATGTTGTGGTCCAAAAAGCAGGATGTGGCAGGACTGGCCACCGGAAATGTGAACTGCGGATTCGACTATGGCCAGCGATGGGGACACCGGGGGTCCCCGCAGCGTCACAGTGCCAAGGTACCACATGTTAATCTAGTGACTTTTGTGGTCCACCCTGGCTGAAACTGTAACTGTTGCTTGACAAGGGTTAGCACACCAGTCAACCAGCAAACTAATTTCTCACACTTGTGCACTTTTTGTGAGTTGTTGCATCCCTTCATGCAGCCATGACTACAGAGCACAGATACCCTTTATTGCCACACACAGAACAAAAGAATTAGTGGGAACATTAATTGTGCAGTACAAATATTTACAAAGGTCCTCCCCATTGGATTAAAAATCTACGACCTGTAAACCCCAAATACGTTTGCTATGTCCCAGGGATCCTTTATCAATCACTTTAGAACACTGCTACCACGAATGATAAAGAAGAACAATTGCTGATATCATTAGACGCTGGAAAAGAATTTGATAGCGTAGAATGTTTATACTTATTTTATATAATGCCAAAATGGGGCCCAGACATAATTTTATGAAGAAAGTATAATGGCTTTATAGCAGTCCCAAAGTGAGCATAAAATGCAGTGGCTACATATCTACAGAAATGGACATCTAAAGAGGCACTTGGTAGTGATGTCCAATATTGCCTTTGTCGTCCTCACTTACATTGAAGCCTTGGAGGATGTCATTTGCATTGAACAGAAGATCAGTGGCATACACACTGCCACAGGAGATCACAAAGTGATGCATTATGCGGAAAACATACTGGTTACCATTTCCTGCCCAGAAACCACTGTTCCTGCGTTTATGTCCCTTATAGATTATTTCTCCTTGTTCTCTGGTTATAAGGTGGCCTTGTTCAAATGCGAGGCACTTTCCATGAATTACAACATGTCTAAACAAGTCATGGAAAATACACCCTTTCAACAGAAACAATATAATTTGAAATACCTGCCCTTCTATGTAAATGGAGGACTAATGACACTGGGCAAAATGGCATTAGACCTCAAGAGGAGGTTGTCTTTGCAGCTTTCTCTTTGGGGCCTAACACGGGTCATCAAGATGAACATTGCCCAAAGGTTTAATTATGTCTTTAGAATGCTGCCCTTGACAATTCCCAAAAAAAGTACTTCAGATTCTATTGAACACTATAACAACTTTAATTTGGAATGGATAATGACCTTGACTTACTGGAGAAAAGCGGTATGCCTCTACTAGGCTAGGAGGATTGAAGATGCATCACTTGGAACGGTAATGGCTTGCAGGTGAATTAGCACCTGCTGTTGATCTACCACCAGCATTTTGGGAAACTCACGCCCGGGTTACGATAGAAAGGAACCTAACAAAAACACATAGTAGACAAGGTATCTACTACACAGGTCACCACTGTAAAGATTAGGAAGTGAGCCCATAATTCAGACCTCCTGAGATGCATGGAAAAGGGCACAGTCATTTATTCAGACCCCGACACATATGTACAGCAAAGCACCCATCTGGGAAAATATTGGTATACTGATAAATCAGGACGAAATATATTAGCCTCTATGGGTACTTAAAGAAATTCCAGATTCTGTCCTACATGAGGACACTCTTAAATCTTTCCAGTCGCTGTGAAGCGAATACTCAGTGCTGCAATCCCAGCACTGACGCTACACACAACTTTGCCATTGCTCCCATTCAACCCTCGAGACGTCACCCATTGTACACATAGATGGAAAGGGTATCAGGATTATACCTGACTATAAATATGGCCCTTTCCTCCACCCCGACGTACGCAGCACTTAAGTGATGGTGGGAAATGCGGTTTGAGATCCAGATCCCTGATAAAGACTGAGTAGATTTATTGGCAGAGGTAGCTTGGTTTGTAAGATCGTGTGTGTGTGTTTGGGGTGAGCTTCAGATTACCAACAATCACGCTGGCACATAATGTTGAAACACATTGTAAGATAAACTGGCGCGCAAAAGGGACTTAGGGGCTCCGGAAAGGGAGTGGAATGCAGATTGGTAGATGCATTGAGTGAGAGAAAGCACATCATTTTGTGAAGAGACCTACATTTTTGAAGTATTCCCAACAGATTGAGGAAGACAGTGTGTGTGCGATTTTGTTTTTGTGTGTAACATTCCTGGTGAAATCTGACATGACACCTAACCATACCCGACTAAAAGCCCCTGTAGTAAACTATTTATCGCAGGATACATTTGATAGCAGGGTGTAACACCCCCCTGAAGTTACACCGTGGGTTAGTGGGCAACCATGATAGATTGTTGAGGAATCACGTCTGAAACTGTCTTAGTACAACATCCTTCTTCTGTGGCACTGGTAAGTTGTTTGAATGTCAGTGTCGACAGTGATAGCGCGTCAGAGATTAAATAAATAAACTTAGAAGGTGACGCGTTTAGGTCGTCAAACCTTTGGACCGCGTTTGGGGACTTCCCAGTACAAAATATTTTCTTGGCATCATCAATCAACAAATCAATATCCAATCAATAATGACAATCACTAATCAATAAACAATCAATAAGTAGCTTCAATGACATCACACTCACACACACTGCAGCTGACAAAGTCTTGCAGCTTGTCTTCCCACTCTCGATTCACACAAAACTAATGCAATATATTGACTTGTCAATGGATTATTGTTCCAGTGCACTTTAGAACTCACCAAATCTCCATAGAAGTTTTCATTCACTCACTTTGACTCAAACTCGACTCGTCAACTTCACTATCGACCTATTAAACCACACAAATTACAACATAAACCAAGTGTCTCATACACTTATCAATATACTCTGGAGCCTTAGACCACGCAGGGTCCGCACATCATCAACAACCACGTAGACAATTTTTTAGCACAAAGCGACACACTCACGTGAAGTTCTCCGACTTCCCTACTCTCATACTGCGGAGTACGCCCACTCCCACTAAAGCATCATCATCTGGCCTAAAATCCTCACAAACATCACAATTCACCTGCGATACGCATAAGCTGTGCAAGCGCAAAACCTACTTCATTCACACTATCACTAGAACGCCAAGAACATCCTCAAAATACCTTCAGCAAGCTCCGAGATTCCAGGAAAGTCATTTGGGACTTAGGGACACATCATCTGTCCAATTTGCATCATTGAAAAAGAAAAAACCCACGGAACCCAATTTATTCGGTACACCTTGCCTACCACCAAACCGCTTCACCTTTTACCCTCCGTACCAGGACCTCAAAGAACCAACCCCATCAATCTCTACCAAAACTGTTAATCTTTCCTACCGGGGCCCCAAAGGGCCAAACCATCCGCACTCCTACCAAAAACTGATAGCGCGTCAGAGCCTTAATAAGTAAACTTACAAGGAGACCCGTTTAGGTCGACAAACCTTTGGACCGCGTTTGGGGACTTCCCAGTACGAAATATTTTCTTGGCATCATCAATCAACAAATCAATATCCAATCAGTAATGACAATCACTAATCAATAAACAATCAATAAGAATCAATAATTGAACACACCATGACCTTTCAGTCATGAATAACCACACCAGTTTAGTTAAGTGTTAGGATATTTATTTCCCTATTAGTAACAATCTAATATCATGTCTGTTAACCTCAATAAACCACATCAGAAGCACTCCTAATTAGCAATCAGAGCAAAACCTAATCAATGCATAGACTATATTCATTCAATATTTAGGCACATCATTAATATGAATCAACTTAGCAGAGTCTCATTAGTACATGAATGAACAAAGCAAGAACTCAGTCATTTGTCTATTTGCATAAGATATTAGTGAACCTTAACTAACCTCAATTTAGCATTAGCATGTTGGGCTTCATACAAAACATTTTAGTGAACACGCATTTACAAAACATCTATACTAAGGCCTCCATCAAAATAGCAGTTGGTACCTAGAAAGAAAAGGCAAATAGACAATCACAATTTGCATCAGATAGTTACCAATCCAACAGATCAGCAAGCAGCGTCATCCTTCGTACTCAGGACATCAGTTCAACAGCATCAGCAAAGTTAGAACGGGGCAAAGTCTCAAGATGGCATAGCTAGGAACATATTACTTCCCTCAGATAGAGGAGAAGATAATATCAAGCAAAAGGTGGGCATAAGATGGTTTCGGTGATAGGACAACTAAAAGACTTAAGTATGGGTTTGGAGTGTCCAGAAGAAGAAGCGGTAATGCAGTGCAGTGGAAAAGGGAGATGACAAATGTCCTGATTTCTCCTTGGGTCATGCTGTTAAGTCAAAACTGTCTAACTATTCCCTAATTCCTCATTGGATAAAGTTTGGTGCATCATTTTCTCTGTCCAATAATTTGGTAAGCACCGTGCTAGAATTTTCCACAGTTCCCATGTCACGGATTGGTCCATGTTATTGACGTCTTCAACGGGTGGAATGTCAGGTAGGAAATGTTACACTTTGCGCTCCAGTTAGTGTCTTCATTGTCTTCTCCTCAGGGAGTTAACCTTGCACCTGTTACAAATTACACTGTTGCATCTAGCAAGAACATCGCCTTGAGCAAGCTGGTTCTCATGATAAAGAATTTACTATGGCTACACACATATAACTCTTGGAAAAGTACAACTTAGTGTCCTTCATGAAAACAGCACACTGCACGTTAGAAAATGCAATTCAATATGAGGCCAGGCAGCTAGGCCCAAGCCCTTTCTAAATTAAAGCCCTTTTGTTTAATGAAGCAAACTCTTAACACATAACCCTAATTATGATATACTAATACAAATTCAAAACATTATTGCGCAATGATTTAGAATTAATAAGCCTTTCTATTAGTCTTCGTATACACTGGTAGCCACTCCCAGTGGGCACATTTCAAACGTGTGCATTATTTTCTATGTAAACACATTTTCTATGCAGCTTCATCACACAATATATTGCAAGTTTTCATATTAATATTGCTTTTAAAAGACACACTCCAACAATCCCTCCTCTGATGACTCTTGTCATCACACAAAACCGTTCCCCACAAATTTCATATCAGTTAAAATTCTTTCATTTCAATCTCTTCACTTATTGACTTCCCCTTTGATTTTTCCCTAAACAATTTTTCCCTTTCTTTTTCTTCCCTCTTATTATGTTTCGCCTTATTCAATTTTATTCTTTTGCTAATTTTACATGTCACCCACAATCCAAATAGACAAGCTATAACAATCAATATCCCCTGTATTATTTTAGACAATATCCCATGCCAAATGTTGCTAAGCCAATTCCCCACTGAAGCAAAACCTCTTCAAACCTTTTCCCAAACACCAGGTTCTTTCAATTCCTTCAAGTCTGTACTATCCTTAGTCAAGTTAATAAGCATACTTCTAATCTCATTACTATTATCTGGTATATATGTGCAACAATGATGCTCATTAAGCATTCTACAAACTCTGCCATTTTTCTCTAAAAGAATGTCTAAAGCAAGCCTTTTTTGAAGAGTCATAGCCCTTTCCGCAGCAAGTTCAGTATCCATTAGGAGTATAGCTCCTGAAAAATTTGTCAGCATGTTATCCACAATAGTAGACAACTTTCGAATCTTTATTGAGTTCACAATAACTCCCTCTGAAGGAATTATCGCCCCAAATATTTCTCCCACTACACCAGCAGCGGTCTCTCTCTTCTGCCTAGTACGATGTAATTCAGACAATCTCGGAAACTTCTTTGAGTCATCAAGTTGGTATATCTTTGGGAAAACTATCCCCAAATAACATGTCTCATACCATCCCTTTGGAAGACGGTAAAAAGCATTAAGCCCACATATATAGTAGATCCCTGGGATCGCTGGATCCTATCCATTTAACATGAACGTCCATTTATTCTGAAACAAAAACACATGCTTTCATTCACTCATTCCCACAAACACGTTGTCATAATATGATTTCGGCCTAGATATACAAAGCTTCCCTACGTGTAATGCATCTAAAGCTAACTTCCCTTGCTCTCTAATTTCACCATAACCTTCATTACTAGCAAAAACTACTCGCTGCTGTAATCCTTTTTCTAATTTACCCTTTAATGCTCTCCTTCTATCATCCGTGTGATCTAAAAAGCTTTTCTCTACAGGTGTAAGCAAGCATGTCAAATTATTGCGGTGAGCATAAGATGTACTAATTGTCAATGTTGGCTCAAAGAATCCTTTAACTAACTTTATACTATAGTATCTAGCTACATCACTCAAAGCCTCTATTATAGGCACATAAGAAAACACAAAGGGGGTCATTACGACATTGGCGGGAAAAGGCGCTTACCGCCGTGCAGAAGACCGACAATACACCGCCGCTGCGGCGGGAGACCGCCACAGCTATTATGAGACACATTACGGAATCCGCCGAAATTCAGACACCCACACAATACCGCCACACCAAAGGTCAGCGATAAACATGCGGAAACAAATCCTCCACCTCCACGCCAACAGAAACACACCCATGCTATTACGACACACGAATCCACACAGCGGTCTTTCAACCGCGGTATTCCATTGGCGGTACACACCGCTGCGCTCAAAATACACACACATCTCCAAAACACCGCCACATTGGACAATTACAAATACACACACCTGATACACATACACACACCACTCCCACACACCCAACACTATATAAAAAACACACCCACATCACCCACAAACCCCTATGATCAAAAAATTAGAGACGAAAGCCATAGAGAGACAGCACAGAATAGAGAACCCCATCACACAGAGGCACACAACACTATCACCCACACAACATCCACGCACAAAACACCACATACCACTACACTCACCACACTCATCAACACATACACCGCCCCACACATCACACACACCACCCCATGTCACGCCAAAGACACCCCCGCTTCTCAGAGGAGGAGCTCAGGGTCATGGTGGAGGAAATCATCCGGGTAGAGCCACAGCTATTTGGCTCACAGGTACAGTACACATCCATAGCCAGGAAGATGGAGCTATGGCAAAGAATAGTGGACAGGGTCAACGCTGTGGGACAGCACCCAAGAAATAGGGAGGACATCAGGAAGAGGTGGAACGACCTACGGGGGAAGGTGCGTTCAACGGTATCCAGGAACCACATCGCGGTACAGCGGACTGGCGGCGGACCCCCACCTCCTCCCCCACAACTAACAACATGGGAGGAGCAAGTCTTGTCCATCTTGCATCCTGAGGGCCTCGCAGGAGTCGTTGGAGGGACGGACACTGGTAAGTCAAATCTCAACTATCATATCCCCCACCCTACCTGCATGCTATCACACCCCCCCAACCTCACACCCTCCACTAACACCCTAACTCCTCACTAATGTACCCATAACACCAACCACCCATCCCAATCCCAAGACCTGCATGACACAACTAAGCATGAATACCCATCACTAAAGCATGCCCACTGCACAGACCCAGAACACCCCCCAACCATCAGTACACAAGCTCCCACACAGGAATGCTAGCACTGGGGTACACGCACACCCAAACATTGCACATCATGAAGCACACACATGCAATAATCCTGTACTCATACCCCCGCAGGAACCCGAAGGAACGTCACCACACCAGAGGGTCCAGACAACACCACTCCACCCCCAGAAGAGGCCCACAGTGACAACAGCAGCCCTGCCCTACTGGATCTTCATGACCAGCCCGGACCATCGTGGGCCTCAGGACAGTCGGTTCCCCTTGCCAAGCCACAGCCCAACACCGAGCTTACACCCTCTGGTAACACCAGCACAGCACCCACCCAGCGGGCCCATACCTCCCTACCCAGGACAGGTCAATCAGCGGTGTGTCCACCACTGCAGGGCACCCAGGCTAACCCAACACCCCAACAACAACAGGGACCTGGGGGCAGTGGTAGTGGGCACACGGTCCAGGGGACGGAGGAACAGGAACATAGGGGAACCTACTCTCAACGAGGCCCTCTCCTCCATCATGGGAGCATACCACCACTCCCAGGAGGCGATGGCAACGGTCCTGGACAAGTTGCAGGAGACCCTGCGTCTCCAGGAGGAGCAGTATTTGGGGTTCAGGGAGGAGCTCAGGACCATAGGCTTCGCCCTGGGCACCATCGTAGGGGTGCTGACGGACATTCAAAAGACCTTGAGGGACACAGTGGCACTCGAAGGGGCCCCTGACACTAGCCAGGATGACGAACTGCCCACCACCTCCGCCGGCGCTAGTGGACAGGATGCCCCGCCACAGGACCAACACACCAGCACCCCATCCCCTGCAGATGGAGAACCACCACGAAAGCGGTCCCTGAGATCCAGGAACAGGACAGAGCAAGATGGCAAGACCCCTGCCAGGAAATAAGACTACCCTGATTGTCCTCCCACTGTCCCACTTTGTTACCCTGTCCACATTGGAACTGCCCCAGCTCCACTTTCAATGGCCAGATGTGCAATGTACCTGTGAGACTAATAGACTGGACTTTGCCATGTACATTCTTCCACCATGACCTACCCCCATTTCACAACCCCCCTACATTTTTATGCACTTAAATAAACACCCTTGAAACCTTTATAATATTGGAGTCAGTCAATGACTGTGAACTTTGTATTGTCAATTACAGTGTTAAAAAAGGTTACCCATTGGAAGGTCAACATACCAATGTCACACATCACAAGCCTTTCAAGGATGCAAGCTGTTGACACATAGGTTACCACATTACTGAAACTGAAATGGAAGGGGACAACTCAGTTAACAAATAGGGAGTGAAATGTAGGTACAGGATAGAGGTAGACGTGTGAAATTTAATAATATGTGCAACATGAAAATGTACTCACCTGTGTCTCACTGAAAATATTGCTGTATGACTGACTCCCTGTTGTCGTTTTCATCTTCATCAGCTTCATCCTCATCACTGTCCACAGGCTCCACAGGCTCACCCGCTGCAACAACACCGTCATCTGGATCATCCTCCTGCAGAAAAGGCACCTGGCATGGCAATTGCAAGTTATGGAGCATGGAGCAGGCGATGATGATGTCACACACCTTCTTCAGTGAGTAGAATAGGGACCCACCTGTCATATGGAGGCACCTGAACCTGGCCTTCAGGAGGCCGAAGGTCCGCTCGATCACCCTCCTAGTCCGCCCATGGGCCTCATTGTAGCGTTCCTCTGCCCTGGTCCTGGGATTCCTCACTGGGGTCAATAGCCAGGACAGGTTGGGGTAACCAGAGTCCCCCAATAGCCATACACGGTGCCTCTGGAGTTCACCCATCATGTCAGGGATGCTGCTATTCCGCAGGATGTAGGCATCATGCACTGAGCCAGGGAACATTGCATTTACCTTCGAGATGTACTGGTCTGCCAAACAGACCATCTGGACATTCATCGAATGATAACTCTTCCTGTTCCTGTACACCTGTTCATTCCTGCGGGGGGACCAGAGCTACATGGGTCCCATCAATGGCACCTATGACGTTGGGGATATGTCCAAGGGCATAGAAGTCACCTTTCACTGTAGGCAAATCCGCCACCTCAGGGAAAATGATGTATCTCCTTACGTGTTTCAGCAGGGCAGACAACACTCTGGACAACACGTTGGAAAACATAGGCTGGGACATCACTGATGCCATGGCCACTGTTGTCTGAAAAGACCGACTTGCAAGGAAATGGAGCACTGACAGCACCTGCACGTCAGGGGGGATTCCAGTCGGATGGCGGATTGGTGACATCAGGTCTGGCTGCAACTGGGTACCTAGTTCCTGGATTGTGGCACGGTCAAACCGGTAGATCACGATGACATGTCGCTCTTCCATTGTCAACAGGTCCACCAGCGGTCGGTTCACCGGTGGATTGCGCCATCTTCCAATATTACCCAACTGATGGTGCCTAAGAAGGACAACAGCGAAGAAACTGTCAGCATTCCTCGAGGTATGTACCCACAGTCACACACAAGACTACACCAGACAATTAACCCACCCGGGAAAGGTTTTGAGTGTAGGCCTCGGGATGTGTGACGCAGTAGTAATTGAAGCCATGTGGGCCCCTGAAATGGCGGCTGCCTGACCTCTAAACTGGGACAATGGAATTGTGGGGTAACAGCGCTGGCGTTGGACACCGTCGCGGTAGGCGGTCGTAGAGCACAGCGCAATGCTGCATTGGTTTACATTGGACCCATTGGGTCCCAGGAGCCAATGAACAGGTGCGCTGGCGGTGATGATGCACACCGCCGCGGATATCACCGCCACGGACGTCACCACCATTTTCTATCTCTTCAATCACTAGATACCTGACCTTCGACAGGAGAGGACCTACACTGCTAGTGTTGCTGTGACCTAGGTCTGGAAGCGACGATGGCTGCTGCGTCTGGGGAAAGGGCCCCTGCCTTCACTGCACAGGAGTTGGAGAAACTTCTGGATGGGGTCCTCCCCCAGTATATGCTACTCTACGGTCCGCCAGACCAACAGGTTAGTACACGGGGAGCACGTTGTATGGGCTAGGCCTGGGTGGAGAGGGCTGGGTGGATGAAGGAAGGGGGCAGAGTACATAGAACAGTCATGCATGGGGGTGAATGGGCCACAGGGATAGAGTTGGGAGGGGGCCAATTACAACGACGGTGCAGTAGGTAATGACTGTTCCTCTTTCCTTGTGCATGTCATGTAGGTCAGCGCCCACCAGAAGAGGGACATTTGGCGTGCCATCGCCAAGGAAGTCCGGACCCTGGGGGCCCACCAGAGACGGGGCACCCACTGCCGGAAGAGATGGGAGGACATTCGCCACTGCAGCAAGAAGACGGCGGAGGCTCAGCTGGGGATGGCCTCCCAACGTGGGAGGGGTGCCCGTCGCACCATGACCCCCCTGATGTTCCAGATCCTGGCGGTGGCCTACTCGGAGTTGGATGGGCGCTTAAGGACATCACAGCAGACACAAGGGGGTGAGTACAACCTCATCCCATGGACTTTGCGTGCAGTGGAGCTGTCTGGGTGGGGGTGGTGGGCTAAGCAAGGCCCCTCCGTTATGTAGGCCATGTGGCACTCTACCCCAGCTCAAAAAAAAGGCAAATTGATGTATAGTTGCCCCTTTGCCATCCATGTGGGAAGATTTCTACCATTGCCATGTAGGCCATATCCCAGAGATAGCATGTGCAGAGGGCAGGAGCACGGCGTAATGCATGGGGCTGCTGCATCTGTCTTGTCCGCCAACGGTAACGGTATGCCATGCACTAAAACTCTCTTTCTTCTGTCTCCCCCCCTTTTTCTGCTCTCCCTGTCCTTCTGTACATCAGCATCAACAGGCGGAGGTACAGTGGCACTGGAGCACGAGGGAGCTGCATCCCACATGGCCATGGAGGGCCACACCACAGACTCTGAATTCACCAGTGGGACGGAGGGCGAGGGGAGCTTCACGTCGGCCACAGGATCACCAACCAGCGACACGGACTCATCCGCCGATGGGAGCTCCCCTGTGGTGGCGGCACCATCTGTGCGCCCCACTTCTACAGGTACAGCCGCCACCTCCCCTACCAGCACCGCCCTCCCAGCAGCCCCTCTTCGTTCGCCCCGTGCCCGCTCACCAAGGAGGGTGGGCATCACCTTCGCCCAGGCACCTCAGGCCCTGCCCCAGTCACCCCTGCTGCCCTCAGTGAGGAAGCCATTGACCTCCTCAGGTCACTCACTGTTGGGCAGTCTACCATTGTGAATGCCATCCAGGGTGTAGAACGAGAGTTGAAACACGGTAATGCATTCCTGGAAGGCATTCATTCTGGTCATGCTGTCCTTCAGCGAACCCTGCAATCTCTGGCTACAGCACTGATGGCAGCCATTGTCCCTGTGTCCAGCCTCCCCCCTCCAACTTCCTCCACCGAGACCCAATCCCCTGTACCCCAACCCATCCCAAGCACACCTACAGACCAGCATGCACACAAGTCAACACACACAAGTAGCTCAAGCAAACATAGGCACCACACACACCACAGGCACTCACACAAGCATCAGACCCATACAGATACAGCAACATCCACTGTCTCCACTGTGTCCCCCTCCTCCTCTTCTCCCTCCTCCCTCCCAGTGTCGTCTACACACACACCTGCATGCACCACATCTACAGGCATTAGGACTCGCACCAGGACACCCAGCACCAGAAGCCGCTCACCTGCACTCACCACCTCCACTGCCATATGCACGTCCCCTTTGTCCCCTCCCAGTGTGTCTGTGACGCCCCCTCCCAAAGTACACAAACGCCGGCAATCACTCACCTAACATCCATCCACCTCACGACAACCTCCAGTACCTGCACCTGCACCCAAAACAGCTAAAGTGACACCTCCTACAACCACCTCCTCTTCCACTCCCAGACCCCCTCCAGCTACCCATCCCAGTATAGGTCAGAAACTGTCCCTATGTCAAATTGACCTTTTTGCCCCCCCCCCCTCCAATTCATCAGTCCCATCGTAGCGCCTCAGCCAAAAAGCCTCCAGTACCAGTGGTGCGTGTTCCAGGTTTTTGGAGTGCCCCGTCCACCAGGGCAGGCAGTAGGACCCGGAGCCAAGGCACTGTCAGCCCACCCCCTGTAAAGGCTCTGAAATTGGAGAGTGGACGACGGGACTGTGTCAAGACTCCTGGTGGGACAAAAAGTGAAATGGGATCCAAGGCGATTGGTGAGTCAGCTGTAACTCCAAAGAAGGTGGGGAAGGTCCTGAGGAAGTCTCCCCAACCTGTTGTGAGTGTCACGGCGGAGAAGTGCGCCATCATTTCCGGCGGTCCTGACACAACTGCCAGCACCGTCCTTACTGGTCCAGAGACCACCGCCAGAGTCACAGCCTAGGAGGGCTCAAGTATCGTTACTGGTCCAGAGACCACCGCCAGAGTCAGTGCCCAGGAGGGCTCAAGTATCGTTACTGGTCCAGAGACCACCGCCAGAGTCACAGCCCAGGAGGGCTCAAGAATCGTTACTGGTCCAGAGACCACCGCCAGAGTCACAGCCCAGGAGGGTCCAGGATCCCACAGCCCCGCTGGGCAATGATGGAACGTCAAGCCACACACCAATGTCCAGTGTGGAGTTCGTCATGCCACACACCAATGTCCAGTGTGGAGATCGTCATGCCACACACCAACGTCCAGTGTGGAGTTCGTCATGCCACACACCAATGTCCAGTGTGGAGATCGTCATGCCACACACCAATGTCCAGTGTGGAGTTCGTCATGCCACACACCAATGTCCAGTGTGGAGTTCATCATGCCACACACCAATGTCCGTACCAGAACCGCCATGGGGAAGACCGCTGAACAGGCCAAAGACTGCCATGGTGAAGACCGCTGAACAGGCCAAAGACTGCCATGGTGAAGACCGCTGAACAGAGCAAAGACCGCCATGGCAAAGCACCACTGAACAGGCCAAAGACTGCCATGGTGAAGACCGCTGAACAGGGCAAAGACCGCCATGGTGAAGACCGCTGAACAGGCCAAAGATTGCCATGGTGAAGACCGCTGAACAGAGCAAAGACCGCCATGGCAAAGCACCGCTGAACAGGCCAAAGACTGCCATGGTGAAGACCGCTGAACAGGGCAAAGACCGCCATGGTGAAGACCGCTGAACAGGCCAAAGACTGCCATGGTGAAGACCGCTGAACAGAGCAAAGACTGCCATGGTGAAGACCGCTGAACAGAGCAAAGACTGCCATGGTGAAGACCGCTGAACAGGCCAAAGACTGCCATGGTGAAGACCGCTGAACAGAGCAAAGACTGCCATGGTGAAGACCGCTGAACAGAGCAAAGACTGCCATGGTGAAGACCGCTGAACAGGGCAAAGACCGTGTGGGTATGAATAGTCCGGCACATCAGGCATCGTTCTCCCATGTGCAGCTGGGACAGTGACAGGACATGTACTTTCATGGGGAGACTCATCCAGTCTGGGCACCAGTCCCACCCAGTACCAGTAGAGAACTGCATCTACTTGCGAAGATGTGTCTTTGCACTCCCCAGGATGGCTCAGTGGGCAAACCACCCACTGTATAGACTTGAGAGACTGTGGCTTTGCACTCCCCAGGATGGACCAGTGGGCAAGCCACCCACTGTATAGACTTGAGAGACTGTGGCTTTGCACTCCCCAGGATTGATCAGTGGGCAAACCACCCACTGTAGAGACTTGAGAGACTGTGGCTTTGCACTCCCCAGGATTGATCAGTGGGCAAACCACCCACTGTAGAGACTTGAGAGACTGTGGCTTTGCACTCCCCAGGATGGTCCAGTGGGCAAGCCACCCACTGTATAGACTTGAGAGACTGTGGCTTTGCACTCCCCAGGATTGATCAGTGGGCAAACCACCCAGTGTAGAGACTTGAGAGACTGTGGCTTTGCACTCCCCAGGATGGTACAATGGGCAAGCCACCCACTGTAGAGACTTGAGAGACTGTGGCTTTGCACTCCCCAGGATTGATCAGTAAGCAAACCACCCACTGTAGAGACTTGAGAGACTGTGGCTTTGCACTCCCCAGGATGGTCCAGTGGGCAAGCCACCCACTGTATAGACTTGAGAGACTGTGGCTTTGCACTCCCCAGGATTGATCAGTGGGCAAACCACCCAGTGTAGAGACTTGAGAGACTGTGGCTTTGCACTCCCCAGGATGGTCCAGTGGGCAAGCCACCCACTGTATAGACTTGAGAGACTGTGGCTTTGCACTCCCCAGGATTGATCAGTGGGCAAACCACCCAGTGTAGAGACTTGAGAGACTGTGGCTTTGCACTCCCCAGGATGGCATACATGGGCCTGTAGCCCCGTCGTGGATCTGGCTTCGCATTCATCTGTCTGAGGTGCCCCCCCTTCCCTTCCCCCTGAGGTGCCTGTATTGTTCTCTCGGATTTTGGTCAGGTATCTATTGTGGGCCTCGCCCATGCATTTTTGGACTGTTTGTGCACGGACATTGTTATGTACATATCTGCACTACTTCTTGTATTGTATATTTAATTTTGACAGATTTCGTGCTATATATCAGTATATTTTTGTATGAGTAGTATATTGGCACAATACAAAGTTTGACCGCAATTCGCTTTGTCTTTGCATTCTACCGGGGAGATTGTGGGTTGTTACTGTGATTTTTGTGACTGCATTGGTGTGTATGTTGTATGTTGTCTAATGCGAGGGTGGGGATGGGGGTGTTTGGTGGGTGTCCCCCTAACCTTTGCCTCCCCCCTCCCCCGTGTCGTAGGTGCAGTACTCACCGGTATCTTCTGCGCCTACGTCGCTGTTGGTCGTAGATGAGCAGGAATACAAGGGCAGGGAGTATTTGTAGTTCCGGCTACATGGTGTTCTTGTTCCTCGTGGGATGTGTTGAGGTGAGCATTTTCCCATTGCAAAAGCTGTTTCCGCCGTGTTTTTATCCACGGAGAATCCGCCCCGGAAAAGGTGTCGGATTGGTGTGTTGTGATAGTGTGGGCGGTACATTGTCTCCCGCCTGTCTGTTGGCGGTGTCCGCCGCACTGTTTGTCTGTACCGCCGTGGCGGGTGGTGTGTTAAAGTGGCTGTCTTAGTTGGCGGTTTCCGCCAGGGTCATAATTCCCTTTTTTTGTCCGCCGGCCTGTTTGCGGTATTACCGCACCTTTAACACCATCCGCCAGCGTTGTAATCACCACCAAAGTCATGATTAGAACAGAAGTTCTGGATATCCTCCTGGTTATAAAATCTTGTTAGTAACAGACTACAACTTATCCCATAGGTTAGTGGCAAGCTATGATAGGTAACCCCTTCTTGTACCGAAATAGGAATCTGTGAACAGACAAAGCAATCCTTTGCATCTATTGTCCCACAATCACAACCAGAATGAAACTCACACACGCAATGCCTAAGCCAACATCCAAGTATTTACAACGCCTACTCCCTCTACTCTCCTGCCTAGTATTAGCCATGATCTGTAAAGAATCAGAAAGTGGAGGATGGTTATTTAAAACAACAACAACAGAGGATGGTTAACAATTCTCTCCCGCAGCAAAGTCAAAACAAGCAAAATCTTCTTTCAGCAATTTTTTACAGCTTTCAATCTCACTCCCAGTATCTCTTGTCAATTCAGGTTAGCAGCTTGTCAAAATCGGGTTTCAAAAGTCAATTCAGGTTCTCAAAGTCTCATCTGGTAAATTCTCAGTCTCTTTTCTCAATTTCAATTTTAGCTCAATCTTTACACCAGTACAGTCTCTTCAGCCAGACGCAGGTGTCAAAGTATTGACCTGGGACTTCTCGATCAAAACAAAACGCCAAGAACTCCTGTTGCCATTCAGCTGTAGTTGCATACACCCATTCAGGACCTGCGTACCTTCTATTTGCTACTCTCTTCCTTTTCAACTTGCGATCACCTTGCAAATCTCCTTCACTTAGGTCTTCTCTCCTTGTTGTGTCTACTTCTTCCTCTATGGCATCTTCGACAACCACTCCTCTCCTTTTTACTTGCAACTCTGGCCACTTGTCTCCTTTCAATGTCTTTTTAGTCTTTGATCTTCCCTGTGGCAACCCTTCTTTCTCTCTTTTCTCTATGGTGTTTTTGCTTGATGGACCTGCAATCTGCTCAGGAGGAGTCTGGACACTTTGACTCTCATCGGCCTCAACTCCTTTGCCTTCTGGGTCTGTCAAGTGCTCTGGCACATTCTCATAATCGTCTGCTTCTGGGAGAACCTCCCTCTGACTATGCTCCCCCGCTGCCTCAGTTGAGATAGGCTCACTGTCACCCCTCTGGATCCCTTCTCCCTCGTCTCTTACTGGAGTGACCAAGCCATCCTCAACGGGCTCTCCTTCTGTCTCAGTTCCCCTTTGATCACTCTCCACTTCCTTGTCTGTTGTTGGTACTTTCAACAACTCAACTTCCTCATCAGTTGGACATGTCACCTTTTTCGTGTGACTGGCATGCATCCAGTTCGGAACTCCTGCACACTTCACAGCAGTGGTAGTCGTTAGTATCACTTGGTAGGGTCCCTTCCAGCGTGGCTCCAAGCAAGTCTTCCTTACGTGTTTCTTGATGACAACCCAATCGCCAGCTTTCAGGTTGTGTCCTGGATCATGAATCGGTGGCAGGGTGGTAGCTTCCACCTGGTAAGAAAAAGAGCGGACCACATCAGCCAGATCCTTGCAGTAGTCCAACACCATATCATCCGTGATATTCACAAGAGCATTCGCAGGCACTGCGGGCAGTCTCATAGCTCGACCCATGAGAATCTCATGTGGAGACAGTCCTGTCTTCTTCTTAGGTGTATTTCTCATTGACATTAACACTAAAGGTAATGTGTCAGGCCATTTCAAATTCGTGGCTGCACACATTTTCACCATTCTCGACTTCAGGGTACCATTCATCTGTTCCACTAGTCCTGATGCTTCAGGGCGGTAGCTACAATGCAACTTCTGCTCAATGTTCAATGCTGCACACAGTAACTCAACCACCTCTTTGTTGAAGTGACTTCCCCTATCTGATTCTAAAGAGATCGGAAAACCGAAACGTGGTATCAGTTCCCTAAGCAGCAATTTCGCTACTGTGAGGCTGTCATTCCTGCGTGTAGGGTATGCTTCAATCCAATGACTAAAGATGCACACAATTACCAACACATACCATAAACCTCCACACACAGGCATTTCAATGAAATCCAATTGCATTCTGCTAAATGGACCTCCAGCTCTTCCAATGTGGCTCAAAATCACCACTGTCTCTTTCCCCGCGTTCATCTGTTGGCAGATGATGCAACAATGGCAAATCACCTCTGCAGCTTGTCTAAACTTTGGGTTAAACCAGTCAATCTTGAACAACCTGATCATGGCATCCCTCCCAATGTCTGCTTGGCCATGATAAAACCTTGCAAACTGTGACAAAAGACTGTTCGGCAAGACCATTTTCCCTTCGTCTGAAGCACACAAATCATCTGATCTTAGTATGCATTGCATCCTAACCCAAGAACGCTTCTCATCTTTGCTGGCACGGTCCTGCAACAATTTCAACTCTTCTAACGTGTCAGTCACCCTAAATGCATAACTTGTGCATGTCTCATTTTCTTTTTCAGGTAACAATTCCCATTGATCCTTAAATGATATACAGTTCAATGCGCAAAACCTTGCGACTTGATCCACATATCCATTTCCCATTGAAACAAAGTCTTGTGACTTCAGGTGTGCACTGCATTTCACCACGGCAATTTCATTAGGTAACTGAATCGCATGCAACAACTCCTTAATTCTTTCACCATTTTTCACTGGTGAACCAGAAGAGGTGAAATAACCCCTCTGTGACCATAGTTGGCCAAAATCATGAACAATTCCAAATCCGTATCGACTATCAGTATAGATAGTGACTCTCATCTGAGCAGACCTGGCAAGCCCTGGTAAGAGCCACCAGCTCATCTACTTGAGTGGAATACACTCCTTGAAGCCAGGACGCTTCCAGGATACCAGAAATCGTGCATACAGCATGTCCGGCTCTCAGCACTCCTTCTGAGTCTCTCAAACATGAGCCATCAACAAAGATAATTTGGTCATTTTCTTCCAATGGGGTATCTTTAATATCAAGTCTTTGTTTGGTGCACATTTCTGTTACCTCAAGACAATCATGTTCTGCATCTTCCATATTTTCAACCTCTGTATTTTCACTTGGAAGCAAAGTTGCCAGGTTTAACACTGTACATCTCTTTAATTTTACATTTGGTGACCCCAATATAATCGTTTCATATTTGGTCAATATTGCATTAGTCATGTGCTGCGTTTTTGAACGTGTTAGGAGAATTTCAACTGAGTGAGGGAACATGACTGTTAGAGGATGTCCCATCACTATGCCTTCACACTGTGTGAGGCTTTGTCCAACTGCTGCTACTGCACGCAGACAACCCGGTAAGGCTGCTGCAACTGGGTCCAAAATAGCTGAAAAATATGCTACTGGTTGGTTTACACCGCCATGGAGCTGTGTCAAGACAGAAAAAGAACATGCATTGTATTCATGACAAAACAGAACAAAAGACTTTGTGTAATCAGGCATACCTAAAGCTGGAGCCCTGCACATGCTCTCCCTTAACTCAGTAAACGCTCTCATTTCCTTCTCTCACAAAACTATAGCATCCTGACCCTTTTTGACCGTCAGCCTCAGCAATGGCTTGGAAATAACTGAGAAACTCTGGATCCACTGGTGACAGTGACCCACCATTCCTAGAAACATCCTAACATCTCTCTGTGTTGTCGGGGGATTCATCTGTAATACTGCAGTTATTCTTTCTCTAGATAACCTCCTTGACCCTTTCTCAATTTGATGACCCAAATACTTCACCTCTTTCTGACAATATTACAATTTCTTTGGGGACACCTTGTGTCCATTCTTTCCCAAGTGATTCAGTAAGGCAATCGAATCATACTTGCACTCGTACCTTGTTTTGGATGCAATCAACAAATCATCAATGTACTGCACTAGAGTTGATTGAAAAGGCAGCTCCAATGACTCCAAATTCTCCTTTAGTATATGATTGAATATAGAAGAGGATTCCGAAAACCCTCGAGGAATTCGACACCAACTGTAGACCTTGTCCAAGAATTTAAAACAGAAGAGAAATTGGCTGTCCTCATGAAGAGGCACGGAAAAGAACGCTTGGGACAGATCAATTACTGTGAACCATTCTGCATCACATGGAATCTGAAACATAATCACAGCCGGATTTAGCACAACTGGGCAACATTTCACCACTATGTCATTGATCTTCCTCAAATATTGGACAATCCGAACCTTCCCACAAGGCTTTCTCAGTCCCATTATTGGTGAGTTACATGGACGGCTCAACACCTCTTTCAAGACTCCTTATTTCACAAAATCTGCAATGATTTGTGCAACCTTTATAAGGACATCTTGCGCCATATGATACTGCGGTATCTAGGGGAACACAGCGTTTGGCTTCACACTGACTTTGACTGGCTCTACTCCTTTTATCAGCCCTACTTCTTTCCCTGTCAAATCCCACACCTTTTATTGAACTGTTCCCTGTAAGTCTGCCGGGAGATCAGCCACTGTGAAGATCAGAAAGAAGTTAATCAGAGGGTATTCCTCGTCTGTGGTCTCATATCCAGGCTCTGAAATCTGTTCCTCCCCTTCATCATCACTATTTGTCTGGACCTTAATTCCCTCATTGAAACAGGTGATTGAACACCTCATCTTGCACAATAAGTCTCTTCCCAATAGGGATATGGGACTTGAATCGCAAACCACAAATCTGTGCAATCCTTGGAAAGTGCCAAACTCAACCTGAACGGGATCTGTGATCGGGTTAGTCAGGAGTTGGTTTGCTACTCCTACTACCTTAACTGTCTGTCCCGAAAGGGGCAGTTTCTGAACCTCTGCACTTCTGACTGTGGAGCGTGTAGCTCCTGTTTCAACCAAGAATTAAACCTTGTGACCCATAACCTTCCCCTGAACATAGGGTCCTCTCTGGTCTACCTCTAAGGATGCTGCAAGCCTGCACTCCTCTCCATCTGAACTCTCATCCGACCATCCATTGTTTATTCTATTCTCAGCACGCAATGGGTATTGTTGCACTATGTGATTCACACAGTTTTGGTAGAGATTGATGGGGTTGGTTCTTTGAGGTCCTGGTACAGAGGGTAAAAGGTGAAGCGGTTTGGTGGTAGGCAAGGTGTACCAAATAAATTGGGTTCCGTGGGTTTTTTCTTTTTCATTGATGCAAATTGGAGGGATGATGTGTCCCTAAGTCCCAAATGACTTTCCTGGAATCTCGGAGCTTGCTGAAGGGAGTTTGAGTATGTTCTCAGCGTTCTAGTGATAGTGTGAATGAAGTAGGTTTTGCGCTTGCACAGTTTATGCATATCGCAGGTCAATTGTGATGTTTGTGAGGATTTTAGGCCAGATGATGATGTTTTAGTGGGAGTGGGCGTACTCCGCAGTATGAGAGTAGGGAAGTCGGAGAACTTCATGTGAGTGTGGCGCTTTGTGCTAAAAGATTGTCCACATGGTTATTGATGATGTACGGACCTTGCGTGGCCTAAGACTCCAGAGTATATTGATGAGTGTGTGACTTAGTTTAGTTGTAATTTGTGTAGTTTAATAGGCCGATAGTGAAGTCAACGAGTCGAGTTTGAGTCAAAGGGAGTGAATGAAAACTTAGATGGAGATTTGGTGAGTTCTAAAGTGCACTGGAACAATAATCCATTGACAAGTCGAGAGTAGAATCTGCGGGTCAAATCTTGCTTGCGAGTGTGGGATCTGAGAAGGAGAGAGTAGCGGCCGAGGCTAAGAAAAACCTCTGTAAAGTTCTGAAGTGATTGTGTTGCCCTTTCCTGTAGTAAACCGGCAAGTTTGAGTTTTATTTTGGTTGGTGCTCGCAATATATTGCATTAGTTTTGTGTGAATCGAGGGTGGGAAGACAAGCCGCAAGACTTTGTCAGCTGCAGTGCTTGTGAGTGTGACGTCATCGGAGCTGCGCTGGGATAGGTTGATTAGTGAGAAGGGTCATGCACGGATTGGCAGCCATCCGTGAGAGACAATTGGCTGAGAAGGTAGGCGAAGAGAATTCTGGGAATTAAAGTCACTTCCTGATTTGATTGTGAACCAAATAAAAGACGTAAAGATGACATTTTTTAAGGCTTTAAAGAGTGCTTTGAGGGGAGATGTATATATTACCGCGAGTGTAGGGGAGGTTACACCGCCAGAGGGTACACCGGCCTATATTGTAATGGAGGAAAAGGGAGTCACGCCATGTCTTTGGCTAAATCAATGGTGCAAAGCAACAGAGAAAAGTGAAATTAGACGGGGTTAAGCTGTTTCCAGCGATAGCCCAAGAGGGTGAAGGCAAAGGGAGGAAAGCTACTCGTAAGACTGACAAGAGTCCTTCCAGAGACAAAGAAGCTAGAAAGTCCTCGATAGGGACAGAGGTCTCAGACAATGATGAATTCCTTAATCAGTTACTAAATGATCATCCACCACCATATGTAGCAGATGAAAATGGCCCGAGTACCAGTACATGTCCTACAGGTTCGATACAAGAAAAGGCGACAATGAATCCGACACAGGTTAGTCCTGTCTCAACACAAGTCCTGATGCAGAGTAGTTTTGGTGTGCCCACCGCTCAGGTTATGCAAACTCAGTTGCAACCGCCACAGGTTCAGAGGCTTTATCCTGATGTACACATTTTAGAGACTACCACTAATCTGATGGTGCCAACAGAGCAGGTATACTTGAGACCAAAGTTGATTCAGACTGAACCAACTCCACCTTTACTGCCCCAGGTGCAGCCACAAATGATCCCGAGATATACTTCGGTCACAGGACCGCAGTTAGACATGACACCAGTGATGAGCCAGAATATGGGAGTTAGTCTTCCACAGGTTTTGGGAAATAGACAGACACCAGATGCCATATCTTTGCCTATTACGGTTGGTCCACCAGCACCATTGCATGCGACGGCAAAGACTAGTGTATGCGATCAAGAGGTAATGACACAAAATACGACAAGAGGAGGGTTCGTAGGAAGCTCCCAAGGGACGACTCCGGTGGAACCGACATTTGAAGGATCTATGGCCAGATGTAGGAAAATGCCAATTTGCGACTTGCAAATTGCGAGTCCCTGCGACTCGCAATTTGCAACTCACAAATTGGCATGCAGAACGGTGTCTCAGACACCGTCTGCGAGTCGCTATGGGGTCGCAATGACCCACCTCATTAATATTAATGAGGTGGGTCGCAAATTGCGGCCCCATAGCGAGTCTAGGCACTCGCAAACATGGAGGCCTGCTGTCGTCAGCAGACCTCCATGTTCGTGACTGCTTTATCAATAAAGCATTGTTTTTTTTTTAAGTGTAGCCCGTTTTCCTTAAAGGAAAACGAGCTGCACTTAAAAAAAAAAAAACGTTAGTTTCGGTATTTTTTCAGGGCAGGTAGTGGTCCCTTGGACCACTACCTGCCCTGAAAAAATTGTTTTGGGTCCATTCGTAAAGGGGAAGGGGTCCCATGGGGACCCCTTCCAATTTGCGAGTGGGTTACCATCCACTTGAAGTGGATGGTAACTGCGATACCATTTGCGACCACATATGCGGTCGCAAATGGTATTGCATGCCACTCCGAATCGCAAATAGGAAGGGAACACCCCTTCCTATTTGCGATTCTGAAATGCATATTGCGAGTCGGTCCTGACTCGCAATATGCATTTCTGCATAGGAAAATGCGATTAGCGAGTCGCAAACGGCAATTTTTGCCGTTTGCGACTCGCTAATCGTTTCCTGCATCTGGCCCTTAGTTCCTTGTTGCCTATTACGGTCCTACCTAGAGGATTTAATTTACTAAGTTTAGTTTTCCATTAAATTCTAGCTTCTCATTGCTCAAAAGAAGTTATTACTAGTTGCTATTATCATATCAGGTCTCCTTTCTTGTGTGTCCTCTCTACCAAAACTGTTAATCTTTCGTACCGGGGCCCCAAAGGGCCAAACCATCCGCACTGCTACTAAAAACTGATAGGGTGTCAGAGCCTTAATAAGTAAACTTACAAGGAGACCCGTTTAGGTCGACAAACCTTTGGACCGCGTTTGGGGACTTCCCAGTACGAAATATTTTCTTGGCATCATCAACAAATCAATATCCAATCAATAATGACAATCACTAATCAATAAACAATCAATAAGAATCAATAATTGAACACACCATGACCTTTCAGTCATGAATAACCACACCAGTTTAGTTAAGTATTAGGATATTTATTTCCCAATTAGTACCAATCTAATATCATGTCTGTTAACCTCAATATTAAAAAAACACATCAGAAGCACTCCTAATTAGCAATCAGAGCACAACTTAATCAATGCATAGACTATATTCATTCAATATTGAGGCACATTATTAATATGAATCAACTTAGCAGAGTCTCATTAGTACATGAATCAACAAAGCAAGAACTCAGTCATTTGTTTATTTGCATAAGATATTAGTGAACCTTAACTAACCTCAAATTAGCATTAGCATGTTGGGCTTCATGCAAAATATTTTAGTGAACACAAATTTAGAAAACATCTATACTAAGGCCTCTAGCAAAATAGCAGTTGGTACCTAGAAAGAAAAGGCAAATAGACAATCACAATTTTGCATCAGATAGTTACCAATCAAACTGATCAGCAAGCATCGTCAGTCTTCCTCCTCAGGACATCAGTTCAACAGCATCAGCAAAGTTAGAACGGGGCAAAGTCTCAACATAGCATAGCTAGGAACATATTACCTCCCTCAGATAGAGGAGAAGATAATATCAAGCAAAAGGTGGGCAGAAGATGGTCTGGGTGATAGGACAACTAAAAGACTAAAGTATGGGTTTGGAGTGTCCGGAAGAAGAAGCGTTAATGCAGTGCCGTGGAAAAGGGAGATGGCAAATGTCTCCTTGGGTCACGCCGTTAAGTCAAAACTGTCTAACTATTTCCTAATTCCTCATTGGATAAAGTTTGGTGCATTATTATCTCTGCCCAATCGTTTGGTAAACACCTTGCTAGAATTTTCCACAGTTCACAGTTCCCATGTCACGGATTGGTCCATGTTATTGACGTCTTCAACAGGTGGAATGTCAGGTGAGAAATGTTACACTTTGCACTCCAGTCAGTGTCTTCATTGTCTTCTCCTCAGGGAGTTAACCTTGCACCTGTTACAAATTACACTGTTGCATCTAGCAAGAACATCGCCTTGAGCAAGCTGGTTCTCATGAGAAAGAATTTACTACGGCTACACACATATAACTCTTGGAAAAGTACAACTTTGTGTCCTTCATGAAAACAGCACACTACACGTTAGAAAATGCAATTCAATATGAGGCCAGGCAGCTAGGCCCAAGCCCTTTCTAAATTAAAGCCCTTTTGTTTAATGAAGCAAACTCTTAACACATAACCCTAATTATGATATACTAATACAAATTCAAAATATTATTGCATAATAATTCAGAATTAATAAGTCTTTTCATTAGTCTTCGTATACATTGGTAGCCACTCCCCGTGGGCACATTTCAAACGTGTGCATTATTTTCTATGTTAACACATTTTCTATGTGGCTTCATCACACAATATATTGCAAGTTTTCGTATTAATATTGCTTTCAAAAGACACACTCCAACAACAGCTGGAGTTGTGATAGTGAGGAAAGTGATGCAGTGCATATAGAGTGGGAATATCTGAGGCTAAAATAATAGTGGGATCTGATATCCAATCTAAATCTGACATCCACCTCCTCCATAGGTAATCGCTCATTGGTCTTGCACACTATGGCCCTCATTACAACCCCGGGGGTCGGTGGTAAAGCGGCGGTAAAACCTCCAACAGGCCAGCAGAAAACAAAAAATGGAATTATGACCATGGCGGAAACCACCAAGATAGACAGCCACTTTAACACTCAGACAGCCACGGCGGTACAAACAAACAGCATGGCGGTCACCGCCAACAGACAGGCGGAAGAAAATGTACCGCCCACACTATTATGACAGGCCAATCCGCCACCTTTTCTGGGCCGAATTCAACGCAAACAAAAACATGGCGGAAACAGGACTTGGAAGGGAAAACACTAACCTCTACACACCCCACGAGGAACCAGGCTGCTATGGAGCCTGAACTCCAAATACTCCCTGTGTGGTAGTCTTCCTGCTCCTCTACCAGGAGCGCGAACGACAGCGGCGACAACCACAGTGATTACTGCACCTACTACACAGGGGAGGGAAAAGAGAGTGACGCACACATGCAACACGCAACACCCCCACCTCAACCCTCACCCACAACAACACACACACCAATACATGCTGCAACATTACATTTACACCCCCCAAACCCCTCTGGAAGAACGAAATGACATAAGGAAATGATTTGAATGATTGTAATCATGTAAAATCCATTAGTCAAAACTTAATATGCACTATAAACAAATATGTACACCAAGAACTCAGTCTGGGGACCACTGGGCCCAAAATGCATGGACGAGGCCCACACCTGATACCCGATCAAAACGGAGAGAACACTGATGGGGCATCAGATCGAAATAAAAGAGGCACCTCAGGGGGAAGGGAAGGGGGGCACCTCAGCCGGATGAGTGCATGACGCCAACACCACGAGGGGGCTACATGCCCATTGATGTATCCTGGGGAGTGCAAAGCCACAGTCTCTCAAGTCTCTCCATTGGGTGGGTTGCCCACTGCTCTATCCTGGGGAGTGCAAAGCCACAGTCTCTCAAGTCTAAACAGTGGGTGGGTTGCCCACTGCTTTATCCTGGGGAGTGCAAAGCCACGGTCTCTCAGGTGGATGCCTTTCTCCACTGGTTCTGGAGGGGGCCTTGTGCCCAGAGTGCTTCATCCTGCCAAGGACTGAGGTATCTCCACTGGTTCTGCAGGGGGCCTTGTGCCCAGAGTGCTTCATCCTGCCAAGGACTGAGGTAGTGGATGTGAATGTCCACTGGTTCTGGAGGGGGCCTTATGCCCAGAGTGCTTCATCCTGCCAAGGACTGAGGTAGTGGATGTGATTTTCCACTGGTTCTGGAGGGGGCCTTGTGCCCGGAGTGCTTCATCCTGCCAAGAGCTGAGGTACTGGATGTGAATCTCCACTGGTTCTGGAGGGGGCCTTGTGCCCAGAGTGCTTCATCCTGCCAAGGACTGAGGTAGTGGATGTGAATCTCCACTGGTGCTGGAGGGGGCCTTGTGCCCAGAGTGCTTCATCCTGCCAAGGACTGAGGTAGTGGATGTGAATCTCCACTGGTGCTGGAGGGGGCCTTGTGCCCAGAGTGCTTCATCCTGCCAAGGACTGAGGTAGTGGATGTGAATCTCCACAGACGGTGGGGCAACATCGAAGCTGCCCAGGCCCTGGAACTGACCACCAGCCTTGTACGAATTACCACTGGGGATGGCAGCCATGTCTGCGGTGGTGCCACTGGCCTAGGATGTCGCGTGGCCGCTGGCGGTGCTTGCAGCGGGGTCCGTAGCGGCGGTGCTTGCGCCAGTCATTGGGGTGGCGGTGCTTGCGGCGGTCATTGGGGCAGCGGTGCTGGTGGCGGCCCCACTGACTGCGGTGCAGTTGCTGGCTCACTGACTGCCGTGCTGGTGGCTGGCTCACTGACTGCCGTGCTGGTGGCTGGCTCACTGACTGCCGTGCTGGCGGCGGTGTCAGTAGCGGCAGTGCTGGTGGCAGGCTCACAGACTGCGGGGCTGGCGGCGGTGTGAGTAGCGGCGGTGCTGTTGGCGGGCTCACTGACCGCAGTGCTGCTGAAGGGCACAGTGTCTGCAGTGCTGGTGAAGGGCTCAGTATCTGGGGTGCTGGCGGCAGTGTCCGTGCCGGCGGTGCATGTGGCGGTGCCGGTCTTGTCCGCCATGCAGGTTGGCGGCGACGTTGACTTGCCTTTCTTTTTCAGGCCCTTCCCCACCTTGGATGGTAGTGCAGCTGTCTTGCCACTCCCAACTATTGTCTTGGCTGAGCCCTTGGTGGCAGGTGTTTTGGCCTCCTCCCTCCAGGATGTGGGCAACATCTTCTGTTTTGGAGGTGGAGGAATGTCCTTGGACTCGCTCCTTTGGACATTGGCAGCCTGTTGCTTGTCGCACTCCAGAATCCGTATATTGCTGGCACCACTGTGCCAGGTGATGTGGTGGCTGAGGTGCTGGGTTGGGACCTGGAGAGGCTGGCCCTAGGGGACAGACGGGGGGGGAGGTGTAGGGAAGAGGTCAACATTTGAGAGGAAAAGCTTTTTTGACACACTGGGACGGGAAGATGGAGGGGGTTTGGGAGTGGAGGAAGAGGTAGTGGTTGTAGGAGGTGTTCTTATGCTGACTTTGGGTGAAGGTGCATTGGCTGGAGGCTGTCATGAGGTGGATGACTGTTGGGTGGGTGTGTGGCTGCGTTTGTGTAGTTTAGGAGGAGGGCTCACAGACACACTGGGAGAGGACACAGGGGATGTGTGAATGGTAGTGGGGGTGGTGAGTGCACTTGAGTGGTGTGTGGTGATGGGCGAGCTGGTGATGGAGGTAGTGGCTGAAGATGTAGTGCATGCAGGTGTGAGTGGAGACGTGACAGGGAAGGAGGAGGGAGACGTGGAGGAGGGGGACACAGTGGAGGCAGTGGATGTTAGTATGTGTGCATAGGTATGATGCTTGTGTGAGTGCTTGTGGGATGTGTGGTGCTTATGTTTGCCAGAGACACCCTTGTGTGTTGAGGTGTGTGTATGCTGGTCTGATGGTGTGCTTGGGATAGGCTGAGGTACAGGGGATTAGGTCTGGGTGGAGGAAGTTGGAGGGGGAGGCTGGACACAGGGACAATGGCTGGCATCAGTGCAGAGGCCAGAGCCCAAAATGCTTGCTGTGTTCCTGCCTGGCCAGAATGAATACCCTCCAGGTCTGTTGCAAATGCCTCTCTACACCCTGGATGGCGTTCAGAATGGTAGACTGCCCAACAGTGAGGGATCTCAGGAGGTCAATAGCCTCCTCACTGAGGGCAGCAGGGCTGAGGTGACTGGGGCGAAGGAGATGCCCACGCTCCTGGGTGAGCGGCCACGGGACACACGCTGAAGGGCTGCTGGGAGGGCGGTGCTGGTAGGGGGGTTGGCGGCTGTACCTGTAGATGCGGTGGGCACAGAGCTGGGCATCCGCCGTCTTCTTGCTCCAGCGTCGAAGGTCCTCCCATCTTTTATGGCAGTGGGTGCTCTGTCTGTGGTGGACCCCCAGGGTCGGGACGTCCTTGGTGATGGCACGGCAAATATCCTTCTTCTGGTGGGCGCTGACCTAGAGGAATAGTACAGGGGAAAATGTAAAACCTTTACCTTCCAGACCGTCACAGTCATTGTCCCACATTCCCACCCTTGTCCTGACGCACATACACTCACCGTCCAATCATGCAGGCCTCATCTCCCCCCCCCTGTATCCACACCACTCCAAACAGGCATTGCCCATACAGCATGCTGACAGTGTACTCACCTGTTTGTCTGGAGGACCGTAAAGTAGCATGTACTGGGGGAGGACCCCATACACTAGTTTCTCCAACTCCTCCGATGTGAAGGCAGGGGCCCTTTCCCCAGACGCATGAGCCATCGTCACTTCCAGTCTCAGGTCACAGCAGCACTTGCAGTGTAGGTCCTTTCCTGTCGAAGATCAGGTATCAAGTGAGTGAACAGACAGAAAATGGCAGTCACGTCCACGGCAGTGCGTACCGTCACCGCAGGCGTACATCATCATTGGCTCCTGGAACGCATAGGGCCCAATGTTAACCAATGCAGGAATGTGCCGCAGTCTTCGATCGCCTACCGCGACGGTGTGCAACGCCAGCACAGTAACCTCATATCCCCTTGTCCCACATTACAGGTCAGGCAGCCGCCATTTCAGGGGGCCACATGGCATCAATTTTTAATGCATCACACATATATAGGCCTTGCATATACACAGAGACAGGCACATAGCGTATTGACAAATGTGCAATAAAATTATTTTTTTACTACCTCAATGTTGGCTGACTCTGTGCTCGCTGTTCTCATCCATAGGGCACGTCCGCTGGGGCAAGTGAGGAGACGGCGGCATCCTCCGGTGTACAGACCGCTGGTGAACCTGTTGACAATGGAAGAGAGACATGTAATAGTCACCTACAGACTTGATTGTGCCACAATCCAGGAACTGTGTGCCCTGTTGGAGCCAGACCTGATGTCAGCTATCCGCCATCCCACAGGAATCCCCCGTCTAGTACAGGTCCTGTCAGTACTCCATTTCCTGGCAAGTGGGTCTTTTCAAACAACAGTGACCATAGCATCAGGGATGTCCCAGCCTATGTTCTCCAACGTGTTGTCCAGAGTGTTATCTGCCCTACTGAAACACATGCGCAGCTACATCGTGTTCCCTCATGTGAAGGATTTGCCTACAGTGAAATGTGATTTCTGTGCCCTGGGACATATCCCCAACATCATAGGTGCCATTGATGGGACACATGTGGCCTTGGTCCCCCCGCAGGAGTGAACAGGTGTACAGAAACCAGAAGAGCTACCATTCTATGAATGTGCAGATGGAGTGTTTGGCCAACCAGTACATCTCCCATGTGAGCGGCAAGTTTCCTGGCTCAGTGCATGACGCTTACATTCTGAGGAATAGCAGCATCCCTTACGTGATGGGGCAAGTCCAGAGGCACCGTGTGTGGCTAATAGGTGAGGACAAGGACCCTATACCCTGTGAATAGTTGTCCGGGTCTGGGGTTGTCCCTAAGGGTTAGTGTGTGTCTAACAGATTTCCCTCGACATTTGTAGGTGACTCTGGTTCCCCAAACCTGTCATGGCTACTGACTCCAGTGAGAAATCCCAGGACAAGGGCAGAGGAACGCTACAACGAGGCACATGGGCGAACTAGGAGAGTGATAGAAAGGACCTTCGGACTCCTGAAGGCCTGGTTCCGGTGCCTCCATATAACAAGTGGTTCCCTATACTACTCACCAAAAAAGGTGTGCCAGATCATCGTGGCCTGATGTATGCTGCACAACTTGGCTTTGTGACAACAGGTGCCTTTTCTGCAGGAGGATGGTCCAGAAGGAGGTCTTGTGGCAGCTGTGGAGCCTGTGGACAGTGAAGAAGAGGAGGCAGAAGAAGAGGACATAGACAACAGAAACAATGTAATCCAGCAATACTTCCAGTGAGACACAGGTAAGAAGACATCACTGCCTCCTACATCTGATAAAATTGTTAGACCTATCATTATATCTGCTTGTCACTTTCACCCAGTGTATGGACCCTGAATTGTCACTTTTGCCTTTCCATTTCACAGATTTGCTCCCACTGTGTGACCTCTGCTATGTTACCTCATGGACTAGAGCTGTGTGACATAGGTATGTTGACAATAGAATGGACATTGCTATTTTCCTCAGTTATTGCAAATACACATTTGTGAAAGCACAGACTGACTCCAGATTGTTTTGTGATTCAAGGGTGTTTATTTAAGTGCTAAATAGTGGAGGGGGTTGTAAAATGGTCAGGGGTGATGGTGGAGGAATGTCCATGGCAGAGTCCAGGTATTCGTCTCACAGGTGCATTGTCCAAAGGGGCATAGGAAGTGGAGCTAGGGCAGTTTAAGGATGGACCGTGGGACAGAAGGATGACATTCAGGGTGGTCTCATTTGTTGGCGGGGGTCTTGGCATTGTTCTCTGTCTTTGTCCTGGATCTACGGGACCGCTTGCGGGGTGGTACTCCATCTGCAGGGGGTGGGGTGCTGGTGTTGTGGTCCTGTGGCGGTGCCTCCTATCCACTAGCGCCAGCGGAGGTGGTGGGCAGTTCATCGTCCAGGCTAGTGTCAGGGGCCCCTTGTTGTGCCACAGTGTCCCTCTTGGTGTTCACAAGGTCCTTTAGCACCCCTACAATGGTGCCCAGGGTGGTATTGATGGACTTGCTTTCCTCCCTGAACCCCAAATACTGTTCCTCCTGCAGCCGCTGGGTCTCCTGAAATTTGGCCAGTACTGTTGCCATCGTCTCCTGGGAATGATGATACGCTCCCATGATGTTGGAGAGGACCTTGTGGAGAGTGGGTTCCCTGAGCCTGTCCTCCCTCTGTCGCAAAGTAGACCTCGCAGTTCCCCTGTTTTCCTGTGCCTCTGTCCCCTGAACCATGTGCCCACTGCCACTGCCCCCAGGTCCCTGCTGTTCCTGGGTTCCCTGTAGTGGTGGACACACTGCTGCTTGACGTGTCCTGGGGACAGAGGTATGGGCCGCTGAGTGGGCGCTGTGCTGGTGTTTCCTGAGGGGAGAGGCTCTGTGGTGGCCTGTGACTGTGTCAGGGAAACGACTGTCCCGAGGTCCCAGATGGGCGGGGCTGGTCATCTAAATCCAGTTGGACAGAGGTGCTGTCATCACTGTGGGCCTCTTCTGTGGGGGGGGTGCACATGTCTGGAACCTCCTGTCTGGTAACGTTCGGTAGGGGTCCTGCAGGGGTGTAAAGGCATGATTATTGCATCTGTGTGTGCCATGGTGTGCAATGGGTGGGTGACCCTGTACCCCAGTGCTTACATTCTTGTCTAGGACCTTGTGTGATAATTGTTTTGGGGTCTGTGTGGGTATGTGTAGTGGACATACTTTGGTGATGTGTGTCCATGCTTTGTTGTTGCATGCAGGGCTTGGTGTTGGGATGTGTGGTTTGTGATAATAGGACATATGTGAGGGGTTGGAGTGATGGGGGTGAGGGGCGAGGGTCGAGGTATGTGTTGGCATGCAGTTAGGGTGGGGGATATGGTAGTTAAAGATTTGACTTACCAGAGTCCATTCCTCCAGCTACTCCTGCGAGGCCCTCAGGGTGCAGTATAGCCAAGACCTGCTCCTCCCATGTTGTTAGTAGTGGGGGAGGAGGTGGGAGTCCGCCGCCAGTCCTCTTAACTGCAATATGGTGTCTTGAGACCACAGAATGCACCTTTCCCCGTAGGTCGTTCCATCTCTTCCTGATGTCATCCTGTGTTCTTGGATGCTGTCCCACCGCGTTGACCCTGTCCACGATTCTGCACCATAGCTCCATCTTCCTAGCTATGGAGGTGTGCTGCACCTGTGATCCGAATAGCTGTGGCTCTACCCGGATGATTTCCTCCACCATGACCCTGAGCTTCTCCTCAGAAAACCTGGGGTGTCTTTGCGGTGCCATGGGGTGGTGTGGGTGATGTGTGAGGTGGTGTGTGTTGTGATGTGTGAGGGGATGTGTTTGTGTGTGTTGTGTGAGGTGCGTGGATGTTGTGTGGGTGATGGTGTTGAGTGCCTGTGGATGCTAGTTTGTTGATGGTGGTGTCACTCTCTGGCCTTCTGTCGCAATTCTGGTCAAAGGGGTTTGTGGGTGATGTGGATGTGTGTTTTATATTGTATTGGGTGTGTGGGAGTGGTGTGTGTATGTGTATCAGGTGTGTGTAATGCGAATTGTCCAATGTGGTTGTGTTTTGTAAGAGTGTGTGTTTTTGAGCGCGGCGGTGTGTACCGCCAATGGTTTACCGCGGTTGAAAGACCGCCGTGTGGATTCGTGGGTCGTGATAGTGTGGCCGTATTCCTGTTGGCGTGACGGTGGAGGTTTTGTTATCGCCAGTTTATCACTGACCTTTGGTGTGGCGGACTTGTGTAGGTGTCTGGATTTTGGCGGATTCGGAGCTGTGGGTCGTAATAGCTGTGGTGGAATTCCGCAGCGGTGTGTTGGCAGTCTTCTGCACAGCGGTAATCGGGATTTACCGCCAATGTTGTAATGAGGGCCTATGTCACAATAGTTGACCACGCCAATTTACCTTAGTTGATGGTTGGTTATAACACTACTGGTGACCAAAATGGGTATTTTGCACCTATGGATATCAGGAGATGACCCCACTTATAAAAGCTGGTTTGATCAGATTCATACACCAGCCCCTTTATCACTCAATATACACACTAAATGATGGACTGGCACAGTCTGATAATGTCTGGGCACATCCTTGAAAACGTCGATTAGGAGGACACTAATATAAGAGCTCCTAGAATTTAAGTTTTTGGTTTTTTAAATATAATGCTTTGAAGTTATTAGAAGTGCAAGATGGGGGATTAACAAATACGTAGACAGACCCCATCTGAGATACTCATTTAAAGATTTGACCACCGCAAATATAATGTGGTAAGGGTATATAGTGGGAAGATGCTGTAGTGTCTATTTTATGGATTTTATGTCCACATGCTGCAGGATGCTTGTGAACTGTTTGCTCTCCATTTCTTGAGATAGGTGGATCTGATGTGATATTGTCCCTCATAATTCAATCTTAATAACATTTTTGGGAAATTAAAGAAAAAGAGTCACAGGTGTTCGTAAAAGAAAATCAGCATTGGAGCTATTGAAAACCTTTACAGAAATTGAAATGGTGGTTGCTGTTCCCAATATCTCATTTTGACTTGGCCTAACACAGGTGTCGAATCATAGGCTTATGCAAGTGACTACTGATTTCAATTATTTATGTGATTCTATCATAGTACCTTATACATTTTTTATGTTTTAATGTTTTATAGGTGATACCTAAAAACGAATATTTTGTATTGTATTCTATTGAAAGCACTACAATGATGGCTATTTGTCCACAGATGTATGGGTTTTGTCAGGGTGCATAAGGAGTGTCAGCTTGTAGGCATTACAATTCAAATATTACATATGCTCTGTTCGGGTTATTGTGGTGGGGCAAAAACATCTCAGATTTTACCTTGGTATATCAGCTGTGCGCACACTGTATGTGGTGAATGGATATCATGCTGACCTGTAAACAGCAGGGTTGGCGGTCTTTTGTGTATTGTATGTTGAGTATAAGGAGCAATGAGTGGTGTGGTTGGGCATGAATGATCTGAGGTGGTAAGAGGGATTGCTGTAGCCACAGGTGGTGATCTGAATTAGCAGATTAAGGCCCATATTTATACTCTTTTAGCGCCGCTTTTTAACGCAGAAGCGGCGCAAACTTACAAAATACAATTGTATTTTGTAAGTTTGCGCCACTTTTGCGTAAAAAAAGGACGCAAATGCAGAGCTAAAAAAGTATAAATAAGGGCCTAAGAGTGTACCCGGGTGGGCCTGTCATTTAGGTATAGGTGTGCATTGGTGTATCCCGACTGTGAGGATGTGTGAAGTGAGGGTTGTTACGGTGAGGGAAATAGATCAACATAATTTTGGAAGTGGTGCAGAACCACCATTCTTCTCTTCAATATATCTGAATATATGCTTTTTTTAGTTCTGAAAGGCAGCATGGGGCTGCTTACAAGTTGGACAGAGAGAAATTCCTAGTTCAGATACAGTTCCACCAAGTTAAAACTGGCCTGGTGTACCCCCACCTGGATTTCCCAGTTGCCGGTAAACCTCATATTACTGCCCCAATACCCAAACTAGTAAAATTGGTTTAGGCGTGTCTTCTAGTGCAGCCGGTCTCTGCTCCCTGGTCCCTGCTTCACCTCCACCTATGGCACGTGGGGTGGATAGTAACTGGAAACATTAATCATCGCGGAATTAGAAATTCTGTGATAAATTTTGCCCTAAAAAAATGTCGCAGTTATTCCTCATTGCAAGGTTATTAAAATGTAATACACAGCTTTTTGTGGAGATATACTAACCAGAAACACCATTTCTCACCAGTCAGTATTCCCACACATAAACACACATTTTTATAATCAGGGCCTCTGAGTTTTGTTAGGTGCATGGTTCGTTTGAGTTGGTTAATCATTTTTTTCTGCATGATTAGAAACACAGAGCCCTTTGTGAGATGTTTTAAAGTTCACGTGTATGCTGTGGGGAAACTGTCCTGAATTTTTAAGCTTAGTACTTTGCACATTGCTGTTTTGCAGTTGGTTGGCAATGAAGTCCTAATCGAAGCCAACAAGACATTAAGTGAAAGGCTTCCTAGACATGAACGTGGTGATGGTGTATCAACAATGGATCGTAGAAAACAGGTATGGCTCATTCCTATATTGTGTTTTATGCATACACTTAATTATATAGTAGTAACCCAGTAGCTAAAGAGACACGTGAGTAATTGTTATGCAAAATAGTAAAGGCTGAGATTTGATTTTGATGGCGTCCAAATTCTGCTATACTTAACCAAATTTTATCCAGCCCTGTTATAATCTATCTACTTAGACCTAAAATAAAATTAAGTGGTGAATAGCAATCTCTTTGTAAATAGAAGAAAATCGTTAGAAAAAAGACTTGTGAAACGTATTTGTGAAAATTGTGTGGAAAAATGTAACACATGCTTAAATCGGTGCAATAAACATTGATTCTGCCTGTAGTTTCCCATTTTTACTTGCAAAACTTAGAATAGGAGGTATTCACCATCTTTCTCCAGCATTGAATCTTTCATAGATTCACATGCCTGAATAATTTTCCGTCGCCAGAATGGGAACCCCCAGTACTTTCCAACTGCAAATCATACTTAACGTATAATATATCATATAAAGTAATAGTTATCTTTTACTATCCATGAACATCTCTTTATGATCCAAAGTCCAGCCAATCAGAATATTCCACCTCTCTGGATGCTTCCAACTGTCAGATTTTCTACCTCACATTCAGAGTACAGGAACTCCACCTGACAGCTCGTCAAGAAAAGATTACTAATAATATGGCAGAGGCAATATTGAAAAAATCTTTATTCAAACCATGCTCGACATGTGAAAAAAATATTTATATGGCTGACCCACATGATAGGTATCTCTACTGCTTACATCCAGACCTTAAGGCAACCAACTGTGATATATGTCAAAATTCTTCTGTGAAGACATTGAAAGACAGAGGAGGCTGCCTTTTACACTTTTAGAAAAGAAAATGAATAAAGAAAAAGCCGTGGTAATGGGACCCTCTGACTCTGCTGTTAAGAGTCATACTTTAGGTCCAAAACCACAAGTCACAATGTTAAGCACGGCAATATCCAAGATGATGAGGATGTTGCTGGAATATCAAAGAAAAAAGCAAAACAAGATGACAAATCAACTAAAAACATAGGTAAGGCTCATAAACACAGCCCTTCAAAGTCGGGCACAAATAAAGGAAAAATTCCCTGTCAACGGCATCGATGGCGAGAGAGCTGTCATCAGCGAAGGGCTTGACCTCCACTACATAAATGCATGGAGAAAACACAGCTCATTCAAAGGGCAGAGTGACGGCACTGATGTAGAGAGAGCTGCCATCGGCGAAGGGTTCACTGTTGATGGAAGAATGTAGAGAGAAACCAAAGCTCAGTCTAAAGTCAGAGCACTGTCGTCGGCGAAAAGCCCGCCATCGGTGAACAGAATTCTAGAAAGAAATAAGTTACTTAGGGCCATATGTACGAACACTTTTTCCCATAGACACAGAATGGGTAAAAACCTTTGCTACATCTGGCCCTTACTTCGCCGACAACAGTGCCTAGCACATTTTCTGTATTTGTAAGAATACATTCTACCATGTAAAATATAGTATCAGCATTTAGATAACTTCATGTCGGAGAAATAAAGATATTTAAACCTATCTAGATATAAATATATATATATATATATATATATATATATATATATATATATATATATATATATATACATACATGCATATATATATATATATATATATATATATATGTATATATACCGAAACGTATACTATACACAGAAACTCACTATTATACAGAAAATGTGGTATTAAACAGTAGAAGCGGTTGGCGGGAACAGAGAAATAGCTCACTTTCATCGGAACAAATGCCTAAGGACTGCTTGACCAACCGCTGCATCCCGAAGCATTTCAACATCCAAACAATAATGCCTTGTAAAAGCATGTGTCGTTCTCTACGTTGCCGCCCGGCAGATATCAGGTAGGGACATGCCCAAGAACAGTACACAATAAGTGGAAACTGCTCTAGTTGAATGTGCTCGCACTCTTGTGCCCAAAGGTCGACCAGCCTTTTGATGGCAAAAGGCTATTGTGTTCTAAATCCATTTGGAAATGGTCTGCTTAGTGACAGGTTGCCCTCTTCTGGGTGCACTGAAGGATACGAAGAGTTGGTTCAATTTCATGATTGACTGTGTTCTGTGTAAGTAGAACTTGAGACATCTTTTCAAGTCAATAGAATGGAGCGATCTTTCTGCTCCAGTTTGAGGTTGTGGAAAGAAAGACTTCAGCACTACTGGCTCATTAAAATGAAAGCCTGATGGTACTTTGGGGATAAATTTAGAGTTGGTACGCAGGATAACTCTATCCTCACTGAATTGTAGAAAAGGCTCTTGGATTGTGTAAGGAAATGCCTCCTTGACATGGTTACCCCCTGACTTTTTGCCTTTGCTGATGCCAAGTTATGATTTGAAAGTGTGCTGGGACCCTGCTAACCAGGCCCCAGCACCAGTGTTCTTTCCCTAAACTGTACATTTGTCTCCACAATTGGCACAACCCTGGCACCCAGGTAAGTCCCTTGTAACTGGTACCCCTGGCACCAAGGGCCCTGATGCCAGGGAAGGTCTCTAAGGGCTGTGGCATGTCTTATGCCACCCTGGGGACCTCACTCAGCACATACACACTGCTTGCCAGCTTGTGTGTGCTGGTGGGGAGAAAATGACTAAGACGACATGGCACTCCCCTCAGAGTGCCATGCCAACCTCACACTGCCTGTGGCATAGGTAAGTCACCCCTCTAGCAGGCGTTAAAGCCCTAAGGCAGGGTGCACTATACTACAGGTGAGAGCATATGTGCATGAGCACTATGCCCCTACAGTGTCTAAGCAAAACCTTAGACATTGTAAGTGCAGGGTAGCCATAAGAGTATATGGTCTGGACGTCCATCAGACACGAACTCCACAGCACCATAATGGCTACACTGAAAACTGGGAAGTTTGGTATCAAACCTCTCAGCACAATAAATGCACACTGATGCCAGTGTGCACTTTATTGTAAAATACACCCAGAGGGCATCTTAGAGATGTCCCCTGAAAACATACCCGACTTCCAGTGTGGGCTTAGTTTCTGCCAGCCTGCCACACACCAGACATGTTGCTGGCCACATGGGGAGAGTGCCTTTGTCACTCTGTGGCCAGGAACAAAGCCTGTACTGGGTGGAGGTGCTTCTCACCTCCCCCTGCTGGAACTGTAACACTTGGCGGTGAGCCTCAAAGGCTCACCCCCTTTGTTACAGCGCCACAGGGCATCCCAGCTAGTGGAGATGCCCGCCCCTCCGGCCACTTTCCCCACTTTTGGCGGCAAGGCTGGAGGAGATAATTAGAAAAACAAGGAGGAGTCACCCACCAGTCAGGACAGCCCCTAAGGTGTCCTGAGCTGAGGTGACTCTTACTTTTAGAAATCCTCCATCTTGTAGAAGGAGGATTTCTCGAATAGGATTAGGGATGTGTCTCCCTCCCCACAGGGAGGAGCCACAAAGAGGGTGTAACCACCCTCAAGGACAGTAGCCATTGGCTACTACCCTCCCAGACCCAAACACACCCCTAAATTCAGTATTTAGGGGCTCCCAGAACCGAAGAAGATAGATTCCCGCAACCTAAATAGGAAGAAGGACTGCTGACCTGAAGCCCTGCAATGAAGACGGAGACGACAACTGATTTGGCCCAAGCCCTACCAGCCTGTCTCCCTACTTCGAAGAAAACTGCAACAGCGACGCATCCAACAGAGTCCAGCGACCTCTGAAGCCTCAGAGGACTACCCTACATCTAAAGGACCAAGAAGCTCCCGAGAACAGCGGCCCTGTTCAAGAAATTGCAACTTTCTGCAACAAAGAAGCAACTTTTAAAGACCACACGTTTCCCACCGGAAGCGTGAGACTTTCCACTCTGCACCCGACGCCCCCGGCTCGCCCTGAGGAATACTAACACTACAGGGAGGACTCCCCGGCGACTGTGAGCCTGTGAATAGCCAGAGTTGACCTCCCTGAGCCCCCGCAGCGACGCCTGCAGAGGAAATCCAGAGGCTCCCCCTGACCGTGACTGCCTGTAACAAGGAACCCGACGCCTGGAACTAGCATTGCACCGCAGCCCCCAGGACCTGAAGGAACCGAACTCCAGTGCAGGAGCGACCCCCAGGCGACCCTCTGCCTAGCCCAGGTGATGGCTACCCCGTGGAGCCCCACGTGCCTGCCTGCATCGTTGAAGAGACCCCCAGGTCTCCCCATTGATTCCTATCTGAAACCTGACGCCTGTTGGCACTCTGTAACCCGCCGCCCTGTGCTGCTGAGGGTGTACTTTCTGTGCCTGCTTGTGTCCCCCCCAGTGCCCTACAAAACCCCCCTGGTCTGCCCTCCGAGGACGTGGGTACTTACCTGCTGGCAGACTGGAACTGGTTCACCCCTGTTTCCATTGAAGCCTATGTGTTTTGGGCACCTCTTTGACCTCTGCACCTGACCGGCCCTGAGCTGCTGGTGTGGTAACTTTGGGGTTGCCTTGAACCCCCAATAGTGGGCTACCTTGGACCCAACTTTGAACCCTGTAAGTGTTTTACTTACCTGTGAACTTAACAAATACTTACCTCCCCCAGGAACTGTTGATTTTTGCAGTGTCCACTTTTAAAACGGCTTATTGCCATTTTTGTCAAACCTGTACATGCTATTGTGATTACTCAAAGTTTCTAGAATACCTGAGTGAAATACCTTTCATTTGAAGTATTACTTGTAAATCTTGAACCTGTGGTTCTTAAAATAAATTAAGAAAATATATTTTTCTATTTGAAAACCTATTGGCCTGGAGTAAGTCTTTGAGTGTGTGTTCCTCATTTATTGCTTGTGTGTGTACAACAAATGCTTAACACTACCCTCTGATAAGCCTACTGCTCGACCACACTACCACAAAATAGAGCATTAGAATTATCTATTTTTGCCACTATCTTACCTCTAAGGGGAACCCTTGGACTCTGTGCACACTATGGCCCTCATTCTGACCTTGGCGGTCTTTTCGCGAGACCGCCGAGTTACCGCCGCGGTGAAGACCGCCGACCGCGGCGGTATGCCGCTGTGCGCATTCTGACCGCTGGGAGCGTTCCGCCGGGAAACCGCCAGCAGCCACACTGGAGGTCGGCGGAAAAGTGGAGACTGGTCAACCTCCACCGCCACGCCAGCAGAACACCGCCCACAGAATTACGACCCACATATCTGTGTGGCGGTCTTCTGTTGGCGGTGTTCTGTTGGCGGTCACCTCCCCATGGCTCCCGTCGCCTCCCGGAGGACCAACACACAAGGTAAGTTGACCGTCCGTGAGGGGAGGGGGAGGGGGGGTGTTGTGTGATGTGGGCGTGCATGGGGGTGTGCGTGTGAGTGTGTAGAGGGTGTGTGTGAGTGCGTGTATGCGGGCGGGGGGTGCTGCTGTGTCTATGGGTAATGTGTGCTGTTCGGCAGGTGCGCATGTCTGCATGTATGTGTGCAGGTATGTGTCCCCGTTGTGTATGTGTGTGTAGGGGGTGTGTATATGTGCATGTTGGGAATGTGTGCATGTCGGGGTGCATGTATGTGCATGTCGGGGTGGGGGTGGGGAGGGGGTTCGTACCACCTCTGGGGGGTGGCAGGAGGGTGGAGGGTGTGGGGGGAGGACTCGGGTGGGTAGTGGGGGGTGGGGGAGACCCCTATCAGTGCCAGGGAAGGAATTCCCTGGCCCCGATAGTGCCTACCGCCATGGTTCGCATGGCGGTTCCCGACCGCCAGAAACCGCGGCGGTAGGCAGGGTCATGATACCGTTGGCGGTCTTGGGACGACCGCCGGGCCGGAGTGCGCAAACTCCAGCCCGGCGGTCATGACCGCCGTGGCGGTCGGAGTGGGGAAGTGGCGGTCGATCGCGGCGGTGACCGCCGCGGTCAGAATGCCATTTTTCTGACCGCCGGTCTGTTTGCGGTTCGACCGCCGCCTCTCCGCCGACCGCCAAGGTCAGAATGAGGGCCTATTTCTTACTTTGAAATAGTATATACAGAGCCAACTTCCTACAGATTGTAAATGCTTGTATTTCACTGACTCTGTGAGCAGATGTTAGAACTAGGAGGAGCACTACTTTCCATGTGCGGTATTTGAAGTCTGCTTTATGGATGGGTTCAAATGGTTCCTTCATCAGCTGGCCCAAGACTGTATTAAGTTGCCAAGCTGGAGGCAGGGCTTTAACTGGAGGAAAATACAGAAAAAGACCCTTCATAAATTGTTTAATAAGTCTATGAGACCAGAGGGATGGTTCTTTAGATATTCTTCTGTATCTAAAAATGGCTGCCGAGTGAACCTTGATGGACGCATGGGCAGGACCTGAGCGTGCTAGATGAAGTAGGTAAGGTAAGATTTGTTCTGGAGTGGAGGAAAGGGGGTGAATGTTCTTAGAGACACACCACAAGCAGAAGTGTTTCAACTTTAGTTTGGTATGTCTTACTTGTGCTATCTACACATGCTTTAGCCAGGATGTTCTTACAGTTGTTAGAAATATCTAAGTGGCCAAACTCATTGAATTCAGGAGCCATGCAAATAATTTGAGAGACCTGGGATCCGGGTGTCTCACCTGGCCCTGATTGATGGTTAACAATTCCGGAATCAGTGTTATCCTGATGGTGGACACGATGAAAGCAACAGTAGCTCTGAGTACCATGGTTGACGTAGCCAGGCTGGAGCAATTAGGAGTATTTGACAGGGCACCGATTTGATTTTGCTGATCACTCATGGGATTAGAGGAATCGGGGGGAAAGTGTAAGCATAAATCCCTCACCATGCTATCGAAAAGGCATTTCCCCACGATCCTAGTTGGTGATGCCAGCTTGCATAAAATCGGCATTTTGCGTTCTGGGACGTTGCGAACAGGTCCAGATTTGGCTTTCCCCATCTGAGGAATATTCCATCCAGCATCTCCTGATTCAATTCCCATTCCTGGGGAGATGTGCTTAGCCTGCTCAGCAAATCTGCAGTGATGTTGTGTACTCCTGTGAGGTGTTCTGCCTTTATGTGCACCGAGTGCTGAATGTACATGGTCCAAATGAGCTGCGCTTCTTTGGATTGCAAGTGCGACCGAGTCCCCCCTTGCTTGTTGATGTAGTGCATGGAGGTTGTATTGTCCGTTCGGATAAGCACTGAAGAGCCCTGGATTCTTGGAAGGAAGGCCTGCAAAGCCAGATACACTGCTCTGAGCTTGAGGAGGTTGATGTAAAGAGTGGTGTGAGAAGTGGGCCATTTGCCAATCACATGGCGGTCCTGCAGACATGCACCCCATGCCTCCATTGATGCGTCCGTTGTTATTGTTAGCAGAGGGATCTGGGTTAAGAAGCCTAGGCCTCTGGAAATGTTCCCGGTTGTTATCCACCAATCGAGGGAAGCTGACATACGTGGTGTTACATGTATTGTGTCCTCGAAGGAGCCTTGTGTCTGCTTCCATTGCTTGTCGAGCTCCACCTGGAGTGGACTCATACGAAGGCGACAGTGGGGAATAAGATTTATGTAAGACGACATCATCCCCAGTAATGACTTGCAGCGTCGAACTGAAAGAGACTTTGGGGGTCATTCTGACCCTGGTGGTAAAATCCGCCAGGGCCAACGACCGCGGGAGCACCGCCAACAGGCTGGCGGTGCTCCCTTGGGCATTCTGACCGCAGCGGTACAGCCGCGGTCAGAAACGGAAAACGGCGGTGTACCGCCGGTTTTCCGCTGCCCTGGGGAATCCTCCATGGCGGCGCAGCTTGCTGCGCCGCCATGGAGATTCCGACCCCCATACCGCCATCCTGTTCCTTGGCACTGCAGGGGCCCCCGTAACAAGGCCCCACCATGATTTTCAGTGTCTGCCATGCAGACACTGAAAATCGCGACGGGTTCAACTGCACCCGTCGCACCCCTTCCACTCCGCCGGCTCCATTTGGAGCCGGCATCCTCATGGAAGGGTGTTTCCCGCTGGGCTGGCGGGCGGCCTTCTGGCGGTCGCCCGCCAGCCCAGCGGGAAACCCAGAATACCCGTGGCAGTCTTTTGACAGCGCAGCGGTATTTTGGCGGTTCCAGCCAGGCCGGCGGCTTCAGCCGCCGGCCGGGGTCAGAATGACCCCCTTTCTTTGTTGAATTGTTCCTACTAGCTTGACAAGCTTGAGTTGTCTGTCACTGCTGGATAAGCTTTTGTTTGGACCGTATCCAGTATAGCGCCCACCAAAACTATTCTTGTTGTTGGCTGAAGCTGGGACTTTTCTCAGTTGAGAGGGAGGCCCAATTGTCTGAAAAGTAGTAAGGTTGCCTTGAGAGAATGGCGTACTGACTGGATGTCAGAGGCTTTCACTAACCAGTCGTCCAGGTATGCAAATATTAGATATCGCTTGTGCCGTAGATATGCGGTAACAGGGGATAGACACTTCGTAAAAATTCGGGGAGCAGACTTGAGCCCGAAAAGTAGCACCTTAAATTGAAAGTGCTGGCCGGCTACCATAAATCTTAGGAACTTCCTGTGTTTTGGGTAAATGGGTCTGTGGAAGTAGGCGTCTTGCAGGTCTAAGGAAGCCATGTAGTCTGCTCTGTTGAGAAGTTGCAAGACGTCCTTCAATGTCATCATGCGGAAGGACTGTTTTTTCAAATACTCGCACAACTCCCTTAGATCCAGGATGGGTCTCCATAGACAATATTTTTTTCGGATTAGGAAGAAGTGAGAATAGAAACTCTTTCCGAATGGGGCACCAATTATATTGCTCCTTTGGATAACATTACCTTAGTTTCTGGGTTGAGAAGATGGAGATGTGTTTGACATACTTGGGAGGGAGGTGTCCACGGGGCATACATGTAAATTCTAGAAGTTGACCAAAATGTATATGTATAGGACCCACTTGTTGTTCGTTATCTGATGCCAACGATGAAGGTGGTGCTTTAGTGAGGCAGGTGAAGCAGCCGGCCATTAGAGCTTGTCATTGCCTGCGGGAGGGATCTTTGGCTTGCCTCCCTTACTTTCCTCTGTGAGGAGGCCTGCTATATGCCGCTGCCGGCGGTTGTGTTTGGTGATATTGGGGTCTGGAGGGTTGGAAGTTATAGGAATAAACTAGGTACCTGTATTGCTGAGAACCTCCACGAAAGGAAGACTGCCCTCTACCTCTGGCACCTCAAAAAGGTGTTCTCTTATATTGCAGGGAGCCTAACAATTTGGCAGTATCTGTGCCTGTCTTGATTGTCTGGAGGGCACTGTCGACATGTTTGCCAAAAAGGGCTTCTCCATTGTAAGGAAGGTCTAGAATCTGTGTTTGAACCTCGGGCCGCAAGTTGGTGGCCTTAAGCCATCCTTGGCGCCTTAACACTGCTGATCAAACCAGAAGCTGAAAACCCCTATCGGCAATATCTAACACACAATCTATTATTTCTGAGGACGAGCGCTGTCCCTCCAAAAGAATTTTCCTAGCTTCAGCCTTGCTAGAGTCTGGAAGGTCATCTAACGAGTGAGTGATGTCCGACCATAGCTGCCTATCGTACGTTCCCAGGACGCCAAGGAGTTCTCTGCCTGCACCACAATGGCAGACATCAAGGAGAATCTTTCCCTGATGTTATCAAGGGGCCTACCTTCCTTATCCGGAGGTGCGGTCAGAGGTGCAGAAGAGTTCCTAGAACGTCGATGTGCCTCTTGGGAAATCACTGAATTGGGCTTCGAATGCCCTGACAGGCAGGCAGGAGCATCATCTGTTGCCTTGTACTTTTTATCCAGCTTAGGCAAGACAGCTGGCACCATAGCAAGGTTACACATTATTTTCAAACCCTGATTCTACACATGGTCTATAATAGGGATAGCCCTGATAACCTTCCTATGAGGGTCTTTAAAGTCGTACAAGAAACAATCTTGCTGCGTCAGTGGCATTTGCAGTTCAAATCGTGCAGCCTCTTTCTCCAATAAATAATGGAAAGTACCAATATCCTCTGGAGGAGACTCAACAGAAGTTGGCTCTGGGGAGGCAGGCGTTGGCAACACATAATCGACCCATTCATCCTGCGCTGAAAGTACTTCCCCATCTTTGGCTTCATCATCTGATGAAGCATGGGCTTGAGGATCTTGCGGATTTTGTGGAGAAACCTGCGGAGTGGTAGGATGAACTTGCAGGTGCAGTAGAGTACTTGGTGCCGTAACCACTGGCTTGGGAACTACTGCAGGCTGTGGACGGAAGCGTTCTTTATAATCTGCTAGCATGGCTTGCAGGTCAGAACCAGACCGGAGGGTAAGCATACCATTCCCTGCTGCTGTTGATGAGGGATTGGATCGTAGTAATGCTGGTCATAATACGAGTCATCGTCAAAATATTCCTGGCATTTTACATGCAATTGTAATGGGCTCCTAGCCACACCATATTCTCCTTCATCATCTGAATCATGATCGTCACCATCCAAGAAGCATGAAGGTAAAAGTCTTGACACCTTACTTGGTGATGTTATGGATGGCATTAGATGGGATTTGGATATCCTTTTGAGTGGGGTATGCTCCGACGACTGGTAAAGAGGCAATGAAGATGGTCTTTGCCTTTTTGTAGGCATCATCTTGACCGTCAACAATAGAAGATCCGCTGTCGTTGACGTTGGCGTCGACGAGAAAGTAGCCGCCGGAAGCGTTGTCGACGGGAACATCGATGGCGAAAATACCATCGCCGATGGCGTTGTCGATGGAGGCGTCATCGGAGGCATCGCCGAACTGAAGCATTGACGATGAATATGCAGTCGACGAGGACGTCATCGACACAGTCATCGTCGACGGGACCGTCAACGTGAGATCAACCGTCGATGGGAGGGTCGTCGACGAGTAGAGTCCTGGTGACAAGATGGGTCGCCCCATCGACGAGGATGAAAGCATAGTCGATGAGGATCCTGAGGCCATCGACATTGAAATAATGACTATAGTAGATGTCACTGACAATACAGTCGTCGATGAGAACACCGTCGGTACCACAGACGGTGCAGATTCTGGCTTCTCGAATTTATTTGTAATTTTCAGAGGCGGCGTAGATGGCTCAGAAATAGCCCTTTTTAAGGACTTTTTGAGGGAATCTGACCCTTTTTGGATGCCAGTTTGCTTCTTCTCTGCAGGACTGGGCATTTTTGAAGAGCCCTCAGATTACTTTTTTCAATCCTTTTTAGGGGGTTCCTGAATATCTGAGCCCTCATTTTTCCTATTGACAGGCATTTTTGAAACAGAGTTAGAAAAAGAAGCACTGTCCTCGTCAGAGGCTGAATGGCCAGCCTTACCTTTCTGAAGCCACAAAAGAAGATGACCCTCTCTGTCCTTTAAAGTCTTTGTAGAAAACTTTCTACATATTTTGCAGTCCTTGGTCTTATGACTTGGGTATAAGCAGTAAATGTAATCCTCATGTGGATCATCCACAAATAATCTCTTCTTCAGACAGGAGGCACAGGATCTAAAAAATACCTTTTTTGGTGTCTCTGACATGGCAGCCAGTTTGAAACACCAAAAAAGAGAAGAAACTTCAAATTCTAGGGAATAAGCTTCTGAGAGCTCAAAAGAGACTCCTCAGCATGATGTGCGGTGGAAAATCTGAGGGAAGACAGTTCGTCACAGGAGGTTCTAAGGGGTTGTGCAGTGTGATTGGTTGAGCTTTGTCAACATCAGGATAGTGTGCGCTCTATGGGCGACTAAAATGCAAAAACCCAAACTTTATGCAAGAGCATAATTCATGCATTGTGTTTATATGCAGTATGTTAACCTTTTCATTGCAGACTTTAACCTTGAAAAACACTATTAATGATGTTTGCAATAACTGTTAATTTGCAAGGTATTGCTGCAGGCTCACTGAGTGTGTTAGGATGTGGTCCCTTTCTAGGACCTTCTAGAAGCTTTCCCTGCAGCATGACTGGGTGTGGTTTGTGGGCTGGGCCAGACTCTATATAAGGGAGCCAGCTCCACGTGCTCACTATTCAGAGGTCCCGGTGCAGAGCAGCAGCAATTTCCTGAGCTCTTGTTCCAGAGGCCTACCTTGACGTTCCAGGCCTGCCCCGCATTATTTTGGTGATCCTTGAGCAGGGTGGTAAGGCGGAGGTCGGGCTGGGCCCCCGCCCCCGTTCCAAAAGATTCTTGAGTTTTGGGCCTACTCGTGAAACTTTCAGAGTTTGCGAATCATTGCTCTAATGTAAATCTTGGTGTTCAGATCGGCAACAGCTTGCGTGATCATTTCATGACATTTGCATATTCTTGTTCAAATCGGCAGTGTGCGCGATTCATTTCCCACATGTAAAACTTGGTGTTCAGATTGGCAACAGCTTGCTCGATCATTTCATGGCATTTACATAATCTTGTTAAAATCGGCAGTGTGCGCGATTCATTTCCTGCATGTGAAACTTGGTGTTCAGTTCGGCAACAGCTTGCGCGACCATTTCATGGCATTTACATATTCTTGTTAGAATCGGCAGTGTGCGCAATTCATTTACCGCATGTAAAACATGGTGTTCAGATCAGCAACAGCTTGCGTGATCATTTCATGACATTTGCATATTCTTGTTCGAATCCGCAGTGTCCCCATTTCATTTCCTGCATATTAAACTTGGTGTTCAGATCGGCAACAGCTTGCACGATCATTTCATGGCATTTACATAATCTTGTTAGAATCGTCAGTGTGCGCGATTCATTTAATGCATGTAAAACTTGGTGTTCAGATCGGCAACGGCTTACGCGATCATTTCATGGCATTCGCATATTCTTGTTAGAATCAACAGTGTGCGCGATTCATTTCCAGCATGTAAAACTTGATGTTCAGATCGGCAATAGTGTGCGCGATCATTTCTTGGCAATTAAAACTTTGATGCGTAATGTTTGTTGAAGTGCACACATTTATCCGGGTGAAGATGCCAAATTCAAAATGTGACATTCTTTGTGCATATTAAGGCCCTCATTACAACCCTGGCAGTCGGTGTTAAAGCGGCGGTCATACCGCAAACAGGCCGGGCGCAAAAAAAAAAATGGGATTATGACCGTGGCGGAAACCGCCAACATAGACAGCCACTTTAACACTCCGACCGCCACGGCAGTACAAACAAACAGTGCGGCGGTAACCGCCAACAGACAGGCGGAAGACAATGTACCGCCCACCCTATCACAAGATGCCTATCCGCCACCTTTTCCGGGGCGGAACCAATGCGAACAAAAACACGGTGGAAACAGTACACAGAAGGGAAAACACTCACCTCTCCACACCCCACGAGGAACCAGGACGCCATGGAGCCCGAATTGCAGATACTGCAGATGCTGGTCTTCCTTCTCTTCTATCAGGAGCACCAACGACGGCGTTGACGACCACGGTGAGTACTGCACCTACAACACAGGGGAGGGAGAGGGAAAAGATAGTTACACACACACGCAACACACAACACCCCCACCCACAACACCATACACACAAATACATGCAGCAACAGTACACATACACCCCCGCCCCGTGGAAGAACGCAAGGACAAAAGGAATTGATTTGAACGAATGTAATCATGTGAAATCTCATTATCAAAGTTCAAAATCCAATAAACACAATTATGTACACCAACTACACAAGTCCGGATAGTGCACCAACAATTGTCAATGGACCACTGGGCCCAAAATGCATGGGTGAAGCCCACACACGATACCTGAATGGAAACGGAGAGAACACTACTGGGCCATCAGATGGAAATGAAACAGGCACCTCTTGGGGAGGGGGGCACCTCAACCAGATGAACGCACGATGCCACTGCTGCACAAGGGGGCTCCATGCCCATTGATGTATCCTGGGGAGTGCAAAGCCACAGTCTCTCAAGACTCTCCAGTGGGTGGTTTGCCCACTGCTTTATCCTGGGGAGTGCGAGGCCACAGTCTCTCAAGTCTCTCCAGTGGGTGGTTTGGCCACTGATTTATCCTGGGGAGTGCAAAGTCACAGTCTCTCAAGTGGATGTCAGTGGATCCACTGGTTCTGGAGGGGGCCTGGTGCCCAGAGTGCTTCATCATGCCAAGGACTGAGGTTGTGGATGTCAATCTCACTGGTTCTGGAAGGGGCTTTGTGCCCAGAGTGCTTCATCCTGCCAAGGACTGAGGTAGTGGATGTCAATCTCCACTGGTTCTGGAGGGAGCTTTGTGCACAGAGTGCTTCATCCTGCCAAGGACTGAGGTTGTGGATGTCAATCTCCACTGGTTCTGGAGGGGGCCTGGTGCCCAGAGTGCTTCATACTGCCAAGGACTGAGGTTGTGGATGTAAATCTCCACTGGTTCTGGAGGGGGTCTGGTGCCCAGAGTGCTTCATCCTGCCAAGGACTGAGGTTGTGGATGCCAATCTCCACTGGTTCTGGAGGGGGCCTGGTGCCCAGAGTGCTTCATCCTGCCAAGGACTGAGGTTGTGGATGTCAATCTCCACTGGTTCTGGAGGGGGCTTTGTGCCCAGAGTGCTTCATCCTGCCAAGGACTGAGGTAGTGGATGTCAATCCCCACTGGTTCTGGAGGGGGCCTGGTGCCCAGAGTGCTTCATCCTGCCTAGGATTGAGGTTGTGGATGTCAATCTCCACTGGTTCTGGAGGGGGCTTTGTGCCCAGAGTGCTTCATCCTGCCAAGGACTGAGGTTGTGGATGTCAATCTCCACTGGTTCTGGAGGGGGCCTGGTGCCCAGAGTGCTTCATCCTGCCAAGGACTGAGGTTGTGGATGTCAATCTCCACTGGTTCTGGAGGGGGCCTGGTGCCCAGAGTGATCCACGTGCAGTGTGGCTGGTACAATTCCCTCACCTGGGTGTGTGTGCCACGAGATTGCCGAGGTACAGGTAGCATGATACGCCATGGAGGCAGCGACATACCCCACACTGCTGCGGCTTCGCATTCCACCTGCAGGTGACAACAGTGATGACAGTAATGCTTCATGGAAGCTGCCCATGGTCCTGGAACTCGGTTCTTGTGGCGGTGTCTGTTGTGGCGATGCTGGCGGCGGTGTCTGTCATGGTGGTGCTGGCTGCGGGGTCTGTGGTGGTGGTGCTGGCTGCGGGGTCTGTGGCGGCAGTGCTGGCGGCGGGGTCTGAGGCGGCGGGGTCTGTGGTGACAGTGCTGGCGACGGTGTCTGTCGTGGCGGTGCTGGCTGTGGGGTCTGTGGCAGCAGTGCTGGCTGGTCGGGGTCTATGGCGGCGGTGCTGGCGGCGGGGTCTGTGGCAGCGGTGCTGACGGCAGGGTCGGTGGAGGCGGTGCTGGCGGCGGGGTCTGGCAGTGCTTGCGGGGGTGTCTATCGTGGCGGCGGTGTCTGTCGTGGCGGTGCTGGCTGCGGGGTCTGTGGCGGCGGTGCTGGCTGTGGGGTCTGTGGCGGCAGTGCTGGCGACGGTGTCTGTCGTGGCGGTGCTGGCGGCGGGGTCTGTGGCGGCGGTGCTGGCGGCGGGGTCTGTTGCGGCGGGGCATGTGTCAGCACCTGCTGAGGGAGAAAGCAGGATGTCTCCTGCAACCTCGGACGGCTGGCCCCTGGGGAAGAGGCTGGGGACTGTCACAGCGGCTGTAGACATGCCGGAGGCGGTGCAGGTGGCAGTGCAGGTGGTGGTGTTCGCCACCGTACAGGTTGGCGTGGACATGGACAGAAGGTGTGACACTGGTCCCTCAGGCTGTGCCACCATGCCCTCTCCTGACCTGTCATTCAGTTTTTGGCCCTTCGCCACCTTTGATAGTGGCGCAGTTGTCTTGCCACTATCCCCTTTAGTTTTCGCTGACCCCTTGGTGGCTGGTGTTTTCGGCTTGTCCCTCTGGGATGTGGGCACCTTTTTCACCTTGGCAGTTGGCGGAATGTCCTTGCCCTCGCTACATGGCACACTGGCAGCCCTGATGGTTGGCGCACTCCATGACCCCGCAGTTGCTGGCATCACTGTGCCTGGGGATGTGGTGGCTGAGGTGCTTGGCTGGGACCTGGAAAGCCTGGCCCTAGGGAAAGGACGGGGTGAGGTGTAGGGAAGAGGTCAATATTAGCCAGGAAATGTTTTTTAGACACACTGGGATGGGTAGATGGAGGGGGTTTGGGAGTGGGTGAAGAGGTAGTGGTTGTAGGAGGTGTACGTCTGCTGAATTTGGGTGAAGGTGCATGGGCTGGAGGCTGTTGTGAGGTGAATGGCTGTTGGGTGGGCGTGTGCCTGCGTTTGTGTTCTTTGGGAGGAGGGCTCACAGACACACTGGTAGAGGACACTGGGGATGTGTGAATGGTAGTGGGGTGGTGAGTGCATGTGATAGGTGTGTGGTGATGGGCATGCTGGTGATGCAGGTGTGAGTGGAGACAAGACTGTGAGGGAGGAGGGAGACGTGGAGGAGGGGGACACAGTGGAGGAAGTTGTTGTTGGTATGTGTGCATGGGTATGGTGCTTGTGTGAGTGCCTGTGGGATATGTGGTGCTTATGTTTGCCTCAGCCACTCTTGTGTGTTGATGAGTGTGCATGCGGGTCTGATGGTGTGCTTGGGATAGGCTGAGGTACAGGGGATTGGGTCTGGGTGGAGGAGGTTGGAGGGGGGAGGCTGGACACAGGGACAATGGCTGCCATCAGTGCTGAGGCCAGAGCCTGAAATGCTCTCTGTTGGGCTGCCTGGCCAGAATGAATGCCCTCAAGGTATGCATTTGTTTGTTGCAAATGCCTCTCAACACCCTGGATGGCATTCAGAATGGTAGACTGCCCAACAGTGAGGGATCTCAGGAGGTCAATAGCCTCCTCACTGAGGGCGGAAGGGCTGACTGGGGCAGGGCCTGAGGTGCCTGGGGAGAAGGAGATGCCCACCCTCCTGGGTGAGCAGGAATGGGACAGACGCTGAGGAGCTGCTGGGAGTGCGGTACTGTGAGGGGGGGGTGGCGGCTGTACCTGTTGATGCAGTGGGCACAGAGGGGCCAGCCACCGCAAGGGAGGTCCCGTCAGAGGAGGAGTCGCTGTCACTGGTCTCTCCTCCTGTCCCCTCCGTGGAGCTTCCCTCGCCCTCCGTCCCACTGGTGCCTTCAGACTCTGTTGCTTCACCCTCCAGGGCCAAGTGGGATGCAGCTCCCTCCTGCTCCGGTGCCAATGCTCCTCCGCCTGATCTTGCTATTGCACACAAGAACAGGGAGAAAACAAAAAGGGGGGAGACAGAAGAAAAACATGTTCAGTGCATGCAACACCACTACTGTTGGTGGACACAACAGTCAGTGAGCAGCCCTCTGCACTACGCCATGCACTTATAGTTCCTAGATTTATCACATCTAGGCCTAAGCCCAATTACTGCACACCTGGAAGTCACAGGAGCCTGACTAGGTGTAGATGGCTCTAACCACTAGTGGGGTTGGGGTGCCACATAGCCTGCCTCACAAGGGACCTTGCCTACCAAGATCGCCCTGGCCTAGGGGAACCCACTGCCCACCTCCACCGCCCAGACACCTCGTAATGCGCGCAAAGTCAGCTGAATGAGAATGTACTCACCCCTTTGTGGATGCTGTGATGCCATCAAGCACCCATCCAACTCCGGATAGGCCACCGCCAGGATCCGGAACATCAGGGGGGTCATGGTGCGACGGGCACCCCTCCCACGTTGGGAGGCCATCCCCAGCTGGGCCTCTGCCGTCTTCTTGCTCCAGCAGCGCAGGTCCTCCCATCTTTTACGGCAGTGGGTGATCCGTCTGTGGTAGACCCCCAGGGTCCGGACGTCCTTGGCGATGGCATGCCAAATAGCCTTCTTCTGGTGGGCGCTGACCTAGAGAAATGGCAAAGGGGGAAAGGACATTACTCACTAGTCCGAACCATCAAACTCATTGCCCACCAGTTCCCACCAATGCCAGGACGCACGCAAACTCCCCATCCGCAGGCCTCAGCCCCCCCATGTATCTTCCATCCACACCACTCAAAACGGGCATTGCCCATTCAGCATGCTTACAGTGTACTCACCTGTTTGTCTGGAGGAGCGTACAGTTGCTTGCACTGTGGGAGGACCCCATCCACTAGTTTCTCCAACTCCTCCGAAGTGAAGGCAGGTGCCCTTTCCCCAGACACATGAGCCATTGTCTCTTCCAGACGCAGGTCACAGCAGCACTTGCAGTGTAGGTCCTCTCCTGTTGAAGGTCAGGTATCAAGTGAGTGAACAGACAGAAAATTACAGTCATGTCCGCGGTGGTGCGTACCGTCACCGCCGGCGTACATTGTCATTGGCTCTTCAGACCCATAGGGCACAATGTTAACCAATGCAGAATTGCGCCGCGGTCTTTGACCGCCCATCACAACGGTGTACAACGCCAGAGCAGTTACCTCATATCCCCGTGTCCCACCTCACAGGTCAGGAAGCTGACATTTCAGGGGGCCACATTGCATTAATAATAACTGTGTCACACCTATTTAGGCCTGGAATACACACAGTCACAGGCACATTGCGGATTAATACATTTGTGCAAATGACATTTTGGGATACCTCCGTGTTGGCTGACTCTCTTCTCACTGTTCTCCTCCATAGGGCACGTCTGCTGGGGCAGGTGATGAGATGGCAGCATCCTCCGGTGTACAGACCGTTGGTGGACCTGTCGACAATGGAAGAGAGACACATAATAGTCACATACAGACTTGATCGTGCAACAATCCAGGAACTGTGTGCCCAGTTGGAGCCAGACCTGATGTCAGCTATCTGCCATCCCACAGGGATACCCCCTCTAGTGCAGGTCCTGTCAGTACTCCATTCCTGGCAAGTGGTTCCTTTCAAACAACAGTGGCCATTGCATCCGGGATGTCTCTAACGTGTTGTCCAGAGTGTTGTCTGCCCTGCTGAAACACATGTGCAGCTACATCATGTTCCCTCAGGTGGAGGATTTGCCCACAGTGAAAGGTGACTTCTATGCCCTGGGACATATCCCCAACATCATTGGTGCCATTGATGGGACACATGTGGCATTAGTACCCCCTGCAGGAGTGAACAGGTGTACAGAAATAGAAAAAGCTGCCATTCGATGAATGTGCAGATGGTGTGTTTGGCAGACCAGGACATCTCCCATGTGAATGCCAAGTTTCCAGGCTCAGTGCATGAAGCTTACATTTTGAGGAATAGCAGCATCCCTTATGTGATGGGCCAACTCCAGAGGCACTGTGTGTGGCTAATAGGTAAGGCCAAGGACCCAATAGAGTGTGAATAGTTGTCTGGGTATAGGGTTGTCCCTAAGGGTTAGTGTGTGTCTAACACTTGTACCTCGATATTTGCTAGTGACTCAGGTTACCCCAACCTGTCATGGCTACTGACCCCAGTGAGGAATCCCAGGACAAGGGCAGAGGAACACTACAATGAGGCACATGGGCAAACTAGGAGGGTGATCGAACGAACCTTTCGGCCTCCTGAAGGCCAGATTCTGGTGCCTCCATATGACAGGTGGTTCCCTCTACTGCTCACCAAAGAAGGTGTGCCAGATAATCGCGGCCTGCTGTATGCTGCACAACCTGGCTTTGCGACACCAGGTGCCTTTTCTACAGGAGGATGGGCCAGCTGGTGGTCTTGTGGCTGTTGTGGACCCTGTGGACAGTAAAGAAGAGGAGGCAGAAGAAGAGGATATCGTCAACCGAAACAACATAATCATGCAATACTTCCAGTGAGACACAGGTAAGAAGATGTCACTGCCTCCCACATCTCATACAATTTCTGGAGCTAGCATAAGTCTGTCATTTTCACTCAGTGTATGGACCCTGACTTGTCCCTTTGACTTTCCATTTCACAGATGTGGGTCCCACTTTGTGCCCTCTGCTATATTTCCTCCAGGCCTACAGCTGTGTTACATCGGTATGTGCACAAGTAAATTGGCATTGCTATATTCTATGGTTATTGTAATTACACAATTGTGAAAGCACAGACTGACTCCAGATTGTTTTGTGATTGAAGTATGTTTATTTCTGTGCTAATAAGTGGAGGGGGTTGTAAAATGGGCTGGGGGATGGTGGAGGAATCTCCATGGCAGAGTCTAGTCTATTTGTTTCACAGGTGCATTGTCCAAAGGGGCATAGGAAGTGGAGCAATGGCAGTTGATGGTTGGACAGGGTGACAAAGTGGGACAGAAGGGTGACATTCAGAGGGGTCTCATTTCCTGGCGGGGGTCTTGGCAATGTTTTCTGTCTTGTTCCTGGATCTCAGGGACCTTTGCGGGGTGGTTCTCCATCTGCAGGGGGTGGGTGCTGGTGTCGTGTTCCTGTGGCAGTGCCTCCTGTCCACTAGCGCCGGCGGAGGTGGAGGGCTGTTCATCGTCCAGGCTAGTGTCAGGGGCCCCTTGTTGTGCCACTGTGTCCCTCCTGGGGTTGACAAGGTCTTGCAACACCCCTGCAATGGTGACCAGGGTGTTGTTAATGGACTTCAAGTCCTCCCTGATCCCAAGGTAGTGTTCCTCCTGCAGCTGCTGGGTCTCCTGAAACTTGGCCAGTACCGTTGCCATAGTCTCCTGGGAATGATGGTAAGCTCCCATGATGTTGGAGAGTGCCTTGTGGAGAGTGAGTTCCCTGGGCCTGTCCTCCCCATGTCACACAGCTGTCCTCCCAGCTTCCCTGTTGTCCTGTGCCTCTATCCCCTGAACCGTGTGCCCACTGCCACTGCCCCCAGGTCCCTGATCGTCCTGTGTTAGTGGGGTTGCCTGGGTTCCCTGTAGTGGTGGACACACTGCTGATTGACGTGTCCTAGGGACAGAGGGATGGGCCCGCTGGGTGGGTGCTGTGGTGGTGTTTCCTGAGGGGGGAGGCTCTGTGGTGGCTTGTGACTGTGTCAGGGGAACCGACTGTCCCGAGGTCCCTGATGGGCCGGGCTGGTCATATTGATCCAGTTGTGCAGAGCTGCTGTCATCACTGTGGGTCTCTTCTGTGGGGGGACTGGATATGTCTGGCACCTCCTGTCTGGTGACGTTGGGTAAGGGTCCTGTAGGGGTGTAAAGGCATGATTATTGCATCTGTGTGTGCCATTGTGTGTAATGGGTGAGTGACCCTGTACTCCAGTGCTTGCATTCTTGGATTGGTCCTTGTGTGATAGTTGGTTTGGGGTCTGTGTAGGTATCTGTAGTGGACATGCTTTGGTGATGGGTGTCCATGCATTAGTGTTACATGCAGGGCTTGTTTTTGGGATGTGTGGGTTGTGTTGGTGGGGTATCTGTAGGTTGTTGGGGTGATGGGTGTGAGGGTTAGAGTGGGGTATGTGATGGCATGCAGGTAGGGTGGGGGATAAAGTAGTAAAGATTTGCCTTACCGGAGTCCAGACCTCCTGCTACTCCTGCAAGGCCCTCAGGATGCAGTATTGCCAAGACTTGCTCCTCCCATGTTGTTAGTTGTGGGGGAGGAGGTGAGGGTTCACCGCCAGTCCTCTGTACAGCAATCTGGTGTCTGGAGACCATGGAACGCACCTTCCCCCGTAGGTCGTCCCACCTCTCCCTGATGTCATCCCGTGTTCTTGGATGCTGTCCCACTGCGTTGACCCTGTCGAAAATTCTGCGCCACAGCTCCATCTTCCTTGCAATGGAAGTCTGCTGCACCTGTGATCCAAATAGATGTGCCTCTACTCGGACAGTTTCTTCCACCATGACCCTGAGCTCCTCCTCAGAGAACCTGGGGTGTCGTTGAGGTGCCATGATGTGGTGTGGGTGATGTGTGAGGTGGTGTCTGTTGTGATGTGTGAGGGGATGTGTTGTTGTGTGTTGTTTGAGGTGTGTGGATGTTGTGTAAGTGATGGTGTTGTGTGTCTGTGGATGCTGGTGTTGTTTTAGGCAGTGTCTCTCTCTGGCCTGCTTTCAAATTTCTGGTAGTAAGGTTTTGTGGGTGATGTGGGTGGGTGCTTTTTATTGGATTGGGTGTGTGGGTGTGGTGTGTGTATTTCGATTTGTCCAATGTGGTTGTGTTTTGTATATATGTGTGTATTTTGAGCGCGGCGGTGTGTAAGTCCAATGGATTACTGCAGTTGAAAGACCGCCGCGTTGATTCATGCGTTGTGATAGTGTGGGCGTATTCTTGTTGGCGTGACGGTGTGGGTTTTGTTATCGCCAGTTTATCACTGACCTTTGGTATGGCGAACTTGTGTGGGTGTCTGTATTATGGCGGATTCCGAGCTGTAGGTCGTAATACCTGTAGCGGAATACCACGGCCGCAACAGTATGTTGGCGGTCTTCTGCACGGCGGTCAGGGCCATTTGCCACCAGGGTTGTAATGAGGGCCTAAGGCCCTAGTACAATTCCTATTGTTTTCCAGGGAATGTTTCAGATAGCCTTTTATCCTCATGCAAAAATGCAATGTTTGTTCTGAATCATTATTCTAGAAGGTTCTTGTATTTCTAGACAGTATGTGATAGTTCATGAAAAGCTCATATGAAACATTGTATTAACCCATTCTTGATTTTTCCAGGTATCTAGATTTTTTTAGGCCTAGTTGGAGTCTAGTTCTAGGCCATTAATGTTTCTTCAGTACAGAGTGTTATTTCATGTTCCGAGTATCATTGGACCCTAGGTTCAACAGAGTGTTATTTCATGTTCCAAGTATCATTGAACCCTAGATTCCACGGAGTGTTATTTTAAAAAAAATTTTTTTTTTTAAATCTGTTTATTAAACGCAAACTGCACACAACAATAAAATAGCTGTTAATAATTTGCGATCCATTAGCACGCTTATATAAATTTACACAGCATTATTACACAATAAGGTGTTAAAAAAATTTAAAAAATAAAAATAATAATAATAAAGGACGGGGGAGACAAATATAAAGCAACATAAAAAGTGCAAATCCAAGAAGAGCTAAGGAGGAAAGGGGAGCAGCATTCGACATGGAGGCTATGAGTGAACTGGTTGCAGATCTAGGACACAGGTGGTCACTATCAGTGTCACTACTAGTTTAAGTGATCCCTCACGTTGCGAGGGGAAAGAGAAAAGAGGGAACGCGGCTAGTATGTGTGAGTAAGAAGAAGATGGCCACCACAGAGGTGTAGTATATGTCTATGGAAATGACAGGGTGCAAGGCAGGCATGACCGCACGTGATCTGGGCATAAGCTACATACGTGTGTTATCCCCTAGAGCGTGTCTAAACATGGTGCAGAAATACCTTGCGGGGGGAGGTAGGGTTGTTAGTAATGGGTACAGTTGAGAGTGGTTGAGTTTGGGACAGTATAGTTGAAGTGTTGACGATGTTTAGGCAGTGTTGTAGTAAGTATGTATATTATCCTGCTTACGGGGGTATATATCGTCTCTGGCTTCAATGGCCACCACAAAAGTGTCCCAGACCTCGGGCCGTCTTGGATGAGACCCCTTTGTCGCAGTAAGTGGAGTGTCTGGGCTTCTGCCTGTGCACGGTTATGCAGCTCACGCAGCCAGGACAAATGGGAGGGGACATGTGGGGCTTTCCAGTGCGTTGCTATTAATCATTTGTGAACCACGAATGCCAGGTGTATAAATGGATGTGTTTGTTTATCCGTTCTGGTTCGGTGGCGTATGCCAAGTAAACAAGAGTCGGGCGTAGGCTGCCAGGCCGAATTTATTGAGTGGCAACTCCAAACCATGTGAAAGAAGTCAGCCGCCGGTGTGGCACATCTGAGACATGTCGGTGATGTGCTCGGATATATTCTTTGGATGTGGGCTGGTGATAAATATGAGTGGTGAAGATAATTGAATTGGGTATAACGCAGACGAGGGTTACGGGATACTGTTTTAACCATTGCGAGAGCGGCGGCCCACGATTTTTGTGTTAATGGTGAGGGGAGGACGGAGTCCCATCGTGCCTTCGCGTGTGGCAGAGTGGTGCATATCGGCTCAAGCAATGCTTTATATAGTTTAGTTATAGTGCCCTTTGAGCTACCTATGGTGAGGATGATAGTGAGTAATGGAGATTCCAGGGGCTCCGCGTCATTGGTGCCCCAGAGATTGTTGAGTAGTCGTTTTATGGCGCTATATGTTAAAAAGGCCCCATTATGCATCATTCCAGCGGATACCATTTCCGCAAAGGTATGCATCACAGACCCAGAATATAAATCTCTCAGTTGCAATGTGTTTATTCCATGTGTGTTATGGTATATTGAGAGGACTTCAGTGCCTGGTAGTTGGAACAGTGGTAGCAAGGAAGAGTAGGGGAGAGAAGAGGCTTTATTCTGGACGTATCTACGCCAGCAAAAGCGAGCTGCTTCTAATAATATTAGTCTAGGAAGTGTGGTGGGAGGGGTGGTTAACATTTTGAGCAGCAGTCCCTGCGGCGCTATATGTGTTTGAAGCATTATGCCTTCAACAGAGGGAGTTTCTTGGAGCCATGTGGATACCCATGATAGTTGGGCAGCTGCATAGTATCTTTCAAAGTTAGGCATACCCAGCCCTCCCAACTCTTGCGGATGTTGTGTTATGGCCAGCGCTACTCTCCGTCTGTCTTTGCCCCAGAGTAAGTCAGTTAGCATTGATTGCAATTTGTTAAAGAACGAGCGTGGCAGGCACAGCGGTAGGGCAGTAAAGTAATATAAGAACCTTGGGAGGATAAGCATCTTAGCTATCGCCACGCGACCCATGGGGGACAAGGGGAGTGAGCTCCAGAAAGGTATTGAGCTACGAGTGGAGCCGAGCACCCTATCAATGTTGCCTTCTTTTAAGTCTGTGATTGAGTGATAAATCTGCACTCCGAGATATTTAAAGGTTGTATGTGACCAGGGTAGTTTATATTGTGGCAACGCCTCATAGTGGTCAGTCGGGATAGAAGCGAGGGGGAAAATGCTTGATTTGGACCAGTTAACATGCAAACCAGAGGCAAGGGCGAAGGAGTCCAGCAACTGCAATACCTCTGCCATATGGGATAAGTGATTGCGCAGGTATATTAGGGCATCGTCTGCATACAAGGATATAATGTGATAAGTATTGGATTCCGGGATGCCCCATATGTGTGCATAGCTGCGTAGTTTAATTGCTAATGTTTCCATGGCGATAGCGAATAGTAATGGGGATAGTGGGCAGCCCTGTCTGGTACCTCTGCCTATAGGGAATGCTTCGGAGATAACTCGGCCATTTTTAACACAGGCTGTGGGCTTAGATTAGAGCGTTTTGATCCAATTAATAAAACCGGGGCCAAAACCGAATGCCCTAAGTGTGCATAGGAGATAATTCCAACTGAGTGTGTCAAACGCTTTTTCAATATCTAGGGAAAGGGCCACCGCTTCCGAGTTTGTGTTGCTGTGCATTATATGCAGGAGTCTTGTGATATTTAAAAAAGTGCTCCTGCCAGGAATAAAGCCGGATTGATCATGGTGTATTAAACCCGATAAGTAGGGGAGGAACCTATTTGCAAGTACTTTCCCTAGTAGTTTGCAGTCTGTGTTGAGTAAAGAGAGCGGCCTGTATGATTTGACATCGAGAGGGTCGCGTCCTGTTTTTGGGAGGACGACTATCAATGCCTCACGCATAGAATCCGGCAATTGTAGGTTATGGTGTGCTTCGTTAAATACTTCTATGAGTGGGTGCAGTAAGTGGGTAGCATGGGAGTTAAAATATTCTACCGGTAGACCGTCGGACCCAGGGGTTTTGCTACGTGCCATTTGTGATAGAGCTAAGCGTAGCTCATCTATAGTAATAGGGCCGTCTAGTATGTCAATATTGTCAAGGATAAGTGGGTTTTGAGAGACTAGGTGTAGTAAGTCAGTAAGGTGCTGCTCCGAGGGATGAGGGGGGCATGTAAAGGGCGCGGTAAAACGCAGAGAAGGCATCATTTATGCCTGCTTGGGTGTTAACAATGACATCAGGGTTTAAGCGTATAGCGCCAATGGGAGTTGATTGTGATGGCTGTCGTGTCAGCCAAGCTAATAACCTGCCCGACCTGTCTCCCTTGGCATGTTGTCTTGTCATGTAGTGTCTATAGTCGTGTTTGCTTAATCTGTTGTCTGCTTCCTTGTAAGCAGCTCTGAGCGAGTGCAGTGTTGTTAGTTAGGGCTCACCGTTGTCAGTCACATTTTCTGCCCTGCGGAGCTTCACCTCTAAGTCTTGTAGTTCTTTAGTAAGTGCTTTTCTAACCCCCACCGTGGCCGCGAGGCAGTGTCCGCGTATTACCGCCTTATGGGCATCCCACTCTATGGCGCAGGATGAGGTTGTGTTTTTATTTGATAGATAATAATTGGCTAAACTTTTGGCCATATCTGCTTGAAAGGGGGAATCCAGGAGAGCTTCTGGCTCTAGTCGCCATGTTGGTATCCGAGTATGCGTGTGTCCCCAAGCCATTGTTATGCATAGAGGGTTGTGATCCGATATCGTGCGTGCTAAGTATTCAGATAAGCATATTTTATGAATGACAGCTGCAGATACAAATAACATATCTATTCTGGTATGTAGCTTATGCACTGGAGAGTAGAAAGAGTATTCGCGGTGAGTGGGGTGGTTCACCCTCCATATATCACTCAGACCGTTATTTGATGCCCAATGCGCCAAAGCCTGTGAGGCACGATTATAAGGGGCTGTGACGAGTGGGGGGAATGAATGGTCTATTTGAGTGTCCAGGACACTATTGAAGTCGCCCCCCCATATACACTCCAAACTGGGATCACTTAGGTTGCCGGTAGAGAGCGTGGATAGGAAGTTGCGCTGGTTTGCATTTGGGGAGTATAGTGCGACCAGAGCCAAGGGGGAGCCATCTAGGGTGCCTTCCAGTATCACATGCCTGCCATCTGGGTCACACTGTGTGCGAGTCAAAGCAAACGGGACCCCCGGTGCAATCCAGATGGCTACTCCGCGGGCAAAGGAGGAGGAGGTAGTGCCATGCAGTTGGCCTTTCCATTTTGAGCGTGCATTTTAAAGCGTGGACTTAGCAAAATGTGTCTCTTGTAATAACGCTGTGTGTACTTGATGTCTTTTAAGGGAAGCGTAGACCCTTTGGCGTTTCCATGGGGTTGCCATGCCTCTGACGTTCCATGTGAGTATCTTATATTTTAAGATCACTTGGTGTGTGTGGGTGGCCATAATGTTTTTGTGGCTATTATGGGACCAGGGGGGTAGTTATCTTTCAGCCTCATTGTGGCATTATTGTGACGTTCAGCCGCTATAATAGATCGGCCAGTAGTTACTGAACTATAAGCTGTGATCCTGTTGCTATAGTGGACATATCCTATGTGTTTGCTGCTCCTTTTACAATTAACTTGCTCTTGAAAAAACCAATCACCTAAAATGAAGGTGCACACTAAAACTACATACAACAACAATTGAATTACTAACAAATGAGGAACAATACCGGTGGTTCCCGGCATAACAGAATGGTCCATATGAAGCAGGGGCGTGCCAGTGGACATTGGTGCAGAGATATGGGCTTACCCTGCCCAGGCCTCTTATGGTTAAAAAAAAAAACAAGGTGCGCCAGCCGGAGGGCACCCATGGACCGCATGCAGTCGCGAAGGAACAGTGAGAGAAAGAGAAAAAAGAAACGTGGTGGCGTTCGGTGATCAATGAGCAACCAAAGCGAGGAGGGGACATCTCATGGCAGCCAGTCAACAGTACCAGGCAGAGTTTAGCTACTCATCAGATATCATCCGCTGTGCGTGGTGTGAGAGGAGGACCCCTTGAGGACTCGGCAGAGTCTGAGTTTATATCCTGTTCCAGTTCAGCATCTGTTTGCATAGATAGAGTAGTAGGCGAGGTGTTGACGAATCTGGATGTTTTCTGTAGGAGCCGAGAGTGTTCAGACTGTGCCTGTTCAGGTGAAGGTTTAGTTCCTTGTTTTTTGCGTTGCCTGCGTCCTTGCGTGTAGGAAAGTTTATTGTCGTCCTGTGTACTTGCGTCTAGCGGGTCGGCTAGGCCCTTGGCATGCAGCCAAGTCCAGGCATCATCCGGAGTAGTGAAAAAAAAGGAGCGAGGGTCGTCTTGCACCCGAAGTCTGGCTGGGAACATCAGCGCATACTTGATGTCATGTTTGCGGAGGCAAATTTTAACCCGATAAAAGGAGTTGCGCTTTTTCTGCACTTCTGCTGTGAAGTCTGGATAAGCTGCAATCACAGAATTTTCATAGCTTATTGGGCCAGATTTGCGGAATAACTGCAGGATATGATCTCTATCTCGGTGGTTAAAAAATCTTACAATGAGAGGGCGTGGATGCGAACCAGGTGATGGGGGTCTGCCTGGAATCCTATGTGCTCTCTCAACGGAGAAGAACTTCGGGATATTGTCTTTAAGTATTGTGCCTATGAGCCATTGTTCAATAAATAGTTCAGCACTTAAGCCCTCTGTGCGTTCAGGGAACCCGACCAATCGTATGTTGTTGCGGCGGGACCTGCTTTCTGCATCTTCCGCTCTGCGTTTTAGGGAATCCACTTCTGTTGATAAATGCGTTAGTTGCAGTTGGAGGTCTTTCATAGAACGGGGAGAGTCGCCGCGTCCTTTTCAAGCTTAGACACCCTTTCGGCCAGTGCGTGTTGATCGGTGCGAAGTATATTGAGATCTTCCGCTACCAAGACAATTTTAGCTTCCAGGGTGGTCTTGGTATCCAGAATGGCTTGCAGTATTTTTTCGAATTGTGACGTGTGTGATTGTAAGGTGAGTTCCAACTTCTGTAGTGTTGTTTGCGTGGTGGCGTGGTCTTCTGGGGTAGGTAAGGTAGTGTGGTCCATTTTTTCCGGGGGCGCCCGTGCTGTCTTTGGCTTAACCATTTGGTAGGTGCAGCGATACTTGTGCGTTAGCACTGCGCAAGAACACACAACGGTGGTTCCGGTCTCAGCAAGTATCTCGGTGATCTGAGAGGTGACTACAGAACAAATAGCTTAGGAATTGGCGGTCCAGTATGATGACTGTTTACTTGCGAGGCCAGCAATTTATGATGCCAATGGGGTTTTGTAGTGCTGATGAGGTGTGGAAGTTAGACGAGGATTATAGATGTTCTGGGTGTATGGAATGTCAAGAAAGTAACTAACATAATAGCAGACTGCGACCCGATAAGTATCGCCGGGAAGCTCACCTTATGAAGTTGATAGTGTCCGATTCACCCTTTACATCCGACCGTTGGGTGTGCTCCTGCTGCGTTGCCCTTCCTGAGGTGGGGCGAGGTTCAATGCAGGAGAAGAGAAGGGTGTGCTCCTGCTGCGTTTCCCTTCCTGAGGTGAGGCGAGGTTCAATGCAGGAGAAGAGAAAAAGAAGAAAAAAAAAAAGGAGAGAGACCAGTGCAGTTTGAGCTCTCCTGCCAGTGGGGTTAGCCCTCCAGGGCCTAGTGGCTGCAGTTTGATAGCGGGCAGCTCTCCAAAATGGTGGCCTCGGCCTATGAGGCCACCCAGCAGCGTAGTGTATGCGGCCCGATAGCGCCGGTAGTTGCTCCCCCCAAAAAGTGTAGCGCCGGCGAGCCCGCTCCAGAAAAGTTCAGTTAAAGAGGGACGGCGCCACCGCAGGAAAACCCCGGCCGGCGCCGCCTCACAGGACAACTCTCCCAGGGACTCCCCGGGTCTGCGCGTAGCTCTTGCGCCCCCGGTAGAGTCAACAGTCTCTTCAAGCGGACTCAAAAGGAGAGCCGGGCCTCCGCAATATTCAATGCCGCTCCAGTGGATTTAGGAGGGAGCTGGTCCGCCGATGGCCACCGCGGGCGCCCACCTCCATAGGCAGCGCCGGCCAGCCTGTTCCAGCAGGGCCTGGTCAAGGATGGGAGGCGTCGCCGCGGGAAGGTCTCGGCCGGCACCGCCCCTCAAGACATTACTCCCCAGGTCCGCTCCTCCGGCAAGGCCAGCGGTCTCCTCACTCTCCAGCTGGCTCGGGCATTCGCTCCGGGCCAGCAGGCGTCCGGCGAAGCGCCCGCCTAGCGCGCAGGTCCCGAAACAGGAACGGGCCTCGGTCGGACGAACGCGCGCCGATCACCAATGCTACGGCAGCTCCGACTTCGCAACTTCGGGCCCAGGTGCGGCCCCCCGGCGGCTTTTCAAGCGGTGTCTGACCTCCGCAGAGGGGGAGCCAGGGCCGCTCTAAACAGGATAATTATTTGGGCCAGGCATCGGAGCTGCAGTTTAGGCTGCTGCTCCGGTCGCCATCTTGGCCACGCCCCCCCACAGAGTGTTATTTAATGTTCTGAGTATCATTGAACCCTAGATTCAACAGAGTGTTATTTCATGTTCTGAATATCATTGAACCCTAGATTCAACAGAGTGTTATTTCATGTTCCAAGTATCATTGGACCCTAGATTCAACAGAGAGTTTTTAGGAAAATCAATGTGATTATATCTTGATATTGTGTTGTTTAACCTTTTGCTTCCTTTTGCTTCCTACAGGTCTCCTTCCCAGCTGTTCCCTACCTAATCCCCTTTTCCCCCACTTGGACTCTCTTAGGCTCTGTGATATTTCTATCAGAGCTTTGGAGCTGTCTAGGGGTGGACCTGTTGGGAACGTGCGCAGGCCCCGAAGATCTGGTCTCCCTGACAAGTTTTGAGTTTGGGTCTATTTTACAAAATGACTGTGATAGGTTGCTAAACTAAGGCATACTGCATGTAATGTAGGTATACATTTAAGCATATCTTATACATTTCACCGGGGACTCCCATCTCAACGAAGGGGAAGTATTCAAGCATGTGAATCTATGAAAGTTCCAATGCTGGAGTAAGCAGGTTGACTTCCCGTTGATGGTGGATTCGTTGCCTAGCAATGCGCCGTTGACGAGTACAGGTACATTGTTGCCGACAACGATGGAGGACACAGTATGGACGAGGAGGCAGACACTGAAAGACACAGAAGCAGAAATAATGTTCCCATTAACAAGCATCAAGCAGCTGATGCTGTGGATGGTAAATAAACAAGCGTTGGCAGTTACAAATGCAAAGACAGGTGAGTCAGGGGTGGCTTCTCCGCTATGGCGTCTGGGGCCGGCCAAACACACATGCGCATAGGGCTATCTCAAGAGAGAGCAGGCACAGGCTCCCGGTCTGCCTGGGAGTGCCCTGTCTGGGCGCTCCCAGCCAATCCTAATGCTTCTGTGAGCAGCGTCAGGATTGGCCGTGGCGACAAAGCAAGGAAGGTAAGTTTTCAATTTTCTTTTTTATGATTTAATGTTTACCCTCGCACCAACCTCCCCTTCCCCACGCACCACCCTGCCCCTTCACAGCGCGGTGAGCCGCGACTGGGTGATGTATATATATGAAACAAAGCATTGACAGTGGCAAATGCCTACAGTGAGCAAACATTGGCAAAACCAAAGCCATTACATAAAAGCTCAAATGCCCTGCAGGATGAAATGGAGCCAATACTGGAGAGAATGTCACCTATACCTTCTATACCACCTAGGCTGCCGAATAATTTAGTTCAAGATAAGTGTTCATCATAACATCAAGAAAGGCCTGCTTTGGATGACATAGAGGCATTTTTTAGTGAAGATAGTAATAAAGATTAAAGGGCAGTTCACCCAGATGATCTGATTATACAATATATTGAAGAGGAGGGTGATAATGAGGAATACAACAATTATCAGCAGAGAAGAGTTCAAGGACCTGCACCTGAGACGTTGATCCAAGTACCATTACATATGTTTACTTCACTTCAAAAATAGGGTTGTAGACATTTATAATAGGCTTCAACCACAACCAGATCTGAGGGGAAAAGAGGACAATATTACCCCTCAGCCACCTTTTTTGAAAAAGTTCCAACATGGTCACCACATGCATCCCCTTTGGTGCATGCATTTGGTACCATTTAACTCCAGCCAGCTTACCTGTCAGATCACATTGGTGTTCCCTGTTGCTGGCCAGAATCGCTGACACTTTTTATTGGAAATGGGTAAGAAAACAAGTTACTTACCTTTAACTGCAGTTATCAAGTATTGGTATCTTTCATAGATTCACATGCTTGAATCATTCCCCGTCGTCAGAGTGGGAGTGCCACTGTACCTTAAGAAAACAGTATGTAGAACTCATCATAGGTTGTAATGTTAATGGACCTCAAGCCTATAGCCTATCTATGTCCTTTGAAAAAAGAAGCAAACTTCACTTATGACCAATCAGACAACAGCAGCCTCTAGAATACTCCAGAGAGAGGCTCTTTCCATCACATTTCCATGCACAAGAGTGAATTTATATATATACATATCTATAGAGAGAGAAGGAAGGTGAGCTTCAGAGGGCAGGAGGGTGGGTCGCATGTGAATCTATGAAAGATACCAATACTGGATGATTGCAGTTACAGGTAAGTAACTTGTTTTCTTATCCAGTATTGGATCTTTCATAGATTCACATGCTTGCATCACAACAGCAAGCAGTATTTAAAAAAAACTAGTGTTAGACATTTAACAAATGGTGGGTCAAACATGACAATTCATATTAACTAATGTTGGCAATAAAGTAAATGTGTATAAGCAGTATGTTAGACAATAATTGCAAAGTGATTAGAAATTATATAAATATATATATAAATTTGACATGCAATAGCGGATACCTGGATAAGGAAACCACCAAATTAAGAAAAGCACCATTAAGAAAGAAAATACGCTTACATTAGTAATGAGGCTCGCCTCAGTGAAATAGATGGCGAAGCACCGCTTGTCCTACAGCCAAGTCGCTGTGCTGTTTGGTACGCTGAAGGTGGAATTTCAAACATTGTTTGACATCCAGCGTGTGAAGATTCCTTTTCATCTGGAGTGGACGGATGTGGTAAAAAGGTTTGTAATATTACAGGTTCGTTGAGACAAAAAGTGGATGGAACCTTAGGAATACATCTTTGGTTTGTTCTGAGAGGAACATAATATTCAGAGAAAAGTAAGAAAGGCTCCTTGATGGTAAAGGCCTGTATGTCACTGACTCTCTTAGTGGACATGAGGGGGAGAAGAATTGCAACTTTCCATGTGAGGAATTGGGTGAATAGGTATATGAAAGTAAGCATCTTGAAGATCCAAAGATGTCATGTAATCCCCGCTGTTGAGAAGGTGAAGGATATTCAGCAGTGTTATCATACGGAAGGATTGCTTGCGCAGGAATCTGTTATAATTGCTGAGATATAGAATATGTCTCCATTCTCCTGACTTCTTTCTTACTAGGAAGAAACAAACATAAAAACCCAGACCTCTCTGATGAGTTGGAACCTTCTCTATAGCACCCTTGGAGGGCACTTGAGATGCTTCCTGTTTTTGTAAGTGAAGATGAGGTGAGTGCGTCTTTATTGGAGGATGGTTTGGAGGTTTGTGCACAAACTCCAACTTATGAGAGGAAGCCGCTATATCTGACACCCACTTGTCCAATGTGATTTGTTTTCATTGATATGGATAGTTTGAAATATTTGCGTCCACCTGCTTGGTCTGTGGGAATGAGGGTATTGCACCCGGTACTCGTTGAAAATCAATGGTTAGAGATGGCCTGCTGGCTTTGGGGGGCTGTTGCTTTCTGCTGCTTTGCATGGAGTCGGCTGCTGCAGGTGGTTGCCGATATGCCTGGTGTTAAGATAGTCTGCACTGAGTTTGGGGATCATGCTGCCTATGGTAAGCACCTCCTAAAGATGAAAGAACACTTCCTCTGGCTCCGCGAAAAGGATGCCTTCTGTACTGTAGTGTACCAGGGGAACGGGAGGTGTCTGTCAATTTTGATAGCCAACAGAGCGTCATTTATGTGCTTGCCGAACTGGGTTTCACCATTGTAGGCCATATCTAATATCTTTGACTGAACCTCAAGTCAAAATGAGGTAGCTTTCATCCAACCCTGGCGACGTAAGAGTGCTGCCCCTGCCAGCTGTCGAAATTCCATGGAAGCAATGTCCAAAGCACAATCGACTTCCGAGGACATGCGCTCTCTCTCTTGCAGTATCTTCCAAGCCTCTGGTTGTTTATCATCAGGGATAAGGTTGAGGAAGCTACTCATATTGGACCACATCTGATGGTTGTAATGTCTTAGGATAGCTAGAGTATTAGCTGCTTGGACGGTGATAGCTGACATTGAGGAAAACCTTTTTGCCAAATTGTCTAATCACCTGCCCTCTTTGTTTGGTGTCACAGAGACAGGAATTGACGGATTTCTAGATCTTCGCAGGGCAGCTTGAGAGACAATGAATCTGCTTTTAGATACCCTGTTAGACAGTCTGGAGAATCGTCAGTCACTTTACACTTTTTATCCAGTCTAGGTGGTACTGGAGAGACTGTTACTGGATTCTTCATTATCTTCAAGCCTTCATTCCAAATATAATCTATAATGGGGATAGCCCTTAACAACGTTCTTGCCTGCTCTGTAAAATCATGTATAAAGCAAGCCGAGTGAGAAACAGATGTCGGCAGATGGAAACGTATATCTGCCCTCTCCATAAAATTATGAAATCCCCAATATTTTCAGGAGGCTAATCTGAAGAGTGAGGCAGTGGTGGTGATGGCTTGGGAGCTAAGTAATCATCTCACTCGTCGTCTGGTTGCTGTGGAGTAGTAATTTCTCCTCCTTCTCTTTCCTCGTCAGAGGAGGTGTCGTCTTCTCTATGAGGAGCAGCTATTGTAGAGGCTGGCATGAATCTGGGGGTTGCCGGGGTTGGAGGCAAGTTTCTTGGTGTAGCTGGCGAGGTAGGTTGTGGTTGGGAAGGTTGTTGTGGTTGATCTGGAGCTGAATCCGGAAACCTTCGCTTGTAGTCCTGAAGCATGGACTAAAGATCAGAAATAAGGGAAGTTGCCATCTGTACCGCATTACGCAATTGGTAATATTATGATAGTTCATAATAATGGCTATGGGGTGTATCATAAGATTCATATTGCTGCTGCTCATCATTGTCATCATCTTGATATTTAACCTGAATCTGTGATGGACTGTGTCTGCCCCCAAATCGCCCTTCATCATCAAATTCTTCCCAATCTAAGAGGTGACTAGGTAGTAAAGTTGATACCTTGCTGGGAGATGTTTCATCACGACTCTCGTCGACGGTGGGCTAGTCGACAGTGGTCTCGAGGAGGGTGGTGTTGTCAACGGTGGTCTTGTCAATAATGCTACTGTCAAATGTGTTGTTGTCGATGGAGCTGCTGTTGATTGTGACTTTGATGAAGATATTTTAGTCGATGAGGGTTTCGTCAACGGATGAGTTGTCAACGGGGTTGAAGACTTATTCGACAGGCCGGAGGGTGTTGTCGATAGCAAGAGTTTCTTCTTAGACAGTGGTGATGCCAAATTCACCCCAGCACTTACCGTTGTTGAGCAGATCAGCGGTTTTATGGCCGTTGTCGTCTATGTCACTGATGACAATGGTCTCCTCGATGAGACGGTGATGATGGTAGACATTGTGGTCGTCGTCGATAACATTGTCGATGGCATAGTCGCTGTTGACTTAAGGTGAAGGGATGATTTGCATGACATGGATGGGTCAGAAGAAGGAGAATGATGGTGACCCTCCTTTTTGCGACATGGGGAAGACGGTTGTGAGGAGGCTGACCCTGTGAGACTTTTATCCTTAGAGGAGTCTTTATGATGGGATTTATGTGATTTTCTGCTCTCCCCAGAACACCCCTGGTCAGATGATCTTGATCTTTTCTGGGGTCTTGAAGCCTTGTCACTGTCCTCACCTGAAGTTCCGTATTTTGTTTGAAGCCATAGAAGAAGTCTGCCTTCTCTGTCTCCAAGAGTCTTAGCAGGGAAGGTGCGACAAATTTTTCAATCCTTCACTTGGTGTGTGGAAAATAGGCAGTACAAACAGTCCTCATGAGGATCATCAATGTGCAGCCTTTTACGGCCACAGGTTTTACAAGGATGAAAAAGGCCTGTTTCGGAAGTATCAGACATTAAAACTGAGCAGAGCTTAGGGAGACGCCGTTCACATGACTTGCGGTAGAAAATCTGAGTGAAAGAGCCTCTCTTGGGAGCATTCTAGAGGGTGCTGTTGTCTGATTGGTCATCTGTCAAGTGTGGTTCTTTTTTCAAAAGGACATAGATAGGCTATAGGTTTGAGGACCATTAACATGACAGTCTATGATGATTTTTACATACTGCTTTCCTAAGGTACCATGGGACTCCCTCTTTGATGATGGGGAATGATTCAAGCATGTGAATCTATGAAAGATCCAATACTGGATAAGCGGAGGTACTCACTTATTGTTTTGGCCCCCGTAGGATAGGTTGTGGTATAATACAATATGGCAATTATGCTTTAATTGCAGGCTGCTCAATATTCTTACATATTGGTTGCAATTGTCTTGTGGCGCTCTATTATTGCAGATATTAATCCGTACCCCAAGTATATCGACTTGGTTATTTCTCTGAATAACTTCAGGTTGGTTACTTTGTTTTAAATTTGAATTGCGCAAACTCGGATTTGTTGTATTTCCTTCTCACCTTTGTGTCTCCCATTCTTTAATAGCACCAGAGCAGCGGAGCACTCTTGATTACATTTGTATTTTGCCCTGATGTGTTCAGTGGCATGTTTTGTTGGGTTGAGGACCATACATTGGTCCCTTCAGGGTTAGTTCTTTCCATTTCTCCTACTGCCTGATTTTACACTTACTTTGTCACTGCATTACTGGCACCATTGTGCATGGTTTTGTATTATTCTACATTACCACTGTTGTTGGCATTTTACCTCCATGGTCAGTTCACGTGATTTTCTTGATTTTTTTATGCATGGCTTGCATTCACTATCCGCAGCCTGGCCACTGCCACCATTGCGATCTGCATGTCTGCACTCCAACACTACTTGCATGGTGTGATGTTTGAACTGACCTCTTGTGGCTGAAATTGTACTTTAACTTAGTTCTCTTCTCTTTCTCCTGTCTCTCTCTCTCTCTCTCTCTCTCTCTCTCTCTCTCTCTCTATGTTTTCCCCTTTAGTCTCGCAAAAGGCATTTGGTTACATACGTGGTGACCTTTATTGTAGATCTCAGGTATAATTATTATGTCCTGATGATGATCCTGATAATCGGTTAAGGGATCCAAATGTCGTTCACTACAGTACCTTGACTCAATTTGCTGTAATTGATCATGTGTTGATATGGGCATGGGTACTTACATTTTGTGACTTCATCATTGTATTTCATTTTATATCACAGATTAAATGCCTGAGTGCCTAAACTTTGCTGTTTTGTTATCCCACTACAATGTTTTTTATCTTGACATAATAAATGTTTATTGTCCATTTGGATATCAAGCATAGACTTAATTGTATCTCTATGGTTTATGTGTTTCTGAATCATTTACCCAAGGGACCATTGTTCCTTTATAAATAATAATGCCCCTTATCTCTTAGTACCTGTGGGTACATAAAAAGCCAGAAACAGATCAGCAAAGGAATCAGTAGGCTTAGAATGATAGAGTGGTGGAGAGAGTAACAGATAAAGGAGAGGATGGTGATCAGGGACATCACTTAGATTCACCATTTTGTAGCACAGATAATGATGATGAAAGAAAAGGAGACAATGACGATAAAACACTAAGGGGGTCATTCTGACCTTGGCGGTAAAAGGCGCTTACCGCCGATCAGAAGACCGCCACATTACCGCCGCGGTATACCGCCACGGTCATTCTGACCCGCAACAGGCAAACCGCCAAAAACCCAACATCCACAAAAGTCAGCCACACCAACGGCCAGCGAAAAACTGGCGATGACCAAACCTCCACCGTCACGCCAACAGAGATACGCCCATGCCATTCCGACCCACGAATCCACGCGGCGGAGAACACCACACACCACTACACTCACCACACTCATCAACACATACACCACCCCACACCTCATCCACACCACCCCATGGCACCCCCAAGACACCCCAGGTTTTCAGAAGCAGAACTCACGGTCATGGTGGAGGAAATAGTTCGGGTAGAGTCCCAGCTCTTCGGGACACATGTGCAGCACACCAGCATTGCCAGGAAGATGGAGCTATGGCAAAGAATAGTGGACAGGGTCAACGCTGTGGGACAGCATCCACGAAATCGGGACAACATCAGGAAGCAGTAGAATGACCTACGGGGGAAGGTGCGTTCCATGGTATCCAGACACAACATCGCGGTGCAGAAGACTGGCGGCGGACCCCCACCTCAACCCCCAGAATTTACAGCATGGGAGGAGCAAGTCTTGAACATCCTGCATCCTGAGGGCCTCGCAGGAGTAGCTGGAGGAATGGACTCTGGTAAGTCAAATCTTAACTACTTCATCCCCCCATCCCACCAGCATGCCAACTCATACCCCCACCCTCACCCCCCACCCCCATCACACATCCTCCTTGCTAATGTCTCACCATCACAACCCACCCATCCCAACACCAAACCCTGCATGCCACCACAAACCATGGACACTCATCACCTAAGCATGCCCACTGCACATACCCATCTCCCCCACAAACCACCGTCACAACAGCCCCCACAAGGGAATGCCAGCACTGGGGTACACGGGCAGCCACCCATTGCACGATATGGCACACACAGAAGCAATAACCATACTCTTATACCCCTGCAGGACCCGAACGCCACCATACCGCCCAGGAGGGTCCAGAAATGTCCATCCCACCCCCAGAAGAGGCCCCCAGTGATGACAGCAGCTCTGTCTCCCTGGACCCAGATGACCAGCCCGGCCCATCGGGGACCTCGGGACAGTCGGTTCCCCTCACACAGCCACAGGCCACAGCAGACCTACCCCCCTCTGGGAACACCAGCACAGCTCCCACCCAGCGGGCCCATGCCTCTGTCTCCAGGACACGTCAATCAGCGGTGTGTCCACCACTACAGGGCACCCAGGTGAACCCACCACCCCAACAACAACAGGGACCTGGGGGCAGTGGTAGTGGGCACACGGTCCAGGGGACAGAGGCCCAGGGAAACAGGGGAACTGGGAGGGCTACTGTGCGACGGGGGGGGGACAGGCCCAGGGAACCCACTCTCCACGAGGCCCTATCCTCCATCATGGGAGCATACCACCACTCCCAGGAGACGATGGCCACGGTACTGGCCAGGTTCCAGGAGATCCAGGTACTGCAGGAGGAACAGTTTATGGGTTTCAGGGAAAAACTCAGAAACATTACTTCCGCAATGGGCACCATCGTCGTGGCTCTCAACCAGATTGTCACCACATTGCGGGACCATGTGGCACCACAAAGGGCCCCTGTCACTAGCATGGACCAAGAACAGGCTACCACCTCCGCCGGCGCTAGTGGACAGGAGGCCCCCACACAAGAACAACAGGCCACCAGAACCCCACCTCCTGCAGAAGGAGAACCACCCCGCAAGCGGGGCCTGAGATCTAGGAAGAAGACATAGTAGGATGCCAAGACCCCCACCAGCAAAGGATACCCCCTGATGTCATCCCACTGTCCCACATTGTCACCCTGTCCAACCTTAAACTGCCATTGTTCCACCTTCCACAGGCATATGGACAATGCACCTGTGAGACTGAAAACCTGGACTCTGCCATGGACATTCCTCCACCATCACCGATTTTTCAACCATTTCCCTAAATTGAGCACTTTAATAAAAACACTTATTGCACAAAAATAATCAGGAGTCTGCCTGTATTTTGAACAAATGTATTAGACATAACCGTTGCAAAATGTCAAGTTACAGTGTGATGACAACATACCACTGTCACACAGCTGTAGTCCATGGGCAAACAAAGCAGACGTCACGCAGTGGGGCCCACATCTCTGAAATTGGAAGGGAAAGTCACAACTCAGTTACCATACACTGGGGGAAAAGGACAGACAGTAGAAAGGCAGGAGACTGTAAGTAAATGTAAAATGCCGGTGTTGATTCTTACTTGTGTGTTATTGAAAATACTGCTCTATTACTGTGTTCCTGTTGTCTGTGTCGTCCTCGTCGTCTTCCTCCTGTTCACTCTCCACAGGCTCCACAGCTGCCACAACACCACCATCTGGACCATCCTCCTGCAGGAAAGGCACCTGGCGTCGCAAAGCCAGGTTGTGAAGCATACAGCAGGCCACGATGATATGACACACCTTCTTTGGTGAGTACATTAGGGATCCACCTGTCATATGCAGGCACCTAAACCTGGCCTTCAGGAGGCCAAAGGTGCGTTCGATCACCCTCCTAGTCCGCCCATGGGCCTCATTGTACCGTTCCTCTGCCCTTGTCCGGGGATTCCTCATTGGGGTCAGTAGCCAGGACAGGTTGGGGTAACCAGAGTCACCAATTAGCCACACACGGTGTCTCTGTAGTTGTTCCAACACATAAGGGATGCTGCTATTTCGCATGATGTACGTGTCATGCACTGACCCAGGGAACTTGGCATTTACATGGGAGATGTACTAGTCAGCCAAACAGACCACCTGGACAATCACCGAATGATAACTTTTTCTGTTCCTGTACACCTGTTTACTCCTGCTGGGGGGGACCAAAGCCACATGTGTCCCATCATTGGCACCAATGAAGTTGGGAATATGTCCAAGGGCATAGAAATCACCCTTCACTGTAGCCAAATCGCCCACGTCAGGGAAAACAATGTAGCTCCGCATGTATTTCATCAGGGCAGACAACACTCTGGACAACACCTTTGAAAACATAGGCTGAGACATCCCTGATGAAATGGCCACTGTTGATTGAAATGACCCACTTGCCAAAAAATGGAGTACTGACAGAACCTGCACTAGCGGGGGGATCCCTGTGGGTTGGCGGATGGGTGACATCAGGTCTGGCTCCAGCTGGGCACACAGTTCCTGTATAGTGGCTCGGTCAAGCCTGTATGTCAATATGACATGTCTTTCTTCCATTGTTGACAGGTCCACCAGCGGTCTGTAAACGGGATGATTCCTCCATCTCCTCGCATGTCCCAGTGGACGGTGCCTAGGAAGGACAACAGTGAGCACAGAGTCAATCAACCCACAGGTACGTTCCCACAGCTTGCACAGTACACAATTCTCTATGCAGTGAATGGCTTGTATGAGTGTCGATGCAAGGCCTAGGCATATGTGACGCAGTAGAAATTAAGCCATGTGGGCCCTTGAAATGGCGGCTGCCTGACCTGTGAAGTGCGACAATGGGATGTGAGGTCAATGCGCTGGCGTGGCATACCGTGGCGGTAGGCAGTCGAAGACCGCGGTGCAAAGCCGCATTGGTTAACATTGAACCCTATGGGTTTCAGGAGCCAATGACGATGTGCGCCGGCGGTCGCGGTACGCACCACCGCGGTACGCACCGCCGCGGGCGTGACCGCCATTTTCTATCTGCTTAATCACTCGAGACCTGATCATCCATAGGAGAGGACCTATACTGCAAGTGCTGCTGTGACCTCGGTCTGGAAGAGACAATGGCTGCTGCGACTGGGGAAAGGGCCCCTGCCTTCACTTCAGAAGAATTGGAGAAACTCGTGGATGGGGTCCTCCCCCAGTATGCGCTACTCTACGGTCCTCCAGACCAACAGGTAAGTACACTGGGACCATGCTTTGTGGCCAATGCCTGGGTTGAGTGGGGTGAATGAACAATGGTGGGGAGGGGTGCGAATGAGGCATGCATCAAACAACAATATGAGAGCATGTGCCACATGGCAAGGGTGGGGAGGGGGGGCCACTCACATCGAGCATGCAGAAAATTATTATATTTTGTTTTCTCCCCCTGTACATGTCACATAGGTCAGCGCCCATCAGAAAATCGACATTTGGCGTGCCATCGCCAAGGACATCCGGACCCTGGGGGTCCACAACAGACGGGGCACCCACTGCCACAAGAGGTGGGAGGACATCCGCCGCGGGAGCAGGAAGACCGCGGAGGCTCTGCTGGGGATGGCCTCCCAATGTAGGAGGGGTGCCACTCGTCAATTGACCCCCCTGATGTCCCGGATCCTGGCGGTGACCTACCCAGATTTGGATGGGCGCGTGAGGACATCACAGCAGACACAAGGGGGTGAGTACAAGCACATTCTGCTATCTTAGCGCGCAGTGGAGGTGTCTGGGTGGGGGAGTGAGGGCTGTGGGTATCCCTAGGCCAGGGCGATTTCTGTAGGCTAGGCCCCTCCGTAAGGCATGGCCCTGTGCCCCCGCCCCCCACCTCTGTATGGTGCCAAGTACAGCTATCCATGGCCCTGTGTCACCTATATGTGCAGTTGTCGTCCATAGGCTTGTAGGCCAAGTCCCAATGATTGAGTAGAGTACCCCAAGTGCGCAGCGTAGTGCAGGGGGCTTCTGTGTCTGTCCTCTCCACCAACTGTGTTGCCAATGCATGCACTCAACATGTCTTTAATTCCCCCCCCTTTTTTGTTGCTCTTCCTGTTCATGTGTGCATTAGCATCATCAGGCGGAGGAGAAGTGGCATCGGAGCACAAGGGAGCTGCATCTCACATGGCCCTGGAGGGCCATGCAACCGACTCGGAGTTCACCAGTGAGACGGAGGGCGAGGGGAGCTCCACAACGGGGACACGTGGAGACACCAGCGACACAGACACGTCCTCGGAAGGGAGCTCCGCCCTTCAAGCAGCCCCTCAGCGTTCGCCCCGTGCCCGCTCGCACACGAAGGCGGGCATCACCTTCGCCCCAGGCACCTCAGGCCCTGCCCTAGTTACCCCTGCTGCCCTCAGTGAGGAGGTCATTGACCTCCTCAGGACGCTCATTGTTGGGCAGTCTACCCTTTTGAATGCCATCCACGGGGTAGAAAGAGAGGTGAACCGGAGAAATGCATACCTGGAGGGCATTCATTCGGGTCAGGCTGCCCATCAGCGATCGTTCAACGCTCTGGCCTCAGCACTGACGGCAGCCATTGTCCCTGTCTCCTGCCTCCCTCCTCCAACTTCCTCAACCCAGTCCCACTCCCCTGTTCCTCTGCCTATCCCAGACACACCTACAGACCAGCCTGCACACACCTCAACACCCAAGGGCAGCTCATCCAGACATAAGCACCACACAAGCATTCACACAAGCAACAGCCACATGCAGACATGCCAACAGCCACTGCCTCCTCTGTCCCCCTCCTCCTCGTCTCCCTCCTCCCTCCCTGTGACATCTCCACTCACACTTGCATGCACAACATCATCAGCCACTACGTCCATCACCAGCACACCCACCAGAACACTCCGCACACGTGCAGTCACCACCCCCACTGCCATTTACACGTCCCCTGTGTCCTCTCCCAGTGTGTCTGTCACCCCCTCTTCCAAACCACACAAACGCAGGCAGCCACCCACCCAACAGCCATCCACCTCACGACAGCCTCCATCACAAGCACCTGCACCCAAAGACACCAGACTTGACTCTCCGACAACCACATCCTCTTCCTCCACTCCCATACCCACTGCACCTACCCTTCCCACTGCTCCTAAAAAGTTTTTCCTGTCCAAAATTAACCTCTTTCCATCACCTGAGCCACCCCCTCCGTCTCGTAAGAGTCCAATCAGCACCTCAGCCACCACAACCCCTGGACCTACAAGGACCATAGTCCAAGGATATTGGAGTCTACCACCTTCAAGGGCAGCTACTTCGGCTAGCAGTAAAGGGACAGACAGCCCACCCCCTGGGAAAAAAACAAAGAAAGGCAAGGCCCGGCGCGAGAGTCCAGAGACGGCAGCCTCCAAAGGCACTACCCTGGCACCGTCAGGAAATGTGGTGCCACCTGGCACATCGACAAAGGGAGGCAAGGGCCACAGAGGATCAGGGAAGGATGGCAAGGGCAGCACGGCCGACAAGTCCGGCAGCAGGCGAGCTGCCCAGGAGGGCCACACCAGCCCCATTCCGGGTGTGAAGGAAGACACCCACGGGCCCGGGACTCCAGCACAGGAGGGCCCCGCAAGCGAGAAGTCGGATGGCGAGTGAACTCCATATATTGGCCGGATCTGGTGCCCTGGAGACACATTTCAAGAACCGCTGAACAGGGCCCTTCAAGTCAAGCACCGCTGAACAGGGCACCGCTGTCTCAAGCACCGCTGAACAGGGCCCTTCAAGTCAAGCACCGCTGAACAGGGCCCTGCCGTCTCAAGAACCGCTGAACAGGGCCCTTCAAGTCAAGCACAGCTGAACAGGGCACCGCCGTCTCAAGCACCGCTGAACAGGGCACCGCCGTCTCAAGCACCGCTGAACAGGGCACCGCCGTCTCAAGAACCACTGAACAGGGCCCTTCAAGTCAAGCACCGCTGAACAGGGCCCCGCCGTCTCAAGCACCGCTGAACAGGGCACCGCCGTCTCAAGAACCGCTGAACAGGGCCCTTCAAGTCAAGCACCGCTGAACAGGGCCCGCCGTCTCAAGCACCGCTGAACAGGGCACTGCCGTCTCAAGCACCGCTGAACAGGGCACCGCCGTCTCAAGAACCGCTGAACAGGGCCCTTCAAGTCAAGCACCGCTGAACAGGGCACCGCCGTCTCAAGCACCGCTGAACAGGGCACCGCCGTCTCAAGAACCGCTGAACAGGGCCCTTCAAGTCAAGCACCACTGAACAGGGCCCTTCATCTCAAGCACCGCTCCGCTGGGCCCTTCATCTCAAGCACCGCTCCGCTGGGCCCCGCCGTCTCTGCACCGCTCCGCTGGGCCCTTCAGCTCAAGCACCGCTCCGCTGGGCCCTTCAGCTCAAGCACCGCTCCGCTGGGCCCTTCATCTCAAGCACCGCTCCGCTGGGCCCTTCATCTCAAGCACTGCTCCGCTGGGCCCGCCGTCTCTGCAACGCTCCGCTGGGCCCTTCATCTCAAGCACCGCTCCGCTGGGCCCTTCATCTCAAGCACCGCTCCGCTGGGCCCTTCATCTCAAGCACTGCTCCGCTGGGCCCCGCCGTCTTTGCACCGCTCCGCTGGGGCCTTCAGCTCAAGCACCGCTCCGCTGGGCCCTTCATCTCAAGCACCGCTCCGCTAGGCCCTTCATCTCAAGCACCGCTCCGCTGGGCCCTTCATCTCAAGCACCGCTCCGCTGGGCCCTTCATCTCAAGCACCGCTCCGCTGGGCACCGCCGTCTCTGCACCGCTGAACAGGGCCCTTCAAGTCAAGCACCGCTGGCCCATTGGCAGAAGGGGCAGGCCCGGATCTGTGTCGGGCAGGGCTGCACGATGCACTCTGGGCACCATGCCTCCTCCATTACCAGTAGAATCTGTAATCCACTTGAGAGACTGTGGCTTTGCACTCCCCAGGATATGTCAGTGGGCATCCCACCCACTGGAGAGACTTGAGAGACTGTGGCTTTGCACTCCCCAGGATATGTCAGTGGGCAACCCACCCACTGTAGAGACTTGAGAGACTGTGGCTTTGCACTCCCCAGGATGGGACAGTGGCCATGGAGGCCCCTCGTGGATCTGGCATCGTGGACTCATGTGGCTGAGGTGGCCCCCCTTTCCTTCCCCCTTAGGTGCCTGTAGTTTTGCTATCTGATGCCCCTGCAGTGTTCTCTCCAATGGAATCGGGTCTCCTGTGTGGGCTTTGCCCATGTGTTGAGGCCCATTGGCCCACGTACAATGACTGAAACCCAATTTGGACAGGACAATTTACATATGTGTATATAGTTATAGATGTTCTAAATAATTTTTTACTTAGCCGTACAATATATTTATATTTCATGATCATTTTATTTTGTCTTTGCATTCTTCCGGTGGGTTTGGGGGGTGTCACTCTGAGTTGTTGCTCTGCGTTGATGTGTAGGTAGTTGTGGGTGAGGGTGAGGGTGGGTGTGTCGCGTATGTGTGTCCCCGTAATTTTGTGCCTCCCCCCTCCCTTGTGTCGTAGGTGCAGTACTCACCGTTGTCTTCTGCGCCGGCGTTCGTGCTCCTGGTAGAGGAGCAGGTAGACAATAGCTGGTAGGATGTGTAGTTCTGGTTCCATGCTGTCCAGATTCCTCGTGGAGTGTGTAGAGGTGAGCGTTTTCCCGTTCGTAGTCTGTTTCCGCCGTGTTTTTATCGGCGGGGCTCCCGCCCCGGAAAAGGTGGTGGATTGGTGAGTTGTTATAGGGTGGGCGGTACATTGTCTCCCGCCTGTCTGTTGGCGGTGACCGCCGCGCTGTTTGTTTGTTCCGCCGTGGCGGTCGGAGTGTTAAAGTGGCGGTCTCTGTTGGCGGTTTCCACCAGAGTCAGAATTCCATTTTTTTGACCGCCTGCCTGTTGGCGGGTTGGCCGCCGCTTTAACACCGACCGCCAGGGTTGGAATGACCCCCTAAGTCACCTCGTAACACCTGAAAATGAATCAGAATAGTATCAATTCAACAATCTAAATCGGGAGCCTGTGAAACATTATTCTTCACACAACAAGATGGGGAAGTTTCATTCCCTGTTAGAGAAAGCATTGAAACTTTCAATCTGCCAATCTGTGTTACAGAGAAATTGTGTTTTTATGTTTTCTATTCGATTTTAAAGAATAATTACATAGATGTACATGATTTATCCCTATATTACAACATCTGTGGGAAGAAGGTTTAACAATGATGCAGAATCCTGCAACTGCTTTAGTAAATCTCTCTATAATTGAGAGAAAATACAAGGCTACAGAGGGTTCAGCAGGGTTTATTCTGAATCAGGTTCACACTGAGTCAGTAATAGCTTCAGCGGCCCAACGAAGATCGAGAAATCCAGCATCGCTATGCATAGCACCAACAAAAAGAGAAAGTAAGAGATGGGACTCAATGGGAAAGAGAGTCAATGTGCTGGCAGCAGATGCAATTAAAACTGCAAATTCTATGGTGATTATGGTTTGATATGACAGGCATTTATGGAGTGATATGGCATCACTTCTGGAGAAGTTACCTGAAGAAGATAAGGAGAGCGCAAAGTCAATATTAAAGAATGGAGAGCAACGTCAGCATTGTTAATAGATGCAGCCACTGATGTATTAACATGTGTAACGCCGCGCCTTGACGCGGTATCTCTCTCTGCCTCTGCGGTAGGAATGCACTGCCGATCCTCGAGCGCCATTCCCGGCGTTTTTTGGTTTCCTTGGTAGCACGTCCTGGGAAGCGTGTATTACGCTCTCGGTTGCGTTACCCTTACCTGTAAAGCATTTTTCTTCTTTCCTGTCGGTGGTGGCTTTACTCTGGTCTTATTTCCTTCTTTTTCCTTGCCTTTGTTATCTACCTTTTTTCATGTCCATGTTGTGTCCATCTTGTCTTCTTCCTGTTTGTATTTCCCAGCATGCTTTCTTTCTCATGTACTGCTTTCTTTTTCCTATTCTTGTCTATGGGCTTTTCCCAATTCAAGATGGTGTTCTTTTCCTTTCCTGTGATGTCACTTCCCTTTTTTCAGTATATAAGCCATTCAGTCTTGCTCTACCTTGCATAGCAAACACTTCCCTTTGGTTGTGCTCTTCGCTCCTGTTCTTCGTTCCTGCTTTTTTGCCTATGAGTATTTTTGCCTTGTTTTGTTCCTGTTGTCAAGTCCTGTTTTTTCTTCTTCTTTTTTAGGAGTTCCTCTTTGAGGTTTTTCCCCAGTTCTTGGGGTTTTTCCCTCTGGGACTCCTTCTGGAGGGTACCGTCTGCTTTGGCGTTTCCTGTCAAGCGGCACTGTGGCTACTAGAAAGGGTTGCCCCTATCTGGGATTATCCAGAGTCTGTAGAAGACCGGGTGTGTTCTCCAACCCGGTATTCAGAGGTGAGAAGTCAAGTGCAGTTCGTGACAACATGAGCATTTAGACAAGTTGGAAATGCAACTGTGATACGAAGATATGGATGGTTAACGAGTGCATCTTTCAGACCAAAGGTTCAGGCAAGGGTGTTGGATAAGCCTTTTGATGGCAAGATTGTTTTTAGCAGTAAGGTGGATGAGGCACTACAAGCAATAAAGGCTGACAGCTCAGTTACTTGGTATGTTGCAGGGAAGGCAACCATATAGAGGTTACAAGTTCTTTAGACAAGGGCAGCAGAGATCATATTTTCGCCCCTAGAGGTAAAATGCAAACTACGGATACTTTGAACAGTACGGACAGTCTACTTCGTATGGACAACAAATTAGACAGAGTGGTCAAACCTACAGGCAAAATCAGAGCAGAGCCTTAAGAGGAAGTCAGCCTCCCAGATATAAAGGCAAAAGTGGAAGGAGATGACTTTCTAAAGATTGGAGTCCCTGATGTTCAGCTGCCATGCGGGGGAAGGATGAAGTGTTATTACAAAGAATGGCAGCAAATAACGATAGGCAAATGGGTTTTAGCTATTGCAAGACAAGGACACATTCAGGAATTTGTTAAGGGGCCCCCAGCCACCCTCCCAGTAAAAGAAAGGCACAAAGATTTAGAAGAGTTAATAAAGGAAATATTGAAACTACTCCAGAAAAAAGCTTTAGAGAAGGTGCTGATGGAAGAGATCAGTGAAGGGCTTTATTCATGCTTCTTTCTCATAGTAAAGAAATCAGGAGAGCGGTGTCTGGTAGTGGATTTAAGAGAATTAAACAAATATATAAAACAGCAAAGTTTCTGCATGGCCACATTGCAGGAGATTCTGCCTTTCTTCAAGAAAGGGAATTTTATAAGCTCCACAGATCCGAAAGATATGTATTACAACATACCAATTCACAAGAACCACAGGAAGTATCTCCGGTTTATGGTGGCAGGGCAGCATTATTAGTTCAAAGTTGTCTGAGGCCGTCCCCATGAATCTTCACAAAATGCAGGGCTCCTGTGGCAGCCTTTATAGGAAGGAAAGGGAGTATGGTGTACCCATACCTAGACGATTGGTTGATAAATTCTCCACATGGGATTGAAACAAGGAGATAACGGAGATCACTCAAAAAAGTACTTTTGTTTTTAGGACTTGTGATAAATACCAAAAAGTTAAAGACGGAACCAAGTCAGGATTTGGTTTACCTAGGAGCACAGTTGAAGACAGTGAAGGAAATGGTATAGCCATCACAGGAAAGAGAGAGAACATTGATGACTCAAGTAAAGGTCCTGACGAAAAAGCTAAGGGTGACAGTGAGACTAATGAAGGCAGTGTTAGGAGCAATGTTGTCATGTATTCTGTTGATACCCCAGTTCAGGTTACGAATGAGGGTGCTCCAAGAAGGGAGCTAACCAGGCAGTGGCAACAAAAGTTGGAGATTGGGACGATGTAGTCAATGTAACTCAAAATATGAGGGAAGCATTTCAATGGTAGACGAGAGACAAGAATGTATATTCAAGGGACAAAGTTTGCAAATAGAAATACCTCGAAATTTTCTTATTACAGATGCTTCAAAAATAGGTTGAGGAGCACATGTAGCAAACAGAGTAATTCAAGGTGTTTGGTCAAAGGAAGAGAGGAAATTATACATAAATGTATTGAATAACAGGGCTGTGAAGTTGGCATTGAAAGCTTTTCAGCAGTTGGTAACAGTCATGTAATGATGAGAACAGGCAACATGTCAACTATGTACTACTTTAAAAAACAAGGAGGAACAAAATCACTGATCCTATCAAAGGAAGCTCAGGAACTTTGGGAATGGGCTATTGCTACCAAGGTGTCATTGATGTTAGAGCATGTTCCTGGGATAGACAAGGACCTAGCAGATCGTGTCAGCAGGCAGAATTTTGATCCTCATGAATGGGAGATAAACTCGCAACAACTGAATAAACTTTTTCAGAAGTGGGGCAAACCCGAATGGGATATGTTTGCAAGGAATCTGAACAGCAAGTGCGAGAAATTTGCTAGCAGGTGGTATTGCCCAGGAACAAAAGGCAAGGCATTCACAATTGCATGGCAGTTCTTGTAACACCAGCTTGACCATGGCAACATTGGTATGCGGGCCTGTTGGAGATGTGTGTCAGCAGGCCAATACAATTCAGAGTGATTGCAAATCTGCAAACTAAGGACGGAGTCAAGTGTTCTATCACAATCCTAAATCATTACATCTGAAAGCATGGCTCATCAAGACTTAAAGTTTGGACATTTGAGATTGCCAGAAGATAGCAGAGAAATACTGTCTCAAAGGACAGTCAAAGCATTTATCAGAGATTTGTTTAGGGAATTTCAATCAGTACAGAGATTGGCACCAGAATGGGTGCGTAATAGCCTTGGCAGGATTGCTTAAAGCTCTGTTTGAGTCGATACACAGAGCACCATTAAAGCATTTAACACAGAAGTGTGATTTTTATTGGAAAAAACATCTGCAAGGAGAGTAGGAGAAATGCAGGCACTAAGTTGCAAGCAACCTTATATGACGTTTACAAAGGTAAATGTGACATTCATGGCGAATTCAAAGTTTATACCAAAGGTGCCAACTGTTTTTCATTTGAGGCAAAAGATAATGTTACCAACATTTTTTGGAAAGCCAGTAACAGCATCAGAAAAGGCATTACAATGTTTGGACATTAAACAATGTCTAAAGTTTTATTTGCAGGAAACAAAGGAGAGAAGCCAAACAGATCAAGTGATTGTGACATATGGTTTAGGAAATAAAGGGAAGGCAGTATTCAAACAGACAATAGCAAGATCAATTGGAACATGTATGCTACAGAAAAGAAGCAAATTAACAGCCCACTGACAAGTAGGGTCAGGGCACATTCCACTACAGCAAAGGCCGCAACAACTGCTTACTTTGCAGGAATATCTTTGAAAGATATCTGTAAAGCAGCTACATGGAGGCCAACACATGCTTCTGTGAAGCATTATTGTGTGGACTTTCAAGTAAGCAAAGAAGCATCGGTGGGGCAAGCAGGTGTGAGAAATTTGTATGTGTAAGGGAAGCCTCATTTAGTCAACCCACCATCCACATTATGTAAATTATGCACTTCTGTGTTAATCTGATATTCAGGCATGTGAATCTATGCAAGATCCAAAGCTGGAGAAGGAAATAAGCTACCTACCTGTAACTCCAGTTCTCCAGTATTGGTATCTGTTAGACCTGACAGCCTTAGGGTGGTTACCCTTAACTTTTTGCCTTCCTCCCTCTTCTTTTTGGACACTGTTTTTGCTGGTTTTTAGACTCTGCTAACCAGTGCTAAAGTGCATATGCTCTCTCCCTTTAATCATGGTAACATTGGATCATACCCAATTGGACTATTTAATTTACTTATAATTTCCTAGTAGTGTGCACTATATGTGCTCAGGACCTGTAGAGTAAATGCTACTAGTGGGCCTGCAGCACTGGTTGTGCCACCCACTTAAGCAGCCCCTTAACTTGTCTCAGGCCTGCCATTGCAAGGCCTATGTGTGCAGTTTCACTGCCAATTCGACTTGCCAAGCCTAAAAGTCCCATTTTTACTACATATAAGACATCCCTAAAGTATGCCCTAGGTAACCCATAGGGCACGGTGCTGTGTAGGCAAAAAGCAGGACATGTACCTATGTAGTTTACATGTCCTGGTAGTGTAAAACTCCCCAATTCGTTTTTACACTGCTGTGAGGCCTGCTCCCTTCATAGGCTAACATTGGGGCTGCCCTCATACATTGTTTGAGTGGTAGCTGCTGATCTGAAAGGAGTAGGAAGGTAATATATAGTATGACCAGAATGGTGATATAACATCCTGCTGACTGGTGAAGTTGGATTTAATATTACTATTTTAGAAATGCCACTTTTAGAAAGTGAGCATTTCTCGGCACTTAAATCTTTCTGTGCCTTACAATCCACGTCTGGCTGGGTTTAGTTGACAGCTCCTTGTGCATTCACTCAGACACACTCCAAACACAGGATACTCAGCCTCACTTGCATACATCTGCATTTTGAATGGGTCTTCCTGGGCTGGGAGGGTGGAGGGCCTGCTCTCACACAAAGGACTGCCACACCCCCTACTGGGACCCTGGCAGACAGGATTGAACTGAAAGGGGACCTGGTGCACTTCTAAGCCACTCTTCCACTTCAAAGGCACATTTGGGTATATAAACAGGGCCTCTGTACCTTCCAACTCAGACACTTCCTGGAGAAGATAACTGGAACGAGAACCTGCATCCTGCCTAGAAGAACTGCCTGGCTGCCCAAAGGACTCACCTGATTGCTTTCTGTGAAGGACTGCTGCCTTGCTGTGGGCCTGCTGCCTTGCTGCTCTCTGGCTGTGGTGAGGAAGTGCTCTCCAAGGGCTTGGATAGAGCTTGCCTCCTGTTCCCTGAAGTCTCAGGACCAAAAAGACTTCTCTCTGGCAACTGGACTCCTTGTGCGGCAACAATTTGATCACAGCTTGCTAAAACCAACGCACATCCTGCCCCACGTTGAGAAATTCACCACACGCCGAACCGTAACGACGAAGCGCGACTTTGCAAGGAGAAGATCAATGCGGCGCTTGCGTTGCAACCGGATCGACATACAGCAGACTTGGGATGACGTAGCTCAACTTCCAGAGGGGTAATCGGCGCAGCACCTGCTGTGTGGAAGAAACTTCCACGAAACGCCCACCGGAACGACGCAGCGCTTGTGACTTTGCTCCGCAAGCCCAGGATTCCACGCACAGACCCCAGGGTGTCTGAAAACCCAGCAACCCAAAGAGGATCCATGACGAGCGCCGGAAATTGACACATAGCCATCCCTGGGCAGAAACTAAATGACGCATCGCCGTGTGCGGCCCGAGAAATCGACGTACACCCCTTTGTTTCCACGCTTCTCCTCCTCTGTGGCCCTTCGCGGAGATTTTTCACACAAACCAGGTACTTTGTGCTTGAAAGAGACTTTGGCCCTCATTACAACCCTGGTGGCCAGTGTTAAAGTGGCAGTAATTCCGCCAACCGGCCGGCAGTAAAGAAAATGGAATCACGACCATGGCGGAAACCGCCAACACAGATAGCCACTTTAACACTAACCGACACGGCAGTAGCAACAAACACCGCGGCGGTCAACGCCAACAGACAGGCGGAAAACAATGTACCACCCACGCTCTTACAAGGCACCAATCCGCCAGCTTTTCCAGGGCGGTACCAACGCCAAAAGCACGGTGGAAACATTAAACAGAAGGGAAACCACTCACCTCTCGACACCCAAGAAAGAACTAGGATGCCATGGAGCCCCAACTGCAGATCCTACCCATGTTGCTGTATCTATTAATACACCAATAAGTGGAAAGAAGGCGGCGACGACAATGGTGAGTACTGCACCTAGCACACAGGGGAGGGGAGGAGGGAAAAGAGAGTGACACACACACACGGCATGCAACACCCCCAACCCACAACAACACACACACACACATATCCAATAACATCACAGATACACCCCGTCACCCCCTGGAAGAACGCAAGGACCAAACAAAATGAGTTTAACTAGTGTAATATTCAAACAATCAGATAGACCAAGAGAACAGCAAATAATCAGTATAGACAAATATTTACAGCAAGTACACAAGTCCGTACACTGTCCCATGAAATGTCAGTGGACCAGTGGTCCCAAAAAGCATGGGTGAAGCCTACACGTGACACCTGCCTCAAAACGGAGAGAACACTTCAGGGGCATCAGGTCATAAAAACCAGGCACCTCAGGGGGAATGGGGGGGGCACCTCAGCCGGATGATGGGTCGACGCCATTGCTCCTCAGAGGGCTCCATGCCCACTGCTTGGTCCTGGGGAGTGCAAAGCCACAGTCTCTCAAGTCTCTCAAGTGGGTGGTTTGCCCACTGCTTGCTCCTGGGGAGTGCAAAGCCACAGCCTCACAAGTCTCTCAATTGGGTGGGTTTCCCACTGCTTGCTCCTGGGGAGTGCAAAGCCACAGTCTCTCTAGTGGGTGGTTTGCCCACTGCTTGGTCCTGGGGAGTGCAAAGCCACACTCTCTCTAGTGGGTGGGTTGCCCACTGCTTGGTCCTGGGGAGTGCAAGGCCACAGTCTCCAAGTGGATGGCTTCTCCACTGGTTTTGGAGGGGGCTTTGTGCCCAGAGTGCTTCATCCTGCCAAAGACTGGATTAGTAAATGCCTTTTTCCACTGGTTCTGGAGGAGGCTTTGTGCCCAGAGTGCTTCATCCTGCCAAGGACTGGGTTAGTGGATGTATCTCTCCACTGGTTCTGGAGGGGGCTTTGTGCCCAGAGTGCTTCATCTTGCCAAGGACTGGGTTAGGGGATGTATCTCTCCACTGGTTCTGGAGGGGGCTTTGTGCCCAGAGTGCTTCATCCTGCCAAGGACTGGGTTAGTGGATGCCTTTCTCCACTGGTTCTGGAGGGGTCTTTGTGCCCAGAGTGCTTCATCCTGCCAAGGACTGGGTTAGTGGATGTAACTCTCCACTGTTTCTGGAGGGGTCTTTGTGCACAGTGATGCAGCACCTGGGGTGTGGCAGTTGACTTTGTCTCACCTGGGTGTCTCAGCCACGTGATGTACCTGGAACAGGTAGCATGATACTCCATGGAGGCAGAGCCACAATCCATCCTACAGCGACCTAGGCTTACAAGTGCTGGTTTGTATCAGTGCTGGAGGTGGTGTCTCAAATGGCGTGTCCAGGACGTCACCTGCATACTCTGACGGCTGCACACTGGGGATGGGGCTGACGTCCGACAGTGTGGCATTGGCTGTGCACGTGGTGGTGCTGATGGTGGTGCAGGTGGCGGTGGCTGCAGCAGAGATGCTGCCAGTGCTGGTCATGGTGCAAGTGACTGTTGCGGTTGATGGAGACACCATACCGTCTCCGCCAGCCTCATATGGCTGATCCTTGGGGAGGATGCTGCAGGCTGATGTTGTGGCAGCGGCGGTGCAGGTGGCGGTGCAGGTGGCGGTTGGAGCGGCGATGGTGACTGTGGTGCATGTGGATGCCATCCCTGATTATATGGTGGTCACCAGCCCTTCACCAGGAGACATTGTGCCCAGAGGTAATGTGCCCTTTGGCTTGTGGCTCTTCCCCATCTTGACAGTCGCTGCAGGGACCTTGGCCCTGCCACTCGGTGTTTGGGCGAGGCCTTGTTGGGTAGGTGGTGTGACTGTCCCCTGCTGGAAGCTGGACCTTTTTTGACCTGTGCAGGTGGTGGAATAGGGTGGTCCTTCTTTTCTGTCAGTGGCACAGTGGCAGCTCTGACGGGTGCCCCCTTAGACCATACTGGAGTAGCAGGGAACGCAGCGGATGCAGATTTTGTGGCTGAGGTGCTGGGCTGGGATCTACACATCCTGGCCCTAGGGGAAAGACGGGGGAGGTGTAGGAAAGAGGTCAAAGTTAGCTAGGAAAAGTTTTTTTGACACACTGGGACGGGAAGATGGAGGGGGTGTGGGAGTGGAGGAAGAGGTAGTGGTTGTAGGAGGTGTACGTCTGCTGAGTTTGGGTGAAGGTGCATGGGTTGGAGGCTGTTGTGAGGTGGGTGGCTGTTGGGTGGGTGTGTGCCTGCGTTTGTGTACTTTGGTAGGAGTGCTTACAGACACACTGGGAGAGGACAAAGTCGATGTGTGAATGGTAGTGGGGGTGGTGATTGCACGTGAGCGGTGTGTAGTGATGGGCATGCTGGTGATGGAGGCAGTGGCTGATGATGTAGTGCATGCAGGTGTGAGTGGAGACAAGACAGGGAGGTGGAGGATGTGGAGGAGGGGGTCACAGTGGAGGAAGTGAATGTTGGTATGTGTGCATGGGTATGGTGCTTGTGTGAGTGCCTGTGGGATGTGTGGTGCTTATGTTTGCCTGAGCCACTTTTGTGTGTTGGAGTGTGTGCATGCTGGTCTTATGGTGTGTTTGGGATAGGCTTAGGTAGAGGGGATTGGGTCAGGGTAGTGGAAGTTGGAGGGGGGAGGCTGGACACAAGGGCAATGGCTGCCATCAGTGCTTAGGCCAGAGCCTGAAATGCTCTCTGTTGGGTCGCCACGCCAGAATTAATGCCCTCCAGGTATGCATTTGTTTGCTGCAAATGCCTCTCGACACCCTGGATGGCATTCAGAATGGTAGACTGCCCAACAGTGAGGGATCTCAGGAGGTCAATAGCCTCCTCCCTGAGGGCAGCAGGGCTGACTGGGGCAGGGCCTGAGGTGCCTGGGGCGAGGGAGATACCCACCCTCCTGGGTGAGCAGGCACGGGAAACACGCTGAGGGGCTGCTGGGAGGGCGGTGCTGGTAGGGGGGGTGGCGGCTGTACCTGTTTTTGGGGTGGGCACAGAGGTGTCTGCCACCGCCAGGGAGCTCCCATCAGAGGAGGAGTCACTGTCACTGGTTTCCCCTCCTGTCCCCAACGTGGGGCTCCCCTCACCCTCTGTCCCACTGGTGCCTTCAGACTCCATAGATTCACCCTCAAGGGCCATGTGGGATGCAGCTCCCTCCGTCACCGGTGCCTCTGCTGCTCCGCCAGATGGTGCTATTGCACACAAGGACAGTGTGACAAAACAAGAAGGGGAGGAAAGACAGAGGACACACATGGTCAATGCCAGCAACACCACTACCGTAGGCGGGCACAACACACACTGAGCTGCCCTATGCAGTAGGCAATGCACTAGCAGTTAGTAGGAAATTCACCAGGCCATGGGGTACTATGACTAACACCATTTGCTGCACAGCTTAAACCCACAGGAGCCTGCCTAGTTGTAGATGCCCACTAACACTATTGGGGTTGAAGTGCCTCAGAGCCTGCCCAACAAGGGACCTACCCTACCAAGTTCGCCCTGGCCTAGGGGAAGCCACAGCCCACATCCCCCACCCAGACACTTCGTGAAGGGTGCAGAGTCAGCTTAATTACACTGTACTCACCCTCTTTTGGCTGCTGTGATGGCCTCAAGCGCCGATGCAACTCCGGATATGCCACCACCAGGATCCAGAACATCAGGGGGGGTCATGGTGCGACGGGCACCCCTTCCACTTTGGGAGGCCAGCCCCAGCTGGTCCTCCGCCATCTTCTTGCTCCAGCGACGCAGGTCCTCCCATCTCTTGCGGCAGTGGGTGCTCCGTCTATGATAGATCCCCAGGGACCGCACTTCCTTGGTGATGGCACGCCAAATACTCTTCTTCTGGTGGGCGCTGACCAAGAGGAAAGGTACAGGAGGAAAGGAAATTACTCACCTGTCCGGACCGTCATACTCATTGCCCACCAGTTCCCACCCATGCCCTGACACACATACACTGGCAATCCTCACATGCAGGCCTCAGCCCTCCCATTTATCTTCCATCCACACCACTCAAAACAGGCATTTCCCATGCATCATACTCACAGTGTATTCACCTGTTTGTCTGGAGGACCATAGACTAGCGTGTCCTGGAGGAGGACCCCATCCACCAGTTTGTCCAACTCCTCCGCGGTGAAGGCAGGGGCCCTTTCCCCAGACACTCGAACCATTGTCGTTTCCAGACTCAGGTCACAGCAGCACTTTTCAGTGTAGGACCTCTCCTGTTGAAGGTCAGGTATCAAGTGAGTGAACAGATAGAAAATGGCAGCCACGTCCGCGGCAGTGCGTATGGTCACCACCAGCGTACATCGTCATTGGCTCCTGGAACCAATAGTGCCCAATGATAACCAATTCTAAATTGAGCAGCGGTCTTCGACCGCCTACCGCGACGCTGCACAACGCCAGTGCAGTTCCCTTATTTCCCCTTGTCCCTCCTCACAGGTCAGGCAGCCGCCATTTCAGAGGGGTACATGGCATGGCACCTAACTGCATCACAGCAGATATACGGACAAACTACGCCACACACGGATTTACTCACATTACTGAAAACACACCTGTTCAACCTATGTGTACATGACCCTCTGCTCAACATTCTCCTCCATAGGGCACATCCACTGGGGAAGATGATGAGATGGCATCATCCTCTGGTGTACAGATCCCTGGTGGACCTGTCGACAATGGAAGACAGACACATCATCACCTACAGACTTAATCGTGCCACAATCCAAGACATGTGTGCCCAATTGGAGCCAGACCAGATGTCAGCTATCCGCCATCCCACAGGAATACCCCCTCTAGTGCAGGTCCTGTCAGTGCTCCATTTCCTGGCAAGTGGCTCCTTTCAAACAACAGTGGCCATGGCATCTGGGATGTCTCAGCCAATGTTTTCTAACGTGTTGACCAGAGAGTTGTCTGCCCTGCTGAAACACATGCGCAGCTACATCGTGTTTCCACAGGTGGAGGATTTGCCCACAGTGAAAGCTGACTTTTATGCCCTGGGACATATCCCCAACATCATTGGTGCCATTGATGGTCCACATGTGGCATTTGTCCCCCGCAGAAATGAACAAGTGTAGCGAAATCTAAAAAACCATTCTATTAATGTGCAGATGGTGTGTTTGGCGGACCAGTACATCTCTCATGTGAATGTCAAGTATCCTGGCTCTGTGCATGACGCCTACATTTTGAGGAATAGCAGTATCTCTTATGTGATGGGCCAACTCCAGAGGCACCGGATGTGGCTACTAGGTGAGGCCAAGGTCCCCAAACAGTTTGAGTAGGTGTCTGGGTATGGGGTCGTCCCTAAGGGTTAGTGTGTGTCTAACAGATATCCCTCGACATTTGCAGGTGACTCTGGTTACCCCAACCTGTCATGGCTACTAACCCCAGTGAGGAATGCCAGGACAAGGGCAGAAGAACGCTACAATGAGGCACATGGGCAAACTAGGCGGATTATTGAGAGGACGTTTGGCCTCCTGAAGGCCAGATTCCGGTGCCTCCATCTAACAGGTGGCTCCCTATACTACTCACCGAAGAAGGTGTGCCAGATAATCGTGGCATGCTGCATGTTGCACAACCTGGCATTGCAACGCCAGGTGCCTTTTCAGCAGGAGGATGGGCCTGATGATGGTCTTGTGGCAGCAGTGGAGACTGTGGACAGTGAGGAAGAGGAGGCAGAGGAAGAAGTTATTGACAACCAAACGAACATCATCATGCAGTACTTCCAGTGGCACACAGGTAAGAGACTGTCACTGCTCCTCACATATCTGACTACTGTAGGACATTGTATAAGTCAGCCTCTTAACCTCTGTCTATGGACACTGACAGTTCACTCTGGCTTTCCATTTTACAGATCTGGGTACCTCATTCTGCCTTCTGCAATATGTACTGCTGGCCAACAACTGTCAACAACTGTCATACATTGGTATGAGCAAATGAACGTTTACATTGATATTTGTTGGTGATGTTGTAATTATACATTTGTGAAAGAACAGACTGACTCCAAATTGGTTTGTGATTCAAGGGTGTTTATTTAGGGGCTAATGTGTATAGGGGTATGTGAAAGGGGCTGGGGTGATGGTGGAGGAAGGTCCATAGTAGAGTCCTGTCTCTTGGTATCACATGTGCCTTGTCCGATGGAGCGTAGGAAGGGGAGTAATGGCAGTTCAAGGTGGACAGGGTGACATAGTGGGACAGAAGGGTGACAATCAGGAGGGTCCTATTTCCAGTTGGGGGTCTTGGCAATGTTCTCTGTCTTCTGCCTGGATTGCAGGGACCGTTTGTGGGGTGGTTCTCCTTCTGCAGGGGATGGGGTGCTGGTGGGCTGTTGTTCCTGTGGCGGGGCCTCCTGTCCATTAGCGCCGGCGGAGGTGGAAGGCTGTTCATCGGTTTGGCTAGTGTCAGGGGCCCTTTGTTGTGCCACTGCCTCCCTCATGGGCTTGCCTATGTCAGCCAGCACCCCTGCAATGGTGACCAGGATTGTGTATATGTTGATAAAGTCCTCCCTGATCCCCATGTATTGCCCCTCCTGCAGCCGCTGGGTCTCCTGAAACTTGTCCAGTACCGTGCCCATGGTCTCCTGAGAATGGTGGTATGCTCCTATGATGTTTGAGAGTGCCTCGTGGAGAGTGGGTTCCCTTGGCCTGTCCTCCCCCTGTCACACAGCAGTCCTCCCAGCTTCCCTGTGGTCCTGGGCCTCTGTCCCCTGAACTGTGTGCCCACTGCCACTGACCCCAGGTCCCTGATCGTCCTGAGTTTGTGGGGTTGCCTGGGGTCCCTGTAGTGGTGGACACACTGCTGATTGATGTGTCCTGGGGACAGTGGCATGGGCCCGCTGGGTGGGTGCTGTGGTGGTGTTTCCTGAGGGGAGAAGTTCTGTGGTGGCTTGGGACTGTGGCAGGGGAACTGACTGTCCAGAGGTCCCAGATAGGCCAGGCTGGTCATCTTGATCCAGGCTTGCAGAGCTGCTGTCATCAGTGTGGGCCTCTTCTGTGGGGGGACTGGATATTGCTGGTACCTCCTGTCCGGTGACGTTGGATCGGAGTCTGGTTGGGGGTTAAATGCATTGTTATTTTATCTGTGTGTGCCATGGGTTTGCTTCCCTCTATTACTGTGCTTACACTATCGCCTTGGCCCTTTTGTGAGTGGTGATTGTGTGCCCTGGGTGAGTCTCTCTATTAAACATGCTTTGGTGATGGGTGTCCATGCATGTCTGTGATGGGGGCCCATGCATTGTTGTTGCATGCAGGACGTGGTTGTGGGAGTGGTGGGGCGTGAAGGTGGGGTGTGTGGGAGGTGGTGGAGTCATGGGAGAGAGGGTGAGGGTGGGAGTACGTGATGGCATGCAGTTAGGGTTGGGGGGATATAATAGTAAAACGTTGACTTACCAGAGTCCAGTCCTCCTGCTACTCCTGCGAGGCCCTGAAGATGCATTATTTCTAAGACTTGCTCCTCCCATGTTGTTAGTTGTGGGGGAGGAGGTGGGGGTCCACCGCCAGTCCTCTGTACGGCTACCTGGTAACTGGACACCACAGAACGGACCTTCCCCCGTAGGTCGTTCCACCTCTTCTTGATGTCATCCCTCGTTCTTGGATGCTGTCCCACTGCATTGACCCTGTCGACAATTCTCCGCCATAGTTCCATCTTCCTAGCAATGGATGTCTGCTGCACCTGTGATACGAATAGCTGTGGCTCTACCCGGATGATTTCCTCCACCATGACCCTGAGCTCCTCCTCAGAAAACCTGGGGTGTCTTTGAGGTGCCATGATGTGGTGTGAGTGATGTGTGAGGTGATGGTAGATGTGATGTGTGGGGTGATGTGTTGGAATGTGTGGTTTGTTGTGCGTGGATGGTGTATGAGTGATGGTGTTGTGTGCCTCTGGATGCTGGTGTGGTCTTTGCTTTTGTCTCTCGCTGCTTCTTCAAAATCTGTCGGTGTAAGGGGTTGTGGGTAATGTGGGTGTGTGTTTTATAGTGGTGTGACTGTGTGGGTGTGTGTATGTGTGTCAGGTGTGTGTATTTTGAATTGTCCAATGTAGAGTAGTTTTGTAAGTGTGTGTGTATTTTTATCGCAGCGGTGTGTACCGCCAATGGTTTACTGCGGTTGAATGACCGCTGCGTTGATACGTGGTTTGTGATACTGTGGGCGTATTCCTGTTGGCGTGGCGGTGTGGGTTTTGCTATCACCAGTTTATTACTGAACTTTGGTGTGGTGGGCTTGTGTGGGTGAGTGTATAGTGGTGGAATTCTCAGTGTAGGTCATAATACCTGTTGCGGATTTCCGCCGCGGACACAGTATATTGGCGGCCGTCGGAACGGCGGTCAGCGGGATTTACCGCAAGGGTTGTAATGAGGGCCTTCAAATCTTTTTTCAGTGATATCTCCACATTTACTTATTGCATCTTTGATCGTTTTGACCTGCAAATATCCAGATAAATATTATATATTTTTCTAAACACTGTGTGGTGTATTTTTGTGGTGCTATATTGTGTTATTTTATGATTTATTTCACAAACACTTTACACATTGCCTTCTAAGTTAAGCCTGACTGCTCAGTGCCAAGCTACCCAAGGGTGGGCACAGGATAATTTGGATTGTGTGTGACTTACCCTGACTAGAGTGAGAGTCCTTGCTTGGACAGGGGGTAACCTGACTGCCAACCAAAGACTACATTTCTAACAGTATCTTTCAGAACTTCACATGCAGCCCTCCCTCCTCCCCTTTATTGAGGCTTTCAGTTGTCAGAAGAAAGAAGTAGGAATTAGCGATTCTGAAAATCTGACAGTTGGAAGCATTAATGGGAGATCAGTTGGAGGTGGAACATTCTGATTGGCTGGACTTTGGATAATAAAGAGATGAGAATGGGTAGTAAAAGATACCTATTAGTTTATATGATATAGTATATGTATGTACTGCTGTTGGAACGTACCAGGGGTCTGAGTCTGACGACAGTGAATTATTCAGGCATGTGAATCTATAAAAGATACCAACGCTGGAGAATCAGAATCACAGGTAAGTAACTTATTTCCTTCTCTGGACTGCAAAGGACCTATTCACAAAGGTAAATTTACACATGAGTAAATCTACATGTTTAAATGTACTATCACACTTTTTAGTGAATGTATTACCTTTGGCTATTTAACATTTTCTATTGTAAATTTAGTACAGAGTACAGACATACGTCTCAACCCCCTGAAACGAGAGGTGGGTTCAAATTTACTAGTATAATGTTACTACTAGAAACCTTTCACATGTAGACAGAGGGCTCCCCCAGTGGGGTGGAGATGTCCCTGTGATACAGGAAAAAAACTAAAATGACCATTAAACTTTTTTTTTTTAATTTAAAAGTCTTTTTATGTTAAAAATTAAAGTAAATAAATGTTATATATGTATTTTAAATGTAAAAAAACATAAAAATACTACAGCACCATTAATGTTGTTTTGAAATACATATTTATTTAAATAAATTTATTAACCTCTTCGATGTGTTGGACAGACAGGAGCCGTCAGACGCATTAGTGCTTGTGTGTCTCCGACGGCTCCGGGCCGTCTGACATACACAGCACTGGAAATCCTACAGGTGTGGGCACCAGAGGGATTTCCTGCAAAAAGAGACAGCCTCAGGAGGTGGGAGAAAGCTTCCCCTCCTCCCGATGCTCTTTCTTTGTTTTCAGGGAAATTAAATCAGCGCCCTGAAAATTACCCTGAAAATGAAAGTGAAATGAGCTCATCAGCTCATTTCACTTTCTCTGCGCCAGTGTTCGTGGGGCTATCTCATCCCCCTGAGCACTGATCCAGGCAGGAAAGGTATTGTTGAAAAGGGGAGAATATCCCCTTTCCAATGGTACCTTTTCCAGGTAGACCCAATGAGGGCGATCCCCACACAGGTATCTACCCACTAGAATCCTGGGAGGGGGAGCAGTCCCTTGGGTAAGTAGTTTTGCTGTTCCATTATTATTACGGCTCAATGCCCCCATCCCAAAAAAAAATTGCACAGTTTATCTGCCTCCCCATTGGGGGGCAGATGGTGGCATTAGTCCCCGATCTGCCCACGGGGAGGTAGGGGGAGAAAGCCCCCTAGGCACCAGGGATTATTTTTATTTATTAATGTAGGGGTGGGGGCTGCCCAGTCTGGGCAAGGGAATGCCCCCATCCTAAAAACATGGGCATAGTCTTTCTCCCGTCCTTGGGAGGCAGATTGGGGGCAATAGCCCCTGGGGGCAGAAGGCCTACTAAGCACGAGGGACAATAGCGGGGGGCTGTTCAGAATGGACATGGCAATGCCCCAACCCCCTAAAATGGGCACAGTCTTTCTGCCCCCCTGCTGACTAAAGCATATCATCCCAACGGCAAGGAAAATGAGATTTGACTCTTTTTGGTATTGATTTAACATATGGGCCAGCAGAGCTTGACTAACCCCCTAATATAGTCCCACTTGCAGTGGTGAACTGCTGCAGTTTTGGGGCTTGGGTAGGATGCTACCTGGAAAACCCTACCAGATCCAGTTACTTCTGAAAAGTAGACATCCTAGAAGCCCAGGGTGGTGTGCTTCAAATGCACCCCACACAATTTTCTGACCCACAATGCCCTGCAAACCTCCAACTTTGCCTGCAGTCATGCATTTTCCATACATTTCTGTGATGGAAACTTCCGATCTCTGCAGGAATCCACAAATTCCTATCACCCAGCATTGCCCCACCTGTGCTGATAAAAACTGGGCCCCACTTGTGTGGCTGGGCCTAGTGCCAGCGACAGGAATGAATCCAACGGAGGTCAATAGGTGTCTCAACGCTGGTGCTCCTATTGTCCTTGTTGTGATCCATTCCTGTTGTGACACTAGGCCCAGCCACACAGGTGAGGCAGCATTTTTATTGACACACGTGGGGCAATGCTTGGTGGTAAGAACTTTGTGGATTCCTGCAGATTCCAGATGTTTCCATCACAGAAATGTAAGGAAAATGGGTGATTTAAGGAAATGTTTGAGGTTTGCAGAGCATTGTAGGTAAGGAACCCTAATGGGATTCATGCAATTCACACTGCTCTGGATTCCCCTAGGTGTCTAGTTTTCAAAAATATAAAGGTTAGCTAGGTTTCCCTAGGTGCCGGCTGAGGTAGGGTCCAAAATCTAGAGCTACCCGCATCGGAAAAAGAGGGACAGTTTTTGGTGGAAAAAGTGCTACATACATGTTACGTTTTGGGCCATTTCCTGTTGCAGGCACTAGGTCTACCCACACAAATGAGGTGCCATTATTATCGGGAGAGTTAGGGAAATTCCGGGTGGAAGGGAGTTTGTGGCTCCCCACAGTTTCCGAAACTTTCCATCACAGAAATGTGAGGAAATGTGTTTTTTCTCACTGTTTGAAGTTTGCAAGGAATTATAGGCTAAAAACGAGGGGAGAGCCATGCAAGTCAGCCCACCCTGGATACCCCTACATGTCTAGTTTTCAAAAATTTACTGGTTGGCTTGGTTTCCCAGGCTGCCATCTGAGCTAAAGCCCAAAATCCATAGCTAGGCACATTGCAAAAAAAACTAATTTCAGTGGAAAAATGTGACGTTTCCTGTCGCGGGCACTAGGCCTACCCACATAAGTAAGGTGCCATTTTTATTGGGAGACTTGAGGGAATGCCATGTGAAAGGAAGTTTGTGGGTCCCCACTGATTCCAGAACTTTGCGTCACAGAAATGTGAGGAAAATGAGTTTTTAGACAAAGTTTGAGGTTTGCAAGGGATTCTGGATAAGACAAATGTGGTGACCCCATCCTGGATACCTCTACATGTCTAGTTTTGAAAAATGTACTGGTTGCCCAGGTTTTCCTAAGTGCCAGCTGAGCTAAAGCCCAAAATCAACACCTAGGCACATTGCAAAAATGAGTCAGTTTTCTATGAAAAAATGTGATGTGTCCACGTTACATTTTGGGGCATATCCTGTCACGGGCACTGGTCCTACCCACACAAGTGAAGTACCATTTGTATCGGGAGACTTGGGGGAGTGCAGGGTCGAAAGAAGTTTGTGGCTCCCCACAGATTCCAGAACTTTGCATCACAGAAATGTGAGGATTATGTGATTTCTTTAGACAAATTTTTAGGTTTGCAAGGGATTCTGGGTAGAAAAATGTGGTGCGAGCCACACAAGTCACCCAATCCTGGATTCCCCTAGGTGTCTAGTTTTCATAACTGTACAGGTTTGCTAGGTTTCCCTAGATGCCGGCTGTGCTAGGACCAAAAATCCACAGCTAGCAGCTTTGCAAAAAACAAGTCAGTTTTCAGTAGAAAAATGTGGTGTCTCCATGTTGTTTTTTGGGCCGTTTCCTGTTGCAGGCAGTGGGCTTATCCACACAAATGAGGTATTATTTTTTTCAGGAGACTGGGGGCAACTCAGAATAGCAGAACAAGTGTTATTACCAATTGTATTTCTCTGCATTTGCGCCTTCCAAATGTAAGACAGTGTCTAAGAAAGAAGTCGTTTTGAGAAATGCCCTCTAGTTCACGTGCTAGTATGGGTACCCCTAAGTTCAGAGATGTGCAAATAACCACTGCTTCTAAACTCCATATCTTGTGCCCATTTTGGAGATACATAGGTTTTCTTGGTACCTCTTTTTCACCTTTAATATTTTACCAAACTAATTGCTGTATGCCCTGTACACAATGAAAAACCATTGCAATGTGCAGCTCAGTTATTGGTTCTAGAAACATAGGGTTCTTGGTGAACTTACAAGCCCTATATATCCCAGCAACCAGAAGGATCAAGCGGACGCAACAGTATATTGCTTTTGACAATCTGCCATAGTTAGAAGAAGTTATAGATTAAAACATGGACACAAATAGCTTTTTTTTTCAACTCAATTTCAATTTTTTTCAACACAAATAACCCCTTGCTGAATTCAGAATTTTGTCTACTTTTCAGAAATGTATAGCTTTCTTGGATGCACTACTTATTTTACACCCATTTCTACTACTAACTGGAAGGAGGTTGGAAGCACAAAAAAGAACAAAAATGGATTATGTCCCAGTAAAATGCGAAAACTGTGTTGATCAATTTGGTTTTCTGATTCATGTCTGCCTGTTTCTGAAACCTGAGAAGATGGTGATTTTAGCATTGCAAACCCTTCATTGATGCCATTCTTCTGCAGCACTTTTTCCCAACTTCCCCCCAGAAAAACAAATGTAGCTATTGTCTTATCCAGGTGACTGATTGACACCTGATCTGTTCGATATAAGTCAATAAGGACGCTCAATGAAGGTCGACACGCCAATTATGAACACAACTTACCTTTACTAGAATTTCAGGTAAATGTATGCATTTGGCACATCAACTAAGTAGAATAAAAAATAGCAATAAAGAGCATCTATTTGTATATGAGCACAGGACAAAGAACATCTATTCATATATGAGCAAAGAGTTAATTGACATCTATTTATATATAAGCAAAGAGTTCATTGACAGATATAAGCTTTGATTAACTGTATACGAAACGTGTATTTCAATTACTGCAGCAAGCTCACACTAAGATGTTCAGGCAGCAAAATATAAACGAGGTGAATACTTCATATTATAAACATAGTGCAAGCATAATAATCAATCAAAATAATAGAGCAGAGAAACAAAGGCCTTTCATCCCTGGGTGGAACTTAACTCAATCCACAAAATGCTGGGAAGCCCTCTACCGCCCGCTTGGATCTCTCTCCCCCTCGAGCGTCACGTTCTGTGATCAGCAAAACCAGGGAGGCAGCGCTGTGGGCCGGGCGATGGCAGCTTTCACAACCCCATCTGCGAGCTTTAATCCCCTCACCCGCATTTCAGTGCTTAAATAACCTGAAGCTTGGATTCTATCCTTTTCTCGCATCTTCTAGCTATGTTATCAGCACGTGTCCCTTGGCTGCTCTGCCGTTCCCTTGCCATTGTTTTCATTCCGTCTTTTTCCTGTACTCCTGTTCTCAGGGTTAAGACGACCTCCGTCTCTCTCTCTCCTACACATCCTGTCTCTTACACATGCATCTGCGAATAATTTTATCTATGGAATGTTGGAAAACAAACTTGAAAACAACATTGTGGGCTTTTCCACGTTGTTCAGGTTTCAGCAGGCATCACGCTCATCTACACTGTTCAAGCTAATTAACCCTTCACGTCACAATGTCTTCCGCACCTTTCCCTATACTGATCACTCCACCCCTTAGATGAGCGCGATGCATGCAAAACAAAATCATTTATTTTGACGTTTAGCTAGCTAGGTTGCTACGAATATTGTCAGCATTATTCTAAGCGCCTGCATCTTCGTATAAAGCTGTTTTGTGCGTACATATAGTCTACATAGTATAGTCATTGACGTAACACAAACAATCAATAACCAAATTAACGGATGTAACATTATATTTAGCGTCTTTGTAGCTCCTGGTGCCCAGCCTAAGAAAATGTCATACTAATGGTGCTCAGTTACTTGCTGGATGCGTGAAGCAGTGTACATAAGCTGTTTAGCATCTATAGTCATCTGTATGGCGGTATCCTTGGTATATTTAGCTGCCATATCAAATTTAGCAAATGTGGCTTGTGCGTAGTGCTGATTGCCTCTTGTCTGGGTAGCTTAACAACAAGCGGAAGTTCCATTGTTCATTGTAACAACCACCATATGTCCTGGTAAAATACTCTGTTTGTCAGAACAATCATAGGGTGTGCACGGATATGCCTGTGCTGGTTTAAAAGGTACAATGGTATCACAGTATTTACATATTATGTTTAGTGTATAATTCAAAGCCTGCACTGTTGCTACCATCCCCTCCAACTCGTTTAGTCCGTTGGCATGTCGGATTTGGTGTCCAGTTACCTTCCAGGTCACAGCTTTGGCAGCCAACCACATGCCTCCAGGTACCTTTACGTTGCAAAGTGAAATCTTTCCCTGGTCATCAGTTACGTTAGCGGCTTGAGGTGCACAAGTGACATGAAGGTCCATAACGACATTCTCTGCTACATTCGGTCGAACCCAAACACCTCTTCCAGTTGTAATTATGTCCACAAACAGGAACCATGTCATCGACTAAGATGTCATCATTTACAACGGGGTAAGTCTCACTGCAGGTACAAACAAAGGTACATTAGAGTTCTTTAAAAGTACAATATACGGCCAGCAACACGTACAGCAACAAGTACATCCCGAACCTTCTCCCCCCCTTTTTTGACAGAACAGAGAGCAGGCGGAGGAGGAAGGGGCATCGAGCATCGAACTGCGGGAACTAAAGGGACATGCAGTAGGCAAACAAACAAAGGAACAATTATCTACAAAACCGACAGAAACAAGTAAAATAAAAAAATTAAAGGGAAAACAAATAAAAGAACATTGAAACAAAATATTCATTACCTACCCCTGTTTCTCCAAACCAAGCTACCTGAACACTGAGACAGGAACAAAAAACCTCTACTACTGCCTGCACTGGAAATAGAAAAAGAATACAGCAGCAGGCACAGACAACCACAAAGGTTAGGGGGTAAAGCACCATAAAGAGGGTCTCACCTACCCCTCCTTCGACCCACTCTAAAAGGAAGATTGGAGGAACCATTGAAAAAACGGACAGGTGAAGAATCAGAGACAAGGACCGACTGACTCGTAAACCCCTACCCTATCCCAAAGAAGATCTCGGGCCCAACCAGGTAGCCCTTGCAGACTAGCAAGGGGATGTCTGGCAGCAAACCAAACCACAAACTTGCAGGCAAGCCGGCAAGACAGCTACTATTCTCAGAGGCGCTCCACCAGAAACGACCAACCCCCATGACAACGGAGACCTATCCATCATCACCCTCAACCCAGCCCGTCACGACATCGGACAAGGAACAATCCTCCACTACTATGGAATGGATACTACACGAGATCACTGCTGTTGGGCGTCGAATAGAGGGAATAGACGCTTCCATATCCTCACTGACCTTAGAAACCAAATCAATGCGGTTAGACATTGCAGGCTTTCAAACCAGAGTGACAGGCCTGGAACATCGCATGGGATCATTGAAAATGCAGATGGCCACATCCCAGGATAGAGACCAGGACCTTCTCTACCTCAAGAGCAAACTCACAGATTTGGAGGACAAAAGCCAAAGAGACAACATTCGCCTACTGGGAATTCCGGAAAATGAAGAAGGCACCGACATACAGGCCTTCCTGAGCTCTACCCTCCCCAAACTGACTTCTCTGAACTTTGATCCACCTCTAGAATTCCAACACGTACATAGAGTAGACCCGAAACGCTCCGACACATCCCTCAGGCCCGTCCGATCATCGCTAGCCTCCTACGCCACAATCAGACCTGGCAAATACTACAAACAGCGCGTAACCACAGCCCCTTTCGGATAGGCCAACACGACATTCGGATAACAGCCGACTACTCTAAGGATACTAATGAGCGCAGGAAGGCCTTCCTAGCTTTAAGGCCCCGACTTCGTCAACTAGAGATGAAATACGTCCTCTTTGACCCCGCCAGAATGTAGGTTACCAAAAACGGAGTATCCAGGGACTTTTACAACCCAGAAGAATTGAAACTATTCCTTGACTCCTTTCAACGCCAACCTACGGATTTTACAAGCACAAGTTGTCCACTAGACGTCTCAGGGGGCAACGAGGACTACGGAACCTTTCTCCCAGGACTGGAGAAAGAAGGCACTATCCGCCATGACACCGACACCAGTCAAAGGGGAAGAGACCTAGAGAGACTAGCTAAATCGCATGATGATAGAGGACAGGTTCTACACGCAGTGGCAGTCCATACCCAGTTATCAGAGAGAGATAAATCCCGCTCACCTCTGAAACCAGCGGCTGCATCCCCTTGATACGACTATCTACTGTAGTGCTTACAAAAGACAACTATGACAACACCGAAGGTCGACCGGCGACAACCCTATGGATAGATGAGTACACATTTGGACTTTGTAATTGCAATTATCCTAAAGACATCATTACCATCTCTAATGATAGATGTTTAATAGGTCTATGCTCTCCGTAGCATAATGTAAGGTTCTATGTTGCAATACCACGGTATGGACTGTCTGCCAAAAGGCGCAAGGTACACATACCAGTGCACAAATCAGGCTTCACCGCCATCCACAGGCCACACATAAGTTAGGATCTCACCCTATGAGACCGCAACCAGACTCACAACCAAACTTCTAACAAATAAGTAGACACCCCTCTCACCCAACTACAGAACAATCCACAATAACAACGCCACATAGCCACATATGACATAACATGTAAACCATATCAATAAACCTTTCTGCTAGATTCCGCTAACCCCCAACCCTCACACAGAAGTCCAAATATAAACAAACCAAGCCATGCACAGGGACACAAACACTGACACCCAACAGGGTAACAGAACAGTGGGAGAACCTGCAGTAGGAGATATTACATTATGTTATACTATGCAAAAAAGGGTGCCGCACGATCATGATCATATCACCGGACTAGCTAATAAACTGACAACCCCTAAATGTACTTCATAGTATTATGACGCAATAATACATTACAAGACACATAGGTTAAAGTAAGATGTCCACATTAGACACACATGGATCAAGACCTATTAACCCTTACTATCAACTACAAGATGCACCCCAAGATACGCGACCTAAAAGATAATGACACGATAATAATAAGGAACCCTGTTATACTATGTTATGTTACGTTATAAGAAGTAATAGACTAGATGTATGCTATGATATATTTTGCAGTGAAACTATATGAGTACAGAAACTCCTAATTTGTAAATTTGTACATTGCAAATTGTTAATTGTTATGCGCAGATATATTCCATAGCTTCTACCCGGCCCCCACCGCGGTGCCCTGCACTCCCCGCAGTCGCGACCCACCCCCTTTTTGGAATTTGGAGCCCGCGCACCTCCCTGTCATAAACCAGAACCGGCTGCCCTCTGCCCATCCGCCGCCTCCCCGGCAGAGAGATCGCTCCGACAGCACGGAAAGCTCCAATAGGAATCAGACTCGCCGTCTACAGACCTACCCACAGGAGGCTTCCGACCCCTAGCCTCTATCTGTACCCACCTCCTCCACCCCTCCCCTCCTTCGATGCCCCCTGCTATTTTATTTTATCTCACTTTATCTTATCCTATTTACTAAAGTCAATACCCTCCCTTCCCTCTCTCATCTATAACTCTCTCTTAATCTTCTCCCCCTCGTACAATCTTGGTAACCCTTCAGTCCTCCTCCCTTTCCCGCTGGAGTGTTCGGCCCTCACCAACTAACCCCTCTCCCCCCCTACTTATCATCACTCAGTGAGCACAGTCCCTATTTCATTGGCAAAGATACCCCCCCTTATCCTACAGCTACCACCCACAGGATCGCTGAGATCTTGTTCCACCACCAAGAATGCCAGGGAACGCCCCCGTATGACGTGCCCACTACGAATCCTCTCCTGGAATGTTCATGGCATGACGAACTACATCAAACGGAAAAAGATTCTATCCTATCTCCAATCCAAGAGAGCGGATATAGCCCTAATCCAAGAGACACACCTAGATAATGCAGAATCCAGCAAGCTCAAACGTGACTGGGTAGGAAGGGTTGTTTTTAGCTGCTGCCCAACCAGCCGGGAACCGGGGGGCAGTATGTCTCGCAAATGCGGTGTAGCAATCCTAATGCGTAAATCCCTTCCGGTCACGGTTAAAACATGGAATGACACAGAAGGGAGATATGCATTCACTAAACTGAAAATAGGAAATACCTCTCTATGCGTGGGCTCCGTTTATGCACCAACGGGCACAAAGCGCCCCTTTTTCCTGCAACTAAACCGTCTACTGACTGAAATAGGAGCGACCCGCTACATTATAGGGGGAGACTGGAACCTTGCCCGAGACGCCATAATGGACAGGACAGGCCCCATAGATGTGGGCAACAACCACGATGGGGCATTATTGACGGACATAACCACAGACGTAGGTTTAGTCGACTGTTGGAGGCTAACACATCCAAAGGACAAAGAATACACCTTCCTATCATCTGTTCACAGCACCCAATCACGCCTGGACTATTTTTTAGTATCACATACCATAATCCCCCAAATACAAGACACTTGTATCCTAGATAGTGGACTCTCAGACCACTCCCCGATCCTTCTCTTGATACAGGGCTGGCTTCCCCCAGTCGTAAGCATGGCGTTTTGCTATACATAGATACCGCTCCCCACAAGGGAAGGAACAACTTAAGGCCCACATATCTACGTACATGACCGAAAACATGGGCTCTGTGGTGTCCAAACGGGTGTTATGGGCAGCGGCGAAGGCCACCCCGAGAGGGAACATGATGCGCGATGCGGCACTAGCCAACAGAGACAGGAAGACCGCCAGTGTACCTTAGAGATCCAGAGCCTTACTAAACAATACACCACTCATCCGACCCCTGAGCTACGCCACGCACTCGAACGGGCCAGAATGGCACACAACGAGCTTCACACAACACAGGCAGAATACGCGCTACAAAGATTGCGCAGCCGCCACTATGAGCAAGGAGAAAAGGCGGGACGCCTTCACAGCTCCGGCAAAGAGAAGCCGCCTCTGCCATTCCGGCCATAACGTCATCCTCAGGAGTGGTATTGACTAACCCGCAAGACATTGTGAATGAATTTGCTGCCTACTATCAGCATCTTTACACCCCTGAAACACCGACCGACCAAGCGCGGGCTGAAACGTTTCTCACTGCGGCCAAAGTACCCCGCCTATCAGAAGCCGGCCGAGCCCTACTCCATGGCGATATAAGCAGAGAAGAAATAATACAAGCAGTCGCGACCCTCCCCTACCATAAATCCCCGGGGGAGGACGGGTTCCCAACTGAATTTTATAGATGGGCTGGAGAGGAGGCAATCACGGCAGTACACGAGGCGCTCTCAGAGGCATGCCAGGAGGGTTCTTTGGGTGCCCTCTCCAATAGAGCCACAATCGTCGTCTTACCCAAACCAGGTGGAGACCCCTTGCTTTGTGGCAGCTATCGCCCTATCTCACACTTGAACGGAGATGTCAAACTACTAGCCAGCGTCCTAGCAGCATGTTTACGTAAAGTGATCCCATCCTTGATCCACAATACACAGGTGGGATTTGTGCCGGGTCGTACCTCCAGAAATCATATGCGCACCCTGTGTCATACATTGATCAAATCGCTACACTTACCAGAGGAGGCACTGGCCTTATCCCTTGATGCAGAAAAAGCATTTGATCGCATCGAATGGCCCTATCTATTCACTACCATTAAACACTTCGTCCTCGGGGACCAATTTATTTCCAAAGTCCGATTATTATACGACCATCCAACGCACGAGTTAACTGCGGGGGCTTCCTATCAGACCCATTCCCCATTGGAAGAGGCACCCAACAAGGTTGCCCCCTTTCACCACTTTTATTCTTACTGGCGATGGAACCCCTGGCAGCCACCATACGGAACTCCCAACAAATAAAAGGTATCCCTCTACCAGGGGGTTCCTCCTAAATCTACCTATACGCAGATGATATTCTACTAACCCTGTCTGACTTGGAAAGATCCTTACCATCACTGCTCTCTATCATAGAGAACTTCGCGCCCCTATCTGGCTACCGGGTAAACTGGGACAAGAGCGAATCGCTGCCCCTATCTCGCGCAACTACGAGGGCCGCAATCCATGGTCTTCCATTCAAATGGACCCCGACTCGCTTCAAATATCTTGGAACATATATTAACCGAGGCCTAGAACATATGGTTAGAGACAATCATGATCCTCTTATATCAGGATGAAACAGGACTTTGCTGGTCACTACTTGGTTTATCCATGTGGGGCAGGACACAGGCGGTCAGGATGGTTACCCTACCGCTTTTTACATACGTACTAGGCATGCTCCCTTTGCAGGTACCCCTTTCCCTTCTCCGGATGATCGATACCTCGATAAGGTCTTTTGTCTGGGGCTGTATACGACCAAGACTGAAGCCCGCAATACTATTGGCACGACGTCCCTATGGTGGATTAGGTTTACCCTCAGTAGAACAATATTCTTTAGCACTACAACTATCGCAACTGGCTTACACATTACCTGGCATACCGGACCCTCCACAATGGGTAACCACGGAAAATCTACTCTTTGGACAGCATATAGAGTTAGGTGGAGTATACACTGACTGTCCTCACTCGGCAAACCCTATCCTTATGGCCACAAACGCAGCATGGCGCAGAGCACACCGCCTGTTAAGCACACATCCCTTCCTGCACGCCCAGGCTCCTATAGCAGGAAACAAATGCATACAAATAGGAGGAAACACTTTGCAGTGGCCCCAATGGAGCACTGCTGGAGTCCATAATATATCCCAAATAGTGGATGATGATCACCTTTGAACCTTTGACTCCCTACGGGAAGAATTCGACATTGACAACAAACCAGAGTGGCGATATATGCAGCTTAAGCACTGCATGCGCAAGACACTAGGAACCCCCCGTGGACGATTAAGATCTCACCCATCGTTACTTACCTACAGACATGGGGTCGACACAGAGGCGTCATGGCTGGCCTATATGCAGAGATAATGAACCACCTATAATCACAACCCCTCCTAGAGCGGCTGCGTCTAAAATGGCAAGAACGATTGGAGACAGTTTATACAGAAGAAGAGTGGTCGGACACAATGGAGGCCCTAGACAGGGGGGTCCGAGAGGCCCGACTGAAATTCTGTTTATTTAAAATTCTTCAAGACTGGTACTGGACCCCCATGAAACTCTTCAAAGCAGGCCTGATACCACACGCGAAATGCTGGCGATGCGCCGACCCCCAATGCGACCTTCTCCATATCCTATGTCACTGCCCAACTATACAACCCCTATGGGATACAGTACGTCATACACTCGCGGATATCGTACTGATATCAGACCCGACACCACCACCACTTATCTTTCTACATGATATGCGCCTGTACCCCTCCCTATCACGACCCCAAAAACGGCTGATTCACACGGCAATCGCCACAGCCAAAATCTGTATACTTCGACATTGGAGGTCTAGCGTAGCCCCAACATCAGCAGAATGGATGACAGCCATGTTCCAAACTGCCACCCATGAACATGTAATTTATAATCTACAAGACCAAGCGGCTCTGTTCGCGGAAAACTGGAGTCCCTTCCTGACGGGACCATGATGTGGTGGGAGGAAGACTGATGGACAGGGACAGCAACACCAGCGGCTGACACTCCAGGACCCTCTCCACCCCCACTCCTCTCTTGCCCCCTCTTTCCCCCCATCATTATTATTAATATCACCACCACTCTTATAATTATTTCTTCTCTTCTCGCCTCCAGATTGCCCGCTTCGGGAAATGCTCACCTCCCCAACACGTTCACTCATACATCAGTGGATTTGCTCCCTCTCACCCCATTTGGCCAGTCCTCGATCATTTAATGTACCTAGAACGACATAGACCCCTGATACACCCAACCCTGGGTCCCCACGGGGATCCCCTCGCTCACCATCCCCCCTTCAGTAACTTATCCCTTTCCCAGACAGGAAATATTCAGAACACTCAATCATCAAGAAACACTGACTCTTGGATTCTCCCCCCTCCTCCCTTTCCACACCCTCTTCTTCCTCTCCCTCCCTTTCCATTTTCTCTCCTAACTATCCCTCTCCCCCCTATCCCTCTCCCCTACGGTCTCTCCTTTCCCTCCACATTTCTCCCTTTTGCTCCCACTCCCCTCTCTCTCTCCCCACCCCCTGGGCTGACATCTTTACTCCCACCAATCTGTATATTCAGCAGATTGTATGTACACATATATACATAGAGTAACTATTTGATGTAAAGTGGAAAGTTGAGAAAATGCCTATATACATATATCCTGTATTGCCTTATGTTTTCCATCAATAAAAACTTTAATAAACAAAAAACAACAAAAAAAGTACAATATACGTACTCCCTACCCCTTGACTCAATATCTCTCCTGCCTCTGGCTTTTTCCCTGGATGGTGCACCCATACTTTTCTTCCTGTGGTTCCAAATCCTCCCTCACCTCTCTGGGTGTTATCGGAGGCAGATCTTTCTTCAATGTGGGTGGTGTACGCTTGTTCACAACTCAATTGTGCAAGTCTGTCATGTGCTTGATATGATACAGCAACATCTCCTTGGTTCAACATTACTACTTTAGCTTCTCCTATATGATCTGGGTCTATGACTCCCCCTAGCACCGACACTCCCTTGATGGCTAGGCTGGATCGAGGGGCAATTCTACCATATGTTCCAGGTGGTACTCTTACTCCTATTCCTAGAGGAACAGTTTTCACCTGTCCTACAGGTATTTCTCCATCCTCTGGAGCAAACAGGTCCAGTCCTATACTGCCAGAAGTAGCCTGCAAAGGTAATCGAGCTCAAGGGTTCGTTTTCCAGACAATCATTCTATGGGTGGTTTCTTTATCATGCCCTGTCATCCGAATGAAAGGAGTCTGCTGCCCAACTGGCCTGTTGTTCAATTCGAACAAGGCTTCGTCTAAATTGCTACTCCACCCTTTTAGAGTCTGATAACCTTTTTAGCTGTTCTTTCAACAATCCGTTATATCTCTCAATCATGCCTGCAGCTTGTGGATAATAACTAAGATGCAAAAACCCTGTTCCTGCGCCCAGTCCTGCACTGTTTACCCTGAAAAATGTGTGCCCCTATCTGTTTGGATCTCATCAGGTACCCCATAATGTTTTATCAGGTAGTTTAGCAGTCGCAAAGTGGACTGCTGGTCTGCAGACTTACAGGGCATACCCAACATAAGGCCAGAGTAAATGTCCACCATGGTCAATACGTAGCTTTTTCCTCCTTCTTTTGGTAGCGGCCCAATATAGTCCAATTGTCACACCGTAGCAGCTTCAGTTCCTCTTCCGATATGGCCGCGAGGCTTCTTTTGCAGGGGCATTTGTCTAATCTGGGTGCATGTGGGGCACTCCTTTACTGCTTGTTGCACTTGTTCTTTAGTAACTGGAATCTGTTGTTGCTGTGTCCATGCATAAGTGCCATTCTCTCCTAGATGTCCAGATGTTGCATGGGCCCAGTTTGCTAAAGCAGCTTCAGCTTCCTCATTGATGACCACTGTTCGTGTTTTGCCCATCTGATCTGCGGTATTGTTGAATAGAAATGCAAGTGAGGTGTCCAAAAACAACTACAACACCATTTACAATTCTACCAAGCTCAAATAAAAAAACAACAAGCAGACAAAAGAAGGAGACCTGCTTCCTCTTAACAGATAGGAGATCAGGTGTGGCTCTCATCAAAAAATCTCCATCTTGCAGGAACCAGAAAATTAACCCCCGATTTCTAGGCCCCTTTCCTATTGCCAAAATCATCAATCCTGTGGTAGTAGAACTGACATTGCCAGATGATTTTAAGGTACACCCTGTGTTTCATGTGTTGTTACTCCGTCCCTATTTCCCTGATACCTGCGATGCCCCCCCATCTCCCCCGGTAAAAGTACACAGGCATGGGAATTTGAGGTGGCCAAAATTCTTGACTCCAGGCGTGTCCATGGTGTTCTACACTACTTATTGGCTTGGAAAGGCTTTGGGCCTGAGGACAATTTCTGGGAACCTGCGTCCATAGTTCATGCTCCATGTCTTACAAAAAAATTCCATCTCCTGCACCCTTCCAAGCTCCGCCCTTAGAGAGGGTCCTTGGTGGGGAGGACTGTCAGGAATCCCCAAGGTGGCTTTTGTTTTATTTGTCAGCATCCTCATGGATTAGGGTTAAATCCTATCTCTGTTCTTGGTTAAACTTTCATGTTTCTAAGTAGACATAATGTGCTGTGTTACACAATTGGTTTTATCAATGCTTGTTTTACCAGTGCTTGTTTGCTAATGTGAGCAGGTGTAGACATGTGCTTCTAATTGTGTGTGGTGTAGACATGTGCTTCTAATTGGGTGTGGAGACTCATCCACATGTGGAAACTCAACTGCTTTCCTGATTGGCTATCAATAGCAGAGTGAAGCATGCCTCCCTGCTTGGCTTTGTTTTGCTTCCTGATCTCAGCATCGGATTTGGCAGTCCAGCCCCTGCTGTCATCCTCCTATTCAAGACTTTTGAGGCAATTCTTTTCTTCGTTCCTGTACCAGCTGACACCAGGCATTCATCCAGCACTCTGGAAAAGACTGCAGCTAAGTGACTAGTATTCTCCAGGGAGTTTGTTCTTTGAGCGCTGCGCTTTTACAGCTGGTGTATTTCAGACCTCGTATTTTGGCAGAGTGCTTATCCTGAAGAGACAAATGCATTTCTGAACATTCTACACTATTATTGTAGTTACTTGCCTAAATGTGCTTCAGGAAATCTGCTTGAGCTCAAGTACTACAAAAAGTGGCAGTGCAATTTTAAAAGAGCATTTACGTGACTTTTCTTTCTATAGCATAACTCTTGGATTTAAATTGTGTCATTCGCGCCTGTGTTTCAGGTTTGAGGAATTTGCTTTTGAAGGGTTTTTCACACACACACACACAGTGAAACCAAACCAAACTGTGCCACCTTAACTGTTTAAACCCAGAGTGGACATTTGTATTTCTTGGATTGTTTTTGTTCCTTTTAAGTTTAACCCTATGCATGCAGGAAAGTTATATGTGATATAATTAATGCCCTTGTTTGTCTTTCTTGCGCATGATAAGTGCAACCACAGTTCTATTTGTAGTGTGCAACAGTGAATTTCTGTGAAGCCAGCCCTAGTGTTGCAGTATTTATTGTTATGGTACTCAGTTTGGGTTTTTGGTAATGCAGTGTTAGTAATTGTGCCAACAGTTATTATTATCCAAGAAAAGTGCTGGAGCATCCCGGTGTTCTTCTACCGCTCCCATGCCCATATCAGAAAGAGGGATTCAGTTTTAAGGATGTTGAGTGCACTAACTCTACTATCACTCTGTCAACAACGACCTGCCCCCGAAGATACAGGGTGCCTGGCTGGACCGGCAAAACGTGGCAGTATTTTGTCTCTTTCTCTTCCACTCCCCCTTTCCTTTTGGGACATCTGCCGGGGTTTCTGTGTCCACCAGGAAGTGCCAAGAGGTGTTCCAGTAGGTCGAGTGGGCATACCATCGCCCCTGCAGACATCCTGCTTTTCAGGTGAGTGGCCCCGTCTCTACACCACCTTCCATAGGTTGATAAATCAGGTCCTAGCTTGACTGGCGAACGTCGGTACACCTACCTAAATGACACTGCTATCTTCAGTTACACCTGGGAGGACCATCTGTGCCACCTGAAGTACTTCAGGCTCTGCAGTAGGCAGGCCTCACTATTGAGACCAGTAACTGCCAGATAGGGCAGGGTTCTGTGGTCTTCTTGGGTCACCAAGTGGGAGGTTGCAAAGGGAACCCCCCCCAAGACCGGGACAGAGATGATAGCATTTTTAAGCCTCACTGGATATTATAGGAGATTCATCAAGGGATGTGGCACCATTGTTGCACCCTTGACCGAGCTGACTTCCAAAAAGCGGCCACATCAGGTGATCTAACAGAGGTGTGCCAGACTCCTTTTAACACCCTGAAGGAGGCCATGTGCACGGCACCTGTGCTCGAGGCCATGACTTCTCCCAAGAATTTGTGGTGCCTCAGAGCATGGCATAGGGGCTGCGCTCTAACAGCTAAATGAAGAAGGCCTACATCAACCTGTAGCCTTTAGCCCGACAGAATACGAGTCATCAGAGCATGGACCTTACACCATCCACCTTATATAGGGTAAAACGTGGCTGTAAGGGACAGGAAGGCACCTTAGGAGAAGGGTATGGGTGCCTTTAGTATTTTGATTTTCAAAAACAAATTCCGGCTTTTGAAGTTTGTCTGAGAAAAACAAAAAAGATTTTAAAGGTTTGCCGGCAGGCTAGCCGTTATGTCTGATGGTATTGTCCACCAAACCTTTCCTGCATATGTAGGATCTGCCATGACAACATTTCCTATTAATGTAGAGAGCTTTCAACAGGGCCAGCGACAACTCTAAATTTGGAAGAAGTAGGTGCTGGAGATACTAGCCAAAATCACATAATTTTCTGTAATTTTGCATTAAAAGAGTAATGTAGAATTACCAAAATTACTCTGATTACTCAGATTACTCTGGCATAATTAAAATTTCACCCAAGCCTACCTATAAATTAGTGCTTGAATCTAAGCCAGGGCCCTTGTGTTACAAACTCTCAGGGTTTGTGACCACAAAAGTGATTATCATAATGTACAAAAACCCTTTTATGAGTTAGGGAATTTCTTTGACTCATAAAAGGACTTTTGTGATAATTTCTGAACTACAAATAGGAGGGATCATTAAAGAGATTTCTCCCTTACCTTTCCTATTCAGAAAGGAATTTATTGATAGGTTACAATGCAATTGCTGTCATAAACCATTGATGAGATAACAACCCCTCCCCCCCCGAGTTAGAGTAGCAACTAATTTGCAAAGGAGATGGAGTTCTTTCCCTTTGGAATCATGTTGACAACCCCAGGGGAGACTTTTTCCAAAATGGAAACGTTTTTTGTCAGTAAAAGCAGTTCTGAAATGCAGTCATAGGGATGGTGGTGTGCTGCCCTTTGCGGGCCTCCATCTCTGTGATAATACCCAATCATAGAGGGTTGCAAATTGGTACCTGCCTCATGAATATTAATTGGGCAGGTCATTCTGAAAACCCCTGGAACCGAATTTGCAATCATATTTTGCACATGAAATTTACGTCTCTAATATATGGTCTGTAACTGAAACGCTACTAATTGGCCTGCAACATGCATGGTGCTATCGACCAAAGTAGCATTCTAAAACGTCTAGGCCTGCCATTGCAACCAATACTGCAGTTTTAAATTGCCAATATGGTTAATTTGCTAGGCCTAAGCATTCTTTTTTTAATTCATGTGCCACCCATAAGGCAGGCCCTATACAGCCGGGAGGCGGGGTGCATTGTATTTAAAACATAAGACATGTGTTGTCAAGTTTTACATGTCATGGGAGTGAAAAAAAATTTTTTCAGAACTGTTAGGCCTATCTCTCCCATTGGATAACACTGGATTATCTTATTACATTTAATAAGTGCTAACTTGATTGGGATCAGATGGGGATGTCAAGTTTGTACTCAAATGAATTGTAATTTAAAAGCATCTTTAATGGTAAGGTCAGATTGTATGCTTTAGCTGTTAGGTTTTGTGTATTTCCCTCTGACAATGAGACAAAAGGGGACTAGATGTTGGCAGAATATGCCATCCTGCTAGGCTGTGGTGGAGCTGTTTCCTACTCCACTTATACTTCAAAGGGCTGCCACAGTTACAAAGAACCCTGACACTAGGCCATTGTCAACCCAGACTTCTCTGAGCCTTGGTAAGGGAAGGTAGGAACCTTCCAGAACCAGATGTCGGGATAGCCGTGAAGATTACCCACTTCAAAGGCTGGCACCAGCCATAAATATTGAACCTTCAGTACACTCCTGGGCCTGTGAAAGACTTCAAAAGGACTGCTTTGGGCCCCCAGAGGACTGCCTTGCTGATTGAGGAATGTCTTGTACCTCAGAGGACTGGCCTGCTATTATCAGAGGACTGTCCTGCCGCTTGAGGCTTGCCTTCCCAGAGAGGACTGCCCCCTGATTGAAGCCTGTCTTGATGCTTCAACCCAGGGCTACCAGAGATACTCCAAGGGCTAGTTGGCTGGCTTCCTGAGCCTTGAACTCTGCACCTAGCCTCTGCTGGTCCTAACCCCCAAAATGGTGCCCCCCAAGTCCTAGACTCTTGGTTGTGGTGTTAAAGGCACTGCTCCTGCCTAACCCAAAAAGTTAGGACATAGAAACATTTTCACCAAAATGTGGCCTGAGAATCATCAGGAGACCGAGACCTGCCCGCTTGCCGATCTGCCCAAGGTGTGTGCAGGTCGGCTGCCTCCATGGTAGTTCCTGCTATGTTCTTCTGTACAGCAGCACATCCTGTGCAGTGGCACATCTCAGTTAAGGTATCTGGCCTTTCGGAGCCCTTGTTGTCTATAGGCTGCAGCTTCATCCCGCTGGAGATTTTTGACTTCCAAAAAAAAGTGACATTGTCCAAAGGTGGAAATCTTCTCAGCAATACCTTCCAGTGGCTCCCTGATGATGCCTCCCTCTCCTACGTCATCGCCTTCTCCTTGCCCCACTGAATTTTACTGTCTCAGGAAATTTTCTTCTAAATTTCTTCTAAGTACAAAGGTAAGCTGATGCAGGACCCAATCCACCTTGAGTATTCGACCCATGCTCCATCGCAATCGACCTTTTGACTTTGCCCCAGTCTCAAGTGACCAGATATCCGTGGTTGGCGTTCTGATCTTTCAGGTGCTGTTTATCACTAAAAACTTAAAAAATTCATACCTCCAGTTGCACTGCTTGGGTTTAATTTGTTTTTGTGTCATTGTCTTTATCAAAGCATTCTCTATTTTTCTAAATTTTTTGAGATTTTTATTGTGTTGTACAGGCACTTTATTTCTGCTTTTGTGCTGCATAAATAACTTACACAGTGCCTCTAAGTTAAGCTTGACTGCTTTTGTTCCAAACTACCAGAGGGCTAAGCACAGGTTAATTAAGTTACTTTTGTAGTTCACCCTGACAAGGATTGTGGTTGTTGCTTGAGAAGGGTTCTCACCGTCCAAACCAGTAACCCAGTTTCTTATAATCAGTACCCTAAATTTAATTAGGTCATGGTTGCTAATTATATTCACTGCTTGGTTGCAGTTGTACCTGGTGGTAAGTACCTGTTGAACTGTTTAGACACCAGCAGGGTATATAGTGAATTTCCTCTATTTGCAAGTGTACTGGTGAAGTTGTACATACTGTCTGTAATTTAGCAAGCCACCAGATAAATGAGGATGTTTATATCCTATTTGCAAGTCACCAGCCAAACAGTACATTATTTCTTCTTTTAGCTACTGCCAGGCTACCTGTGAAATAGCATAAAATATCTGCTATTTCACCAGCAGCCAGGAAAACAATTATGTTTATTCGCTATTGTATGGCTTCTGGCTAAATTGTGAATAATGTCTGTAGTTTTGTCAGCAGCCATGTAATGAGTCAAGTTTCTTCATTTTTTGCATGACTGCTGGCCAAAAGTACATAACTTCTCCTAAATAGCCTGGGGCAAGGGAAAAAGGGAAGTTTGCTTATTTGCATAGCTACCAGCCAAACAGTGCAGAATTCCTACTATTTAGTCAGCCGCCAGGTAAATAGTAAACCTTTTCTGCCATTTGCACTGCTGCCTGCCAGACAGGGTAGAATCTCTATTATTTAGCCAGTTTCTGTGCTATTTTCAAAGCTGTCGACCAAATAGTAAATAATGTCTACCGTTTAGCCAGCGACCAAGTAAATAGCAGATAAAAATCACAATTTACCCAGCATCCGGCTAAATAGTCTCTATCCAGGAGTAAACCCAAGTCATCTGAGAAGCTGCCTATCCTGTTTTCAAGTGAGTGGTTCCATTTTTCCATCCCTAGTATTTCTCATACTCTAACTAGGTGATGTGATCAGGAATGCTAATTGTCCAATGCAGTGTCTTTTGAGCCACACACAGCACTAGTGTCATATCTTTGCCACTCACTGATTGTAGTTTGTTGAGAAGACCCTGTAACGTGTTTACTGGGATTTTCCAGATATTGACATCAAAGTATGCATCAATATGATTTAGTACTTCCTCCTTGTATTTCATTAATTTCTGGCAATGCCAGAGAACATGAATCCAGGTCTATATTTGTGCAGTCTCTCCAATAATTACTGGATTGCTCCTGGTTCCATGAGTGCATTATGGTTAGGGTGTGGTACCACTAGTGGGTGATTTTTAGGGTTTCATATCTAACCATTATTTTCGTCAGAGCCTTGTTGGAAATGGCCTCTCTGAAGGGTCACCCCAAAACTTTTTGCCTTCCTCCTCTTCTTTTTCTGACCTCATTTTTGCTGGTTTTAGGACTTTGCACACTTTATCACTGCTAACCAGTGCTAAAGTGCATATGCTTTCTCCCTTAAAGATGGTAACATTGGTTCATACCCAATTGGCATATTTAATTTTCTTGTAAGTCCCTAGTAAAGTGCAATACATGTGCCCATGGCCTGTAAATTAAATGCTACTAGTAGGCCTTCAGCACTGAGTGTGCCACCCAAGTAAGTGGCCCCCTTAACCATGTCTCAGGCCTGCTATTGCAAGGCCTGTGTGTGCAGTTTCACTGCTACTTCGACTTGTCTTTTAAAGTACTTGACAAGTCATAAACTCCCCTTTTTCTACATACAAGTCACCCCTAAGGTAGGCCCTAGGTAACCCATAGGGCAGGGTGCTATGGAGGTAAAAGGCAGGGCATGTACATGTGTCTTTTATATTATTGTGAGGCCTGCTCCTTTCATAGGATAGCATTAGGACCACCCTCATATACTGTTTGAGTGGCAGATTTTGATCAGAAAGGAGTAACCAGGTCATATTTAGTTATGGCCATAATGGTAATGGTAATAGAAAATCCTGCGTTTTGGTGAGGTTGAAGTTTATATCTCTGCCCTTGAAAACCATCTGTGCCTTACAGTCTGTTTCCAATCAACATCTGAGCTGGGCTGGTTGACAGCTTCCTTGTGCATTTCACCCAGACAACCACAAACACAGGACACTCAGTCACACCTGCACTCATCTGCATACTGAATGGGTCTTCCTGGGCTGGAAGGGTGGAGGGCCTGACACTTATATATGAAAGGCTAGTGACCTGCCCTCACACTATGGACTGCCAAACCCACTACTGGGACCCTGACAGACGGACGTGTACTGAAAAGGGAACTTGTCCACTTCAAAACCAAACCACTTCGAAACCACTCTTTGAAGTCTCCCCCACTTCAAAGGCATTTTTGGGTATATAAACTGGGTCCCTGACCCCACTAACTAAGACACTTTTGGACCTGAACCTGCAACCTGTCAAGAGGAACTTGCTGGCTACCCAAAGGACTCATCTGGACTGCTTTGCTGAGAAGGACTGCTGCTCTGCTGTTGCCCTGCTGCCCTGCTGGCCTCTGACCTGTTTTCTGAAGTCTCAAAGCCAAAAAGACTTCATCTTTTCAGGAAACTCCTTGCGCGTCAAATATCGACGCACAGCCTTCTGGAAACTACGCACATTCTACCTTGAGACCAATAAATCGCTCCACAGCCAAGCCGGAATGACGCAGCCTGAATTCCAGAGTGGAAATTCAACACAGCACCTGCCTAGCGACTGAAAATCCGATCCTCTCCCTACCGGATCGAAGCACAGCCAAACTGGAACAACACAGCTGATTCCCCAAGTGGAAAATTGATGCAGCACTTGCTGTGCAAAAGAAACTTCGATGCATCACCCTACCGGATCGAAGCAATGCCTGTGACTTCTTCCAGAGTGCCCAGGATTTCCCTGCACCATCCCTGGACATCGAAGAGATCCCCGCATCGCAGTGAGGAACCAAGACTCAGCGCTGAAAAACAACGCAAGCCCCTTGTAGCGTGATAAGAAACAACTCATCGTCTGTGCCCTGTCACAAAAAAATCTGACGCACATCCTATTTTTCCACGCATCTCCTCCTCTGCGGTCTCTGTGTGTGTTATTTTTGACACAAGCCAGGTGCTTTGTTTGATCAAGAGACAATTTAATCTTGCAAAAGTGGTATTTTTATTATTGAATCTTTATAATTTTTACCTTATTTTATTCAGATAAATATCATTTATTTTTCTAATCCTCTGTGGTGTATTTTTGTGGTGTTTTCACTGTGTTACTGTATGATTTATTGCACAAATACTTTACACATTGCCTTCTAATTTAAGCCTGACTGCTTAGTGCCAAGCTACAAAAAGGGTGGGCACAGGATAATGTGGATTGTGTGTGACTTACCCTGACTAGGATTGTGGTCCCTACTTGGACAAGGTGGTTGCCTCTGCCAACTAGAGACCCCCATCATTTCTAACAAGCTTAGCACCCAGTACAGCTTCCCAACATTGTTATCTCTGGGTTTTACCTAAATGCTGGGATTTAAATTTAAAAAATATATGTAAAATGAAAGCAGGTCTCATCCTCTAAGTCGAGATCTGCTAGCTAAGGCTTTGATAGGCTTCTTCATGAGCCAGTGCCTCTCGAGGAGGTACTGGATGCTCTCAGGCTCCAGCAGGTCATGGTCCCATTTTAGTTGATTAAAAGGGAGAGTTCCATTCTGCTCGAACAGGCATCCTGTCTTTTTGCACCCTCCTTCTTGCCATACAATGAGCTCTGTCCCTATGAGAATGTGAGTGAAGTTGGAGTTAACAATTTTTGATGTGTGTAGGGTGGGAAAAATGTGGCCCCTTTTCCTAGTCGGCTAGCATTCTTTTGTTACTGGGGAACAATGTAGGCCCTACATTTTGTAAGCATCCATGTTACTTCCCAAATATGTGTCCTGGCTGTCAGCTGGTCCATGAAGTACCAGTGACTCTCAGATTCGTCCTGACACCACTCGACCATGTATCCCAATTGAGTGTCTCAATAACATTGTGCTGCATTTGGAATTCTGAATACCACCCGCCCCCCTCGTATCTATAAGATAGTTCACAGGCTAACTATGGTTCCTTGCCGGCTGGCAAAAAGTTATTTAACTCTGATTTAATCTTTTTAAGTATTGACAAGGGTGGTAGTAGTGGGAATGTCTGAAAAACATAGAAACTTCTCTTGGATGGTCTAAAAAAAGAAAGGTATAATTTCCGCTAGGCATAAACTCCAAGGAGGAAGCAAGCTTAATACCTAGGTGTGCATTGAGTGTTTTGCCCGTTGAACTGGATACTGTTCCATGACAGAGTCTGAACAATTCTTGGATCAAGAGAGTAAGTGAATGGGAGACATTTGAGAACTAGACCACCACATCATCAGAAAATAGGCTTCATTTGTGGATTGTCTTCCCAGTTTTAATCCCAGAGATGCTATCATCCTTCTTCACCTTCTCCACCATTAATTCCATATACAGTATGAATAACAAAGGGGAAAGCTGGCAACCATGTAGGGTAGTGCTGCAGCTATGGAAGGGTGCTGAGCAGGTAGTGCCAGGAAACTTTTCTGAACATCTGCTCCGCAATGATTATTAAAAGCAGGGCATTTTTGAGCTTTTGTAATATCAATCAATCAATCAATCAAAAAATCAAAAACATTTATAGAGCGCACTACTCACTCGTGAGGGTCTGAAGGTGCTTGGGTGGTGGGGTCAAGGGGTGGGCAGGGAGGGTCACTGTTCAAACAACCATGTCTTGAGGTTCTTTCTGAAGAGCAGGAGGTATTTGGTTTTGCAGAGGTTGGTGGGGAGGGAGTTCCAGGTTTGGGGGCGAGGTAGGAGAAGGACCTGCTCCTGTGGTGGTGCTTTGGATGCGGGGGACTGTGGCTAGGGCGAGGTCGACTGATCGGAGGTTACGGGTGGGAGTGTGGAAGTTCACTCTGTCGTTGAGGTAGGTTGGGCCAGTGTTGTGGAGGGATTTGTGTGCATGGATGAGGATCTTGAATGTGATTCTCTTGTCTATGAGGAGCCAGTGAAGGGATTTGAGGTGTGGTGAGATTCGTTCGTGGCAGAGGAGGCCAAGGATGAGGCGTGCGGCTGTGTTCTGGATTCTCTGGAGTTTGCGTTTGAGTTTGAGTGTGATGCCGGCGTAGAGGGCGTTACCGTAGTCTGGTCTGCTGCTGATGAGTGCATGGGTGACTGTCTTCCTGGTCTCTAGGGGAATCCATTTGAAGGATTTTTTTAGAGTGCGGAGTGTGTGGAAGCAGAAGGCGGTTAGAGCATTTATTTGCTGTGTCAAGGAGAGGGAGGGGTCCAGGATGATGCTGAGGTTGCGTGCGTGGTTTGCGGGGGTGGGTGCGGGGCTTATGGCAGTGGGCCACCAGGAGTCGTCCCATATTGTTTTGTTGGGGGCGAAGATGATGATCTCGGTTTTGTTGGAGTTAAGCTTGAGGTGGTTAGTTGTCATCCAGTTGGCGGTGTCGAGGAGAGCAGCGTGTAGGTTGGTTTTGGCGGTGGTGAGGTTGCGGGTGAGGGAGAGGATGAGTTGGGTGTCATCTGCGTTGGAGAGGATAGTGATTCCATGTGATCAGAGAATGTTGGCTAGGGGGATCATGTGAATGTTGAAGAGTGTGAGGCTGAGGGAGGACCCTTGAGGGACTCCGCAGATGATTTTGGTAGCGGTGGAGTGGAAAGGTGGAAGGCAGACTCTCTGGGTCCGGTCGGTGAAGAAGGAGGGGAGCCAGTCTAAGGCTTTGTGGTGAATTCCTATGTTGTGGAGGCGTGTGCAGAGTGTGTGGTGGCAGACAGTGTCAAAGGCTGCAGAGAGGTCTAGGAGGATGAGTGCGACGGTCTTGCCTTTGTCGACTTTGGTCCTGATGTCGTCAGTGCATGCAATAGTATCTGTTATGTACAGAGGGGGTTTGGTATTATCACTACTGCTTTTGCAGGATGTAAATCTAACCTGATTTGAATCTATCAGCTTGGACATTTACCATTTAAGTTGATGTGCTAGGATACCCATAAGAAAATGGGCATCAATGTTGAGTAAAGATGTAGATCTGTAGGCTTTGGGGAGGACCAATATTGAGGCCCCTAAAATGGTGGAGTCATGGTAACCAAGGCCGTAAAAGAGTTAAATAGGAAGGTGACACTAGGGTGTGACTAGGGCGTGACAAACGGTTTTGTAGAATATAACTGTATACCAGTCTGAGCCTGGCACATAGTGGGATGTGACATTGACTATGGCCGAGAGTACTTTATCTAAATTGTTTGGTCTGAATTTTTTCATTTGCTGAGAGTTAATTGTGAGATGTGGATCCTCCTGTGTTTTCTAAGATATCCCCCTCTGGCCCATTTATAGCTAAGTACAGCCTTCTATAAAAGTTGCTAGATACCTGGCTTTGCCATTGCCATCTACCCCTCCCTGCCTATGTCTGTCAACTAGTTTTTAGTGCTTTCTGCACTGATTTTCAGCCATAATCTACACACTAAGGGGTGTATTTATCATTGAGTTGCGTCGCCCTTGCTCCACGCTGATTTAGAACTTGGCCGACAGGTTACCCCATCACAGCGGTGACGGATAACCCATCCACCGAAATATAAATCCTACAGGATAGAATGGGATTTAGATTTCAGCGGACAGGATAGCCGTCACCGTTGCGACGGAGTAACCTGTCCATCCACTTCTAATTCAGGCCCTAAGTTAGATTTATCAAGCCACACAAGGCCACCTTCTTCTACTTTCCCAGCCTTTCCTGCATCTGTACTTCCGTTGCGGAACACGTGGCTTCATTTAGTGCTAATTAATGATGGTTAGGGGCATCTGGTTGGAATTTCTTATGCCGTCTGCTTTAGGTCACACCCCTAGATAGTATTTTTTACAAGAGATGTCATCTTTCTACAGTGCAATAGGTACAATCCTCTGTGCAGAATGGTACTTTGTGATGTCTGAGATTGTTTTACCAACGAGATTAGGTAGTTCTCCCAGAATATATGGTGTCCCTTCAGAAATGTTGTCAGTCGCTTTTAATGTTCTGTCAGTTCTCAAATATTTTTTCTGCACTAGCCAAAAAATTCAAAATGATTATGTTGGTGTATAAGTCCTGGCAAAGTCAGCAATTCTGGGCAAATTATTGGTGTATGAATTGCAGACATATTTGCCCATATTGTGTTTACTTTGGCATGGAATAAGCTAGCTGTGTTATTATAGGTGTCTTGTGAGTGGAATGGACACATTCTTCTAACTTTGTAGTAAGTAATACCTATAAGAACGCCCTACATCAGAGCTTTAAACACTTCAAGTCCTTCACATATGAAAACACTCTTGCCTGACCTCTTTCCCTAAGGCTTCAACTAACAGTCGTGTTCAGGCAAATTATACTTTATGTACATATAGCATAAATTGCAAAAATAATGACTACCAAAATATCACAGTCAGAATAGAGGCATCATGCTTTTAATTATATATATATATTTTTATAAATGACAGTATTGTAGTTTAAAAGGAAGTGCTCATTATTTTTTAAATCTTAAAAATACTTATTATATATGTATGTATATATATATATGTATATATATATATATAATTCTTCAACAGATGGACTGATGGCCATCTGACGGCTGCACCGATCCCGTCGAATGGATCCCAATTATCGAAGCGAATTCAATCCAATGCGCTCGTATTCAGTTCACAAATTTATTTCCTTACACAGGTAACACAGAGTCCTGAAATGCAATGTCAACGCGTTTCGGCAAAACGCCTTCTACTGGACAGTTTGGCTGCAGAGCCAGCATCATTTACATGCAAATTCAAAGTCCTTCATTTGTTTCCCTAACAACCTAATGTGATATAGAGCGGCGGCCATTTTGAAACATGCAAAGATCATTATTTAAATACAACACTTGATAAAAGAATCACCTACATTCATGAGAATATTTTTAGAAAAATTTGAATTAAAAAGACATAAATATCATATATGTATCACTTAAGAAGCCCAAATAGATATTATTGCATACCATTAATTCATTCTGATATCAATCATAGGTTAAATATTTGATGACAAATAATACAGATAATACAAATTGATTCATCATTGAAACCAAAATTATCAATTGTTCAGATCAACCTATATTCAATTAGTGAATCAGATGTTGTATGAAGTATGTTTATAAGTTATATTTCTATAAATTATATTCTTCTCTACAGGTATACAATTATTTACTTATAGTTATCTCAATTTGAAAACATCATCATCCAGACACAAATTTGCTAGATATTATAATTATTACAAAAGGTTAGAAACTGATAAAAATAAATATAAATAAATTATTATTACACATGAATCAATATTAGAGATGGGTAGAATATAAACGGTTCACTTTAACCAATCAACTATATAAAATTGTGTAAAATTATAAAAATTATTATAGAATTATTAAATAGTTAATAGATTGATCATACAGAACCCCCCAATTAATCATATATAATTCCTCAATTTGACATTTATCATGTGAAACAACAATCAGTTACATTGTATTCATGCTTAGAACCTCTTCTATGTCATCAATAGGCCCCATATTAATAATAATAAATTGCAATAACTTTCAATAAATAGTAGTGTCTGGTCTCATGTTGGAATTATTCAAATAGAAACGGACCTGCAATTCCTTATTATGTGTTTAAAATTATCGGTTTTTTATATATATAGCCAGTTGGTACCATATATCAAAATTCTATTTGATTATATTGTGGTACTTAAATATGTCTCTAATGCCTGTATAATCCGAATTAATTCTTCTCTCTCCTTATCTATGTGGTAGGTGGCTCTGTAGATGCATGTTAATAAATTGTATTTAAACAGGGCCTAAGCCTAAAGTGCATAGTGCTAAAGATATATAATAATAATATGTGCAAAAAAAGCATATAAAGTGCGGCTAAGTGTTACAAAACGCTAATAATAAAATAATTTTTTAGTTTGTTTCTTTGTCTCCTATCCTATTCCATATTTGTATATATATGTATTAATTCAATATTCTGCATTTTCTAGATTACAAGAAGGTGTGGTTAAAAAACCAATGGCACAGTACAGCCTACATAGTCATACATAAGACCCTATTTCATACAAAGTTCATAAGACTACAATATGGGGTCCAATAGATGTAAATTCATAAATTATAACCCCTTTAGAAATTATTTATGGCATTTTTTCTAATTATAGTCTTTTTGCCTATCCTCATAAACATGATGCTAATAAAATATTATCAAATTGGCAATACTATTTACAGAAATGAAAGGCATTAAAAGTCTCTTTCTAAATTCAAAATAGATACAATTGATGGTTATGCTGTCATCTGAGATGGACATATAGCTCCGCATCAAGATTATGCCCCCAAGGGGATTCAGACCCTAATAGTAGAATCATTTTCGATTCCATTTGTCTGAGCTCTAGTGTTCTGTTTCCAGCTCTGGGATTATTTTTGATGTATTTGATACCATAAAAAGATAATGTACTACAGTCTCCTTTATGTATATCCCAGAAATGTTTAGCCAAAGGATAAGTTCTATCTTGGTTTTTTATGGCTCTGAAATGTTGTAAGAATCTAACTTTTAACTTATGAATAGTGCTTCCAATATATTTTTTATGGCATCCACACTCAATGACATAGATCACAAATTCAGTGTCACATGTGATTCGATCTTTAATCTCGCTCTGACGACCATCAAATGTTTGGTACTTGTGCGTATTTTGAGCATACTTGCAGGCCTTACAATGGCCACATTTCCAAAACCCCAGACTTTTTTGGCTCAACCAGGATGTATTGGATTTTAACGAAAAATAGCTTCTGGTCAGATAATCTCCCAGGGAGCGCGCTTTGCGAAAGGTTATGGACGGATGTGTATCTATGTGATCATTAATGATGGAATCATTCTGTAAAATATGCCTTTTTTTTTTAAGTATGGTTCTTAGTGAATCATGTTGTTGATTGTACTGAAAAAATATTCTAGGTGATGATTGCTTAGAGTCAATGCTAGTCACTGTGTTATTGAAAAGTAACTCATCTCTGCTTTTATTTTTGACCCTGTGTAGTGCATCCCTCAAAATTTTAGGAGGATAACCTCTACTTAGAAATCTATCTATCATTGCCCTGGCTTCCAAGTCATATTTGTTCTCATCCGAACATATTCTGCGAGCCCGCAGTAACTGGCTATAGGGTATGCTCCATTTCAGTGGCAAGGGATGCCCACTATTGGCATGTAGTATGGAGTTGCAGGCCGTGGGCTTACGATATATGGTTGTCTCTAGATGATTGTTTTCTACTTTTAGTTGAACATCTAAAAATGAGATAGTATCTCTGCTGAAAGTAACTTCCAAATAGATGTTAAATTGGTTGTTATTTAGTACATTTATGTATTCCAACAGCAATTGTTCTGTACCATCCCAGATGATAAACAAATCATCGATATATCGCACCCACAATATCACTCTATCCATGTAGATGTTATTGCTTTCTGACCATGCCACCTCCTTCTCCCACCAGCCCATATATAAATTGCCATATGTGGGAGCGAAGGATGCCCCCATAGCTGTCCCTTGTTTTTGTAGAAAGCTTTCATTATCAAAAAGGAACAGATTGTGTGTTAGGCAAAATTGTAGCATGGATAGGAGCATATTAGTGTGCTCAAGAAATTCGATGGATCGTGTTTGTAGAAAGTACCTACAGGCCTGTAAGCCATATTGATGTTTGATGGACATATACAGGGATGTCATGTATCTTGGCCAAAAAATCATTGGTGTCACGTAGGTATGAGGGTAGTTCTGTAGCAAATGTATATAAAAACAGGTCCAAATATCGTGAGGTATTCTCAAGCAATGACTGATTCATACTGACTATTGGTCTACCTGGAGGATGTGTTTTGTTCTTATGAATTTTAGGTAAAAAATAGATACATGGAATTTTGGGATGATCAATTTTCAAATACATAAACTCATCATAGTCCATCAATTGCTTCGTGTGCCATTCATTTAACATTTCATGATATATCGCTTGATATTGAGTTAAAGGGTTGGTCGTCAGTTTGTGATAGTGATCTCTATTCATCAATTGCCAATATGCTTCTTTGGTGTAATCAGTTGTATCCATAACGACAATATTGCCACCCTTGTCTGAGGGTTTGATGACAATAGAAGAGTTAGATCTCAGTATGTTTAGATCTTCCCAATTTTGTTGCGTAAAATTGGATCTCGTCTTTCTCGATGTCTTCGATAAGCCTTTGCTACGAAATTTGTTGATATCGTTAATCACTAGTTCGTGAAATGTGTCTATCAAATTACCACTAGGTAGTGGAGGATTAAATCTACTCGACAATTTTAGATGGCTATTGTCATAAAGATTAGTTACAAATCCCATCTGATTAAGCGTGTCCGTACTGTTGTTCGTATCATCATCTGGAGAGCATCTAACTTCATTGCTGTCGCTATCTAAGTCATTGATATATATCTATATATATATAACATAAACACATATAAACATTATTTTTTAAACCTAAAAAATATTTTTAAATACATACAGATTTAGCATTTAATAATAAATAGTACATTGTAAACGATAATTAATTTATTAGCCGAATAAAAATAAGTTCTAGATGAAAATAAATTGTTTTATATAGTAAAACACAATATAAGCATGCATAATTAATAAACAATTCAATATTTTTTAAATACTGAAAACATAAAAAATGGTGATTAATTAAAAAATAACACAATAGAAAAAATGATAATAGAAAATAGAACAATTTAAAATATATGTACCTTTAAATTAAATATGCTCAAAATATATATTTTTTTTAATTCAGGGTGCAGTGACATGTAGCCTCACCTAACTGCAGTTTATAATAAGAATTAAAAAATTATAATCCTACCAACCTACAAATAGTAGGGGAATACACAGATTAGGAAAGAGGGTTAAATGTACTAGTCTAACAAACACGGGGGAAAGTGCATGCATTGGGGGCATTCATATTTATTATTCTAACTCCAGTATAATAAACACTGGGGAAAAGGAGTCCATTGGGTGGAGTCTAATTTCTTATTCTAACACTTGTCCAAAAACATTGAGGAAAGTGCACATAATGGTGGGAGAGATTTATTATTCTGGGCCAATTCTAACAAATATTTAGAAAGTGGATACATTATAGGTTGGCGGGGGTGCCATATTTACTTTTTAGACTACTTAGATTCCAAGAAATATTGGAGAAAGTGCCTACAGAGGTGGGGGAGGGGGTAAGATTTGCTAATCTACCTCCAGTCTAATACACAGTGGGGAAAGTGCACACATTGAGAGGGTTAGATTTATTATTTTAACCTCACTCATAGAAATATTGGGGACTGGGTATCCATTGAGAGGATCAGATATACTAACTGCTGTTACAACAAATACTGGGGAAAGTACATTCACTTGGGGTTTGAGTTACCATTCTAACTACAGTCTCACCAATATGAGAGAAACTACATATACTGTAGTGACCATTCTATCTTCAGTCTTAAACATAATTAGGAATACATTTCATAATAATATAAATAATAAACTAAAATCATAACTCAATATAATGAAACAATATAATAATAAAAGTTAATTAAATAAACACGATTTTAAACTTCAATGTTATTGTAAAAAAAGTTTTTAAAAACTGTTTATCTAGGTTTAATATTTTTGTCTGCCATCTTTTTGTAGTCGCAATAATTTGATCACAATATGTCTGAAAGATATTTTGGAGTCAATAGCTTAGTTAGCATATAGCATAGTTATAACTCCATAATATATTCCTTCTCCCTGCTCTGCAGTGCAGTTGGAGTATTTTTCGGTAAGCTAAGGTAGACAGCTGGTTTCAAGGATTTTATTGTTGAAAGAGCCATTGTTAAATGCTGGTTTTGTTTTCTTTCAGTTGAGTGAGAAGAACACCACAAAGAGCAGAGGAATTAACATTAATATATACCCAAAAGATGGCCATTCAGGTGACAAAACCTTCCCAAAATGGCCCGAACTGGATGATAGAAAACAGGTACGGTTTATAATACCTCCTAGATATTATTGAATTTTTTAGAAATGACAGATACTGCATATGTTATATTCTCATCGAGGCCCACAATACAAGTTCTGCAATAATCACTGTGCAGTAATTCTGTATCAGTAATTCTGGGATGTTGAATTAATCTGTGATTACAAGTAACCACATATAGGTTACTGGGGAAAAACAGGAGGAAATTGGTGTTAGATCCAGATTTCCTCATCAAGGGCCAGATGTATGAAATTTTTTGCACTCGCAAACGGTGCGAATTGCAAAATTCGGCCATTTGCGAGTGCAAAAAAGTGGTCTGCGATGCATGAAAGGCATTCACAGACCACAAATAAGAAATCGCTAAAATTGCGATTTCTTGCGTTGCGACCTGGTTTTGCGAGTCACAATTTGCGATTTGCAAAATCCACATCACAAGGCGATGCTGCAAAAAATCGCAAATTGCGATTTTTTGCAGAATGGCATTTTGCACATGCAAAATACCATGAAATGAAACCAGGTGGTAACCTGGTGCAAAATTAAAAAATGCATTTAAAATGCATTTTTAAATTGAACATGTAAAGCACACATGCCCTTTTGACATGTGTGCACCTTACATGTCCCCCAAAACATTTTTGGGGTGCAGCAGAGGGAGCCTTAGGCCCCCAGCACCCTGGGCTTTTGCATTTCCAAAATTGCGATTTCTGGTTCAGAAATCGCAATTTTGGAAATGCAAAAAATTCGCAGACATGGGCCAACAGGCCCATGGCTGCAAATGGGGCCGGTATCGCAATTTGTGATTCGGTAATAGGATTTGCGATTTTTAAGAAATCGCTATTACCGAATCGCAAATGTGATACATGGCACTCTGCGAGTCGGAAATAGCGATTTCTTAAAAATCGCTATTTCCGACTCGCAAAGGGCCGTGATGATACATCTGGCCCCAAATTCCTTAATTCTTGGATATTTCATAGGGACAAATTCAACAGGTTTGACCTTGTGGATTTGCCCTTTAATTCAAATGCAACAAATTCATGTGTGGTAATATTGTATGGAACATTACTGTGTGGCTAATAGTATCAATTTGGGCTGATACTCGTTTCTGAAACCAATTCACAAAGTTGTGCATTTTGCTGGATGAATCTTAGGCGCAGATTTGAGAAAAGTGTTGCTGCATCCAATGCAGCACCACTTTTCTTGTGCCCCTTAGTACCCCCCTAATGCCACCATATGTACGCCATATTTAAAATATGGTGCACCATGACAGTAGTTAGGGAACCAGCGTTAACATTTTTGATGCTAGTTTGGCGCTTTGCAAGATTAACGTCGAAAATGTTGATGCCAATCCTGCAAAGCACGCTGAGGCTCATTATAAATAATGGTGTGTCTCATTTTTAAAACAAATTAAAAATGCTGCAAAAAATGTTGCAAAGAAATCTTTCAGATTTCTCTATGCCATTTTTTCAGTCCCCCTAATGGGGGAATGCACCCTTTCCAGGCAATATGGCTGGCGCACGCAGAAAGAGGCACAAGGGGTCACAAAGTGGCACAATGCATGAATTGCGCCACTTTGTAAATCCTGCACAGTGATTTTGGTCTCGTTGGACCACATGACCGTAAAGAAAATGATGCTAATGTGACGTAAAGTGGTGCTAGGCCCTCTTAAAGCTGGGCCTAAATTTCTCACAGCATATAGACCAGAGTAATAGATTGTCAGCATGTAATCATTCTTTATCAACTTTAAACAAGGGTCCTTCAGGAAAACGGTCAAGTCTCCAAACATTGTCGCTCTTTAAAATAGCATTGTCAGTTCTGCAAAGGTACATTTAGAAGATTTCAGTTATCAATCTCTTTGCTTTGTATGTTCAATTCTTACAGATGGGTGATGGCGAGGAGCAAAATAAGCCCATTCCTGAGAGGTTGGTGCTACCGAAAATTAGAGAAGCCACAAGCAATGCGAAACAAAAAGAGGCGCGATCCCCTGTACATTTCCCATTGATAAACGCAATTTCAAAAAAGGTAAGTTAGAAATATGAATCAGGATGTTGCCCCTGTTGCAGAGCTCCATGTGCAATTTTGAGATCCCAGTTGGACAGCGTAGCAGGCTAACCAGCTGTATATCTTCTTGTGAGTGATAAAATCTGCAGTGCAGGACCACGTTATGGCCCTCATTTAGAGTGCCCAGTAATAAACCCCGTCATTTCGCTTCTCCACAATTACTTTTAATGTCTCAGTAATTCTGGGAGGGGGAAAATAATGGGGATTATGAGGATTATTCATCCTTGGAGAACAACATGTGGGTGTTGGATTTACTACTGTACCAATTTCCACATGTTTTTCGACAGTGTTTCTGCCAGGGGCGCAACAACCATTAGGTTAAAAGGGCTTTAGCCCCCCCCAACCCTCCCCCAAGACCCCTCCCACCACCCCTGTCAGCCTCTGTGGGCTCCCTCATATGAAGTATTTCTACACCCTTTCTAGTCCCTAAAAGCTTGACGTAGCTTCGTTTATTTTGCATTGCTTTGTGTGCCTCCTGCACCCTACTCTCGATCTGGTGAGTCTCCTTGCATGATAACATTTGCAAGGGAGATGAAAGACAAAAAGCACAGCACGGCTGTCCCGCCCTTCTGTGTACAACCAAAAACAACATTTGAACATTTAAACTTAAAATTGTAAAAAGGTAATACAGTGATAACACAGAAACTAATAGAGAACAAGTTTGCATTTGAAAGTAAATAATAAATATTACATTAGAATAGAAACTTTAAGAATTAAGTTTCTTTTTCTGTTGCAGTGAAGAGGTTCATAACACCAGGAATGGGAATTATCTATATTGTGCACTAAAAAGGGCAATATCTCCCTCAGCAACATCTCTATAAAACTCAAATTCAATTTGTTATACAAAACAATAAGTAAAACTGAAGCTTATAACTCAGAGACCAAAACAACTGGTTATGATAGCTGAGTGAGATAATGTATCTACTCCGTGGATCTGTATTTATTGCCATGTCCATATTTCAAACCCTATTGAACCACTTAGCCTTTCATGGTGAAATTGACAAAATGAGTACCATTGACTTAAAAAACAATTAACATTTGTTGATTGTCAGTATTACCAACAGAGATACTCAAAGTAAAAAAAAGTGCACTACTCAAAAATGCCTGAGATGTCTATGTTAACTGTCAATCAATCAATCAGGAATCTGTAAAGCGCACTACTCATCTGTGAGGGTCTCAAGGGGCTGAGGTGGGGGGAGAGGAGGGAGGTGATGCTATTGCTGGAAGAGCCAGGTCTTGAGAAGTTTCCTGAAGGTAAGGAGGTCTTTGATCTGATGCAGGTGGGTGGGAAGAGTGATCCACGTCTTGGTGGTGAGGTGCGGGAAAGATCTGCTGCTGGTTGTAGTTCTGCGGACGCGTGGGACCATTGCCAGGGCGAGGTCGGCGGAGCAGAGATGCTGGGTCGGGGTGTAGAAGGAGAGCTGTCTGTTGAGGTATTCTGGTCGGGTGTTGTGCAGTGCTTTGTGAGCATGGGTGAGGAGTTTGAAGGTGATTCTCTAGATGGCCTGTGATGTGGCAGTGGCGGGGGATGTCCAGGATGAGGCGTGCGGAGGCGTTCTGGATGCGTTGCAGCTTCTTCTGGAGTTTGGCCATGGTTCCTTCATAGAGGGTATTGCCATAGTCCAGTCTGCTGCTTACGAGGGCTTGGGTGACTGTTCTTCTGGTTTTGGTGGGGATCCATTTGTAGATCTTCGGAGCATGCGGAGGGTGTTGAAGCAGGAGGAGGAGATGGCATTGACTTGCTGGGTCATGGATAATGAGGAATCCAAGATAAATCCTAGAGTGTGTGCGTGGTCGGTGGGAGTCGGAGTGGCTCAGAGAGTGGCAGGCCACCAGGAGTCATCCCATGCGGAGGGGGTGGAGCCGCAGCTGATTTTGGTGGCCTCCGAGCAGAATGGGGGCGGCAGACTCTCTTGGTTCTGCGGGTGAGAAAGGAGGTGACCGAGTCCAGGGTTCTGTCGTGGATTCCTGCATTGCTGAGGCGTGAGCGTATGGTGTGGTGGTAGACGGTGTCGAACGCGGCCGAGAGGTCCAGGAGGATAAGGGATGCGGTTTCGCCATTGGCCAGTATGGTACTGATGTCGTCGGTGGCGGGATGAGGACAGTTTCTGTACTGTGGTTGCTGTGGAATCCAGATTGGGAAGGGTCCAGGGTGCACTTCTCCTCGAGGAAGCAGGTTAGTTGTCTGTTCACAGCCTTCTTGATGACTTTTGCCAGGAAGGGGAGCAGGGAGATAGGCCGGAAGTTCTTGAGGTCCTTTGGGTCGGCCTTGGGTTTTTTGAGGAGGGCATTGATTTCGACCAGTTTCCAGCTCTCCGGGAAGGTGGCGGACTCGAAGGAGCTGTTGATGATCTAAAGTAGTTGGGGTGTGATGATGGAGTTTGCTTTGTTGAGGATGTGGTAAGAGCAGGGATTAGATGGAGAGCCAGAGTTGATGGTGTTCATGATTTTGATGGTTTTGTTGTTGTCGACGGGGGTCCAGGAGAGGAGGAGGTTGGTCAGAGGTGAATCTGTGGTGTTGGTGGTTGCCGGGAGGGTCTGGGTGCTGAAGCTGTCGTGGATGTCTGCAATCTTGCGGTGGAAGTAGGCGGCTAGGGAGTCACAAAGGTCTTGAGATGGTGGGATGTCGTTGGCGTTGGAGCTTGGGTTGGAGAGTTCCTTCACGATGTTGAAAAGCTCCTTGTGGCTTTGTGCGTTGTTGTTGATTCGGTCTTTGAAGGCGGTTCTCTTGGCGGTTCGGATGAGTTGGTGGTGTCTGCGGATGGCGTTTTTGAAGACTGTGTGGTTGTCCAGAGTCTGGTCTTAGCACCACTTTCTTTCAAGTCTACGGCAGGTTTGCTTAGATTCGTGGAGGTCAGCGGTAAACCAGAAGGCCCTTCTGTCAGTGCTTCTGTTGGAGGGATTCTTGATCGAGAGTATTGACACAGGTATCGATCCATTGCCTGAAGTTGCGGGCAGCTGCGTCAGTGGTGTCAATGGGTGGGTTCCGGGAGAGGGTCACGATAAGTTGGTCTTCAGTGACCTTGTTCCAACTGCGGTGGAGGATCAGTTGTGAGTGGTGGTGTGTTGTGGGTTTCTTGAAGGAGAAGTGGATGCAGCGGTGATCTGTCTAGTGGAGTTCGATGGTGTGGCTGAAGGAGACGTGATTGCTGGTGGTGAAAATAGGGTTGAGTATGTGTTCTGCGTAGTGGGTCGATATCGTGATGAGCTGTTTGAGGCTGAGTTTGGAGAGGTTGTTGAGCAGGGTGGCGGTGTTGTTGTCGTTGGTGTTCTCGAGGTGGAAGTTTAAGTCCCCGAGGAGTATATAGTCATTGGATGCGAGAGCGTGCGTGCTGGTGATGTCGGTGGTGGAGTCACTCAACTGCTGTCGGGGCTGGGGGGACTGCAGATGAGGGCCCCTCGGAGTGGTGTTTGGGTCAGTGTGGATCTGGAAGTGCAGGTGTTCAGCGGTGCTGAGGGTGACTTCGGTGCTGATTGTGATCCTGAGGGTGTTCTTGTGGATGATGGCGATGCCTCCTCCTGGTTTGTTGGAGCGGTCCCTGCGGCTGATCTTGTAGCTGTCGGGGATGGCTATGGTAACGTCAGATGTTGAGGAGAGGTTCATCCAGGTCTCAGTCAGGAAGGCGACATCTGGGGAGGCTGAGTCAAGTAGATTCCATAGCTCTACTGCGTGCTTGTGGACGGAGCGGGTGTTGAGGAGGATACATCTGAGATTGCGTCCTGCCTTGGTGGGTGGGTCATTGGTGTGGAGGCTGGTGAAGGTGCAGTTCCGGCAGGAGAAGGGTCCGCGGGTGGTCTGTGGGAGGCTTGAACGCAGACGGGAGAGCGGCCGGTGTTGAGGGCACGGAAGGTGGCGGCATTGTAGTGAAGACGTGCATGGTGGCGGTCGGGGGGAAGAGAGCCAGGGATTCTGGTGCTGCCTGCGGTCTAGGTGCGGACGGGGCAGGCGGGTTTGCCTTTGGCGCGGCCACGCAGCAGCCGCCATTAAGTAGGGAGGTGGGGGTAGGAGAGGACAGCTGGGTGGTGGGAACAGGGGCAAAAAATGGTGTGAAAAAGAGGGTGGGCTGCGGGGGCAATAGCATTGGGAGTGCAGCGCGCGAGAGAGAAGAGAGGGGCAGGGCCGCAGGGGCAGCAGCGGCGGGGGAGAGAGTGGGGAGAGCGAAGTGAGAGAGAGAGAGTGGAGTGGGAGAAAAACGGGGAAGAGTGTAACACGAAGCAAAAGGGGCACAAAAAGGGACAGACACAGAAGTGAAAGCAGAACAGAGGGTGAAGCAGAATTGAGAGTAAAGCAGAAAAAAGGAGGAGAGAGGCAGAGGAAAAACAGAGTACAAAAAGGGACAGACACAGAAGTGAAAGCAGAGCAAAGCAGAAAAAAGGAGGAGAGAGGCAGAGGGCAGCCTACTTGGAAAGCAGAGCTCTCCCACTAGACACAAGGGATGAGGCGCAGGCAGAAGCCTGCGGGTGGAGGAAGGCCTTGAACTCCTGACAGGGGTCAGGAGTTAGAGGAGCGAGGGATAAGGTCTCTACTTACCAGGTGGAGCCATGGGAGGCAGAGCAGTGCACTGACCAGGTCAATGGTATTGCTCGACCTACCATGCAGCGGCTGCCATTAAGTAGGGAGGTGGGGGGGAGGAGAGTACAGCTGGGAGGCGGCAGTGGGTGAAAAAAGGTGTGAAAAAGGGGGCAGGCCACGGGGCAGCAGCGGCGGGAGTGCAGCGCGAGAGAGACAGGAGTGGGGCCGGGCCGCAGGGGCAGCAGCAGCGGGGTAGAGAGAGAGGGGGTAGAGCGATGTGAGAGAGAGAGAGAGCGGGTTGAGAGAAAAATGGGGAAGAGTGTAACGCAAAGCAAAAGGAGCACAAAAAGGGACAAACAAAGAAGTGAAAGCAGAACAGAGAGCAAAGCAGAAAATAGGTGGAGAGAGGCAGAGGGCAAAAGGAGCACAAAAAGGGCCAGACACAGAAGTGAAAGTAGAACAGAGAGCAAAGAAGAAAAAAGGAGGAGAGAGTCAGAGGGCAGTCTATTAGGAAAGCAGAGCTCTCCCACTAGACACCAGGGATTAGGCGCAGGCAGAAGCCTACGGGGGGAGGAGGACCTTGAACTCCTGACAGGGTTCAGGAGTTCAGAGGAGCGAGGGATAAGGGCCCTACTTACCAGGTGGTAAGCCATGGGAGGCAGAGCAGTGCACTGACCAACTGCGATAAAACAGGGCTGATTGCAGAGGCCCCTAACTTTGTGCTCCCATTTTTCAAATTTTTGCTGGTGTTTACCTGACTCTGCTAACCAGTCCCAGGGCCTGTGCACTGTGTAAAATGAGTATGCAAATTAGGCTAATCATAATTGGCTATATCAACCTACCTATAAGTCCCTAGTATATGGTAGGGCATGTAGGTTTAGGGACCCCAGCATAGGTGGTGCACCCTTGGAAGCACAGCTGAGGTGCCCAGTGTCATTTTAAAGGCAGGCCTGCCTTGCTGTCTGCTTTTAAACTAAAGTTATATGCAAATTCGCATTTGGAATTAAAAGTAATTCCAAAGTCTTGAACTACATATAAGTCATCCCTAAGGTGTACCCTATGTGCCCCTAGGGTCGGTGCCATGTAACTATAAGCAGGGACCTTATATAAATTGTTTTATAAGCCCTGGTGAGGTAAAACAGCCAAATTAGTTTTTCTTCACTGTCGTGAATGGCCTCCACAGGCTAAAATGGGGAGACTTTATTTTAATTAACAAAGTCCCCTTAGGTGTCAGATACCTCAAGTTTGGCATCAAATTAATTGTTATAATAAATCCCACAACTTACAATTGTTGGATTTAATATAACTAGTTCAGGCAAAGAGTTTTAAACTCTACCTGAAAAATGGCCAACTTCAGCTCTGTGCCCTTCTCTGGTTGGCCAGCCTCTGGCAGCCTGGCCAGGCTGCATTGATGAGGTGTGAAGTGGCCTGGGCTGCACACAAAGGATGTGCCTGGGGGGAGATCTGCCTCAGCAGATGGGGAAGAAAGAAGGGCGGATGGTTGCCAAACTGGTCTTCAAAGGCAGAGAAGGACATTTGGAGCAACCCAGCACCTCCCTCACATCCTGCAACCCCAGACAATTAGGTGCCCTTGTGATTAGATTAGGAGACGGCAGGAGATGGGTGTGTTTAGGATTTCTAGCCACACCAGTGGGTGGGCTCATCCAGATTTAACCTCCAAAAATCATTTTCAGTCATGGTGGATTTTTTAAGAATGTTGCTCCCTGGGATTGATTTTTGCCACGCTTCCCAGGTGGTCTTCATAGGGAGAAGGACCCTCCATCTGATTGGAGAACCAGGACCCCCCCTCTGTTTTTCACCCAGGAGAAAGGATAAATATGGCAGAGCTGCACCCATACCTCAGATCCCTACCAGATTCCTAAAAGGAAGAGTATCAGAAGAAGAAGGACTGCCCTGCTGGACCCCTGACCTGCACCTGGACACTGCACTGTGAAGGTCTGCACAAGGTGCACACTTGGGCTTCGCCACTAAAAGGACTTTGCCTGTCTTCTACTGCTTCAAGAAGGGACTCCCTGTTTGCTACAGATGCAACGGAGCTGCCCAGAGTCCCATGCATCAAGTCCTGCAAGCAGAGCCCAGCTGACCAGCGTCCAGTGGCCATTTGAGGATTCAGACCAGGTACATTCTGGGAATTGTAGTCCCAACTCCCAAGGAGCAACTCAGAGCTTCTGGAAACTTGGATCAAGGTGTGGACACTTCAAGGACCCAAAAAGGACATCTGGAAAAAGATCCAGACGTTTGGACACGGTTGGAGCAACTCCATAAGTTGAAGAGGTGCGTTGTGGGAGGTGTAGCCCCAGGCCCCAAGAGGCAAACCGGAGCCTCTGAACCCTTGGCTAGTCTGTGGACCACTTTCCTGAATCAAGAAACGCTTCTGGAAGTAAGTGTGACAGTGTTACCTCGTGGGTGGCCTGAACTCTGGACTTTTTTAACCCCTTGAGCGCTAGTTGCTTCTATACCCTAGAAAACATTAATTCTTTAAAAATTCATATTACCGGTTCCCCTTATCCGATTTTAATCATTGTGGTGTCATTTTAAGGATGTATTTTTTAAAAATTGGTGTTAGATTTTTGTTGTGTTTTGTGTTTTACTTATTTAATGTTTTGTGATTTTTGAATGCTTTACATACTTGTCTCCTAGGTTAAGTCTTGTTGCTCATTGCCAAGTTACCAAGGGTTGAGCTGGGTTTAATTTATTGAGACCTAACTGGACCTAAGTGGAGGTTAGTGGCCTGTTGCTAAGTGTAGGTACTTACCTGCCCTTACCAATAATCCACTTTCCAACATTAACATGTAGAAAAATTGTCTCCCTTACAAATAAGCTGCCTCCACAAATAGCAGCTATGGTAAAAGTTCAGTGTCCCTCTGCACAATATTTCTTTGGTGATTTAACTTCGTCTCCAGTGGGTGGACGCTATGGAAGTATACATGTGATATTTTAAGCAAAAGTTTATATTTAACTGCATGCACAATGGTGTCTATTCTCACTCTCTCCACTACACCCCATGCGTATGCCCAGCAGCACTTTCCACACCTTGCTTTCCTCATATGGTTCTAAACTCACACACTTCACTCAAGATGTCCGCTGTAATCCAAACTTCAAACATTAAAACTACCTAAAACTTTGGTGCAAAGGAAAGCATTACTGAGAGACTGAGAAATGGCCAGTACCTCCATTATTTAAAAAGGAAAGGTTTGATTGATGTCTGAAAGACTAGATCATTTTTGGTTTGTCTGGAGGAGAACTCATTTTCATTCAAAAACCTAGTGTCCTCAAAGCAGAATGACCATTCCCCACTGCATGGTTTATTTATCCAGGAACCAGAAGAAAAGAATGATCCAAGATGCCATCACTGTAGCAGATTTTATGAGTAAGGCAGATGGTCTTAAACTTGATTCTTTAGTCCAAAGACAGCCAGTGTAGCCTACACCTCAAAACTATCAAATTATCATTTTTCTTTAGTTTGCAGACCAATCTTAACTCATAATTCTGGATATGATATTCTGGAGCCTTGTTATTTGGGCTGCTGGGAGTCCTTAATTCAGGGAATAGAATTAGGCAACTTTTCTCTAAAGCATGAGCATAACCGTAGGACAAGAATTACTTGGAAGTAGAATTTTCCTATGTGTCTTCGGTAACCCAAAGCAGGGGTTAGCAGCAGAGGAAATATAAAGGGCGGAGGACAGATTTTCATGAAGAATCACACTAATTGATTTGACCTTTGCCACAGGGATTGGTGGGTCACTAAGGAAGAAGGCAGTAAACAGGTGCCCTGGCGAAGTTTCTTTACTGAGAAATAATCTCTCTGACTTGTTGGTGTTAAGGTTTGGGACATGGTGGTCCATCCATAGCTGCACAGTGTCCAAACAATCATTCAAGTAGGGTCAAAGATCTGGTGCTTTTTGGTTCAGCAGAACCATGATCTATGTGTCATCTCTACAATCTATATATGAAATGCTTGGCATCCAAGTGAGTAGGTAAGGTGTAGCAGAGGTAGCACACAGAGAATAAATTGCATCATGGAAAAGGAGAAGCCGTGCAGCACACTGCAGTAAATCACATCACATTGCAACCTAAAGGTATCAAACCTCACACTGTTGCATCTCAACTTCCCATCATGATTGATGAACAAACCATGACCTCTTAGTCTACACTCACCACCATCAAAATCATTGGTAGGAGAAAGGATTGGGAAGGGATGCAGTGGGATAAGCGAGGTTGGATTTGGTGCTTAGGGTGGGTGGGGAGGTCAGGAAGTTTATTTTTTAGGGGTGGGGTGGGGGTTAGGATAGTTTTTCTTTAGTGCTTAGGGTGGGTGGGAGGTCGGGGTAGTTTATTTTTTAGGGGTGGGGTGGGGAGGCATCGTAGTTTATTATTAAGGGGTGGCGAAGGATTAAGGAAGAGCAGGAGGAGGGAGGAGAGAAGTGGAGGGAGGATCGGGAGAGGACGCTGTGAGGTAAGAGGGGTTCGGGCAGGGGTTTGGGGTAATTTTTATCAGTTGGGTGGATTTAGGGGATAGGGTGGGTGGGGGTTTTGAGTGTAGTTTATTTGTTGTGGGCGGGAGTAGAAGGGGTAGGCGGAGTTTATTTTGTAGGACTTAGGGTGGGTGGGTGGTCTGGTAGCTTACTTATTAGGGGTAGGGGAAGGTTTTAGGGCTCAGGGTGGATGGGGGTGTCAAGGTAGTTTAGTTTTTAGGGGCAGGGTGGGAGGGTTGGGGTAGATTTTTGTTTAGGGCTTAGGGTGGGTTGGGAGTCGGGGTAGTTTAGTTATTAGGGGCAGGTGTGGGGGGGTTGTGGTCGTTTATTAGGGCTTAGGGTGGGTAGTTTAGTTATGGGGTTCGTGGGGGTAGTTTTGGGCCTCAGGGTGGGTGGGGGAGGTTGTATGACAGAACCATGCAAGCCATTTCCGCATAGGCCTTTACAAAGCATGCTTTTACAATTAAATTTGTTGTAAAGGCATGCGTGGAAAAGACACAGTCGTTGTTCTGACCGCGTTGGTAAGGCATTTGTTGTTCCAGTATGCGTGATTCTGTCATACAACCGCTCTTTAATGCTAGACAGTCACAGTAGAGAAACAGCACTCATCGCTGGCACAGACAATCCTTGACAGAGAAGTTATAGCAGCACTCATTCTTCTGGACCTCTCTGCAGCATTTGACATGATCTCACAACCCATCCTCATCAGGTACCTACATGAGATTGTCATCCAAAGGCCCTCTCTCATCTGGATCTGCTCCTTTTTAACTGACAGAGCACATGCTAGCCACCTTACTCCTCAGAAGCCCACAAACTCATCTCAAGGTTCTACACTCAGCCCCACCCTTGTGAAAGCATACATGATCCTTCAGGCAAATGCCATCTTTGCACACAACATTGATATCCTCTTCTATGCAGATGACATGCAAATTATGATCTCCCTGAAATCACAAGAAAGAAATCTACTGCCTGCAGATTATAGTTGCTAACTGGATGAAAGCCAACTGATCCGACTGTCTCAAGCTCAACACCAATAAAACAGAAGTAGTGATCTTTGGCACGAACACCTCGCCATAGGACTCCTACTGGTGGCAGGCCAAACTTAGACCTACAACCAGAACCCACATCAGGAACCTTGGAATAATCAACACTAAACTGGACATGACCGCACAAGTCGGTGCCAAAACTGCATCTTGTTTAGACACTCTGAAGATGCTGAGGCCGATTTTCAAATGGCTCCCAAGCAAAAGTAAAAAACTGTCACTCATGCCTTAGTCACCAACAAATTGGACAATGGGAACACCCTCTGCGCCGGAATCTCCAAGCAACTCATTAGAAGACTACAAACCACCCACAACTTGGCAGACTGACTCATCTTCAACCTCCCAAGCAGAACTCATATCACCACATCTCAGGCAACTACACTGGCTCTCTTGATACACAAATGTGCGCAAATCAAACTCCTCACACAAGCATTCCAGGCACTACAGAACTCAGGCCTCAAATACATGAAAAGTAGCATTGGTGGATAGGTAGAAAATCAGAAACAAAAAAATTGTGGAACAAAATATTGTGACAAAAAAATCGAGGACAAAGATATCTGTAAGGTCTGTGTCTATAGGTAAGCAAAGTTTTACTATATATTCCTCCACAGATATGAATCTTGGCAATATACATATCTTCATGGTACAAAGATGTGGAATTAAGAATAGTAAATCTATATTTACCTATTTGCATTTACCTTTCCAATATTTTGGTCCTCGATATTTATGACACAATATTCTGTACACACAATATATTTGTTTCCGATATTCTGTCAGTGATTCGTTGCATCGCCTTCCACCAACTACTCAGACACCGCCGCTTCACAGGACTTCTACTCGCACACATCCCACACATACACAGAATCAACCTCACATGTGAAATCAGAGCCTCCTCCTTTTTTCTTCTTGAATTCTGCAAGAAGCTGAAGACCTGTTTTTTTATTAAACCAACCTGCCATAGGCAGGGCTAGGGATACACGTGCTCAGCACCAGTGTACAGCTACACATTAATGTAACCTAACACAACATAACATAAAATAATGTTACAGTCTTCAAGTCTTCTCAACAGCATCTTTTATACCAAAGCCAGCAGAGAGATCGAGGTGTATCATTTTAACTGCATCACCTGCACTAATATGGCACTGATGCCATCTGTCATAGAGATAAAAAACATTTTTGTCCCTCATTTGTCAAAACCCATCGGCTAGTTATCCAACAGGTTGTCTTCTTCCAGAAACCTGCACAGTTGTCTATCTCCTAACTTTTCTAAAATATTTCCTAAACCTGGTAGAAATTATACTGGGGGAGAATTGTTTTACATCAGATGCATCCAAATCGGATTTTTGTCAGTAGTGTGGTGAGCGCATCTTGCTAGTATGAGTGCTGATTCGTACCAGAAAGATGTACAGTAAGATTTTAAATAAACAGTTCAGTGATCTTTCCTGTCAGTGCAGGAACAAGGGCTTGGAGCACAGCATGGGTAAGGGGAGGGGGATCTTCAAGGGAACCCGATTTAACGGAGGATAAGAGTGGGTCACTTTTTCCTCTTCTAGTAACATGAAGGTGGACCAATCTAAATGAGGCACAGATTTTCTACTACTGCCTGATCCTTTCACCTGGAAGAAAAAAATCGAATTGATTACATTCACGGTTCCATCAGTAAAACATGTGTAAACATTTCAAAGATTTGAGCTGTAGATGAGTTATGGTTCATGCACCGGAGCAAATGTTTTCACAGCTACTACTACTACTACTAGTTTATATTTTGCAGCTGTCATTACCCGTGGATATGTTGAAAGTTTGAGTATCTATTCTTTGCTCTGGGGGGTCCATAAATGCTCCCAGCTTGCACTTGGTTTCTCTGCTTCATGTTGTTTTATGGTCAACAACGTTCCAAACCGGGTTACATTTAAGGTTTTTGGAAGACCTGATCGTATCAAAATCAAGAATATTTGATGTTAACTAGAACTTCGGGTTCCCACTTAGTACCAGGATGTAAACTTTCTGCATTCCATTGGTTTGAGCACCTGGCCATGAGGCACCTTGACAGCAAGGCACTTATCTTTGTACTGACATCCTATCCTATGATTACTGTAAATGTATTGTATTTTATGATGATAAATGGTGTATAGACAGAAAATAACTAAAGAAATGTGCCTAAACTACACCACTCTTTACTTTTGAAAAACATCTGAGGAACAGGCAGAGGGAACCGAAGTATCCCACATTTCTTCAAAGGATGTTTGAGCCCTATTCAACTACCCTCAGTGTGCTTATTCTAAAGCACATTTGCTCGTGATAGTCTTAGAAGACCGCCGCCCGCCTCGCGGGAACCGCCATATGGCCGCTCCGCGGTCGAAAGACCGCGGAGGCCATTCAGGCTTTCCCGCTGGGCTGGCGGGCGACCGCCAGGAGGCCGCCCGCCAGCCCAGCGGGAAACCCCTCCCCACGAGGAAGCCGGCTCCGAATGGAGCCGGCGGAGTGGGTATGTGCGACGGGTGCAGTTTGGCATGGGCACTGCAGGGGCCCCCAGGATCCCCGCGGCACCCCCTACCGCCATCCTGTTCCTGGCGGGCGAACCGCCAGGAACAGGATGGCGGTGGGGGTGTCAGAATCCCCCATGGCGGCGCAGCAAGCTGCGCCGCCATGGGGGATTCCAAGGGCAGCAGAAAACCGGCGGGAGACTGCCGGTTTTCCTTGTCTGACCGCGGCCAAACCGCCGCGGTCAGAATGCCCGGCGGGGCACCGCCAGCCTGTTGGCGGTGCTCCCGCATCCCAGGACCGTCGGGGTCGGAATGACCCCCATAATTCTGAATCAAATTGAGTATTAAAATCAAACAGTTAACAATGGAGGGAGAGCCTAACAGTAATTGTGACTCTGACTTTGATGATGGCTCCACCCCCACCCAGACCCCTAAAATATTACACCCCTAACCTCCGCCCCCCCAACCCCCCCCCCGCCTGCTCCTCCCCAATTCAAGTTTTCAGTCTAGTTGCACTCCTGGTTTCTGGTGGAGTTTCTCCTGCTTGTAGCTGGTGAGATCTCCAGGTGAAATACCACAGAGCTGTGGTATTCCCGCAGAATTTACAATTCTGATTTCTCGCGTTACCAGCCCCACGTGATTTACCGGGCCATTCTTTATGGAGGCCCAATGAGACAGGGTTAACCATACGATGTGGAAAAGATGGCAAATTATGCAGCAATTTTAAGAAGTGCCTCGGTTCATGAGAAAGCAGCTTGACAGAACAGAAAAGGACATTATGTTGTTAACGTTTGTGTCTCACTAGAGAATTTACTTTCTGAATTCAAGACGAGTTTTGAAAAGAGGTGCAAAATGTTTACGTTCCTTCTTCTGAGTACCGTCCTGAAATAACCAGTTTAGAGAACAGTGTGATGTGAACATGAATGTATGCGAACTGTGACTAACAAAATCCTAAACCGGAAGCATTCTACCCACCCTATCTGAAGTTCACATTAGTATTTAAGGTGTTTGTCCGTCAGTTATAGCGGGGCACAGTGGGATGTGGATTGCAAATTATACGGTATGAGATGCAGAGGCGTACTGGGGTAGGAATTACCATTCCTAGTTTATTACCGCCCGCTGCCGTGTGGTTCTGGGTTTAAATGGGCTCTATGGGCTATAACGCTGGACCTAGAATTACGGACCATTTTCTGTACGTTCACTCCAAATTCTGGTAAAAGTTCCACTCACAGTTTCTCCTGCAGAAACCTGGATGAACTGTGTGCGAAAGGCTGGATAGAAGATAGGATGTGAATCTGTACCTGGTGAACTCAGAATTAGCCAAAGTGGTTTCTCCAATGCCATACATGCCGGTAGACTCGATTCAGAGGGGGAAGACTCGACTTTCAAGCCCAAAATGGATTAAGTTTGGCTGTCTTCCACAAGAAATTGCCCCTCCTTCAATAGATGTCAATTGAAGAATTACATTCTCCTGATTTTCTTTTTGAATCTCCAACTTTCTTCTTCTAAAATGTTGGCATTTTTACCGTGGATACATGGCTCCACCCGACTTGAGGATCAGGTCCCATGCTATCAACATTATCTCTCCTTAAGTGCCTGATGTCAGCAAACAACAGCTGGGGTTGACCAGTTACCTTTTGTAAAGTGTCTGGCATTGTATTGTATCTGTAAATCTGCAAAATATGCAACAGATGCAGTATAAACTTACAAGTGTACCAAAATCATAAACTGGCAGAAAAAGCTGCTGTTGCACAATTGCATTTTGCTACTGACTATGATAATAATGCATGTTGCATTATGTTTCATTATTGTCTGTGAAGTTGTTGGGCACCCTTTTTGTATAGCCCAGCCAATTCTTTGTGCTTGTTTGCGTTTTAGAAATATCAGAGCATATGTACATAAATCTCCCCTCCAGTATCGGAACAGGACCAACCCTCTTATATTTTAAGAAGGAACTAAAAACTCGACGCTTCAAATAACACTAGCTAACCTCTTTCACCAGCTCTTCCTCCTCCCTCTGTCCCCTTTGACAGTTTGCAAGGCATGTAGGGCCAGATGTAGCAAAGGTTTTTACCCATTCTGTGTCTATGGGAAAAAGTGTTCGTACATATGGCCCCTATTTCCTAAACATCTACCGCATGTAGTATACTGCTTGTGAAAATTGTAGTGCCAGATGTGCTGTGAATAATTTAGAGCCTCCAACTTAAACACAGCAGATTTCATGACGTGCACATGATTCTAAGTGAAAATCATGGTCAGAAGTACAAAGCATTTTAGTTGTCACAAATACTCCAACTTGGTGTTTGAGACCATTAAAATGACTTTTTGAATGTACTAATCTCATTTTAGGGGTTCGGTAAGTTTTTATTGATTCATAAAACAGGATTTCAATTCCATACTGAATCAGTATTTGGAAGAAGCACGTTGGCGGAGAGACTATCAAATACCATTTTGTTTGATATGTGTCAATAATTTGAGTCCGAAATCTGGTTGCAAAACATTGAAAATGACAGTCTTCTAAGTTAGGCTATTAAAGCGTTTGCGAATGCAAAGGGGTTCCATGGGGATGACTTCCCCTCTTTTTAAATAATGGTTTTGGAGTAGATAGTGGTCGAAATCTCAAACAAACTTTGAAAAAAAGGCACTATTTTTTTAAAATCCACCCCAGTTTTCTTTATGGAAAATGACCTGCATTTAAAAAAAAAGCTTCCTTCATTAAAAACCAATCACAGACATCATGGTCTGCTGTCCCTAGCAGGCCACTAACCCTGTGACGGCCTCCACAATATTAGTGAGTCACAATTTGCAGCCTATCGCATTATTATTCATGTGTTGTGGGGCCATAGTGTCTTACTATCCATGTGCAGAAGCCTCAAGCATGAGCGTTAATCATCTCATAGGCCCATAGCTGCGAATGGGGCCCGTATCGCAATTTGCGATTCGGTAGTAGCATTTGCGATTTTTAAGAAATCGCTATTACCGAATCGCAAATGTGATACATGGCACTTTACGAGTCGGAAATAGCGATTTCTTAAAAATCGCTATTTCCGTATCGCAAAGGGCTGTGATGATACATCTGGCCCCATGTCCCAATCTAAGATTGCAGCTACTTTTGCATTCTGTACTGAATGAATAGTATTGTGGTATAGTTTCCTGCCTGGCTCCTGTAAAAGGAATATATTTTGAACACTTCTCTGCACTTTCGGAAAGTTTTTCTTTTCCACCCCATGCTTCTATTTTTGACCTAAGTTTTTTATCTTACTTTGGAATTTTTACCAGGACCTTCAGCCTCAGAGTTTTCAATTGACCAGTTCAAACTTCTCCTCCGACTTCAACTACGCTACAACCTCTCCTGTTCAATATTTCTGGGTGTTTTCTGCCATCTGTCTTTTTCCTATGTTGGGGATCTTTCTTGGAGACACCTGTTGCCCCATGTATTTTCTAACACCAATGGCATTGTGGCTATTGGAAGTGGTTGCCCTTATTTCTGGCAGACTAAGACAAGGAAGATTCTGACTTTTAAGTAACTTTACCCTCTTACTTCATTAGTTACTTATTTATGTATGCCTAATTCCCCTCCTGGGTTATAGGCCATCAACCAAGACTCTCAGGTCATCTTTCTCCTGGACTTTTCGTTCAAGGCGTAACCCATCTCTTTGCAGTCAGCCTTGAGGCCTTGACACCAAGTGTTTCTTAGACTTCCTCTTTTCCTTTTCATGTCCCAGGTGAGGGCTTGCCTGGTGGGGTTTGAGGCTCGCCCGCAGAGGGTCTTACCTATCCAGCCCCAGCATGATTTCATGATTTCTTCATAAGCAGGAAGTTGGAAAGCCTGCTGCCACAGGTCGTTGTTGCTGATGGTGTTTAACAAGCAGGTTTTGGAGGATTTTCCTCAGAAAGGTGTTGATGAAGGTCTATACTTTGTTGGTGGTGGGCACTATGGTCCTCCAAGTTTCTGCTCCGATTGTACGTTAGTGTTAAAAAGCCTGATCTTGGTTTGCAGTGTTAGGGCCTTGGAGCTTGAGGTCTTCTTTAGATAAATAAAGGCAGCCTTTGCTATGCCGATTCTTGCTATGACATTGGTGTCTGTGTCGCCCTGGTTGTCTATGACACTGCCCAAAAGTGACAGTCACATCAGAACAACATGGCCTCAACATCCACAGGGGAAAAACCAAGGTCCTGAAGGCTACCACGGCCAGAACAACTGCAGTCACTCTTGCAGGTGATGCACTGAAAGAGGCTGAGACCTTCACCTACCTGGGCAGTGTAATAGACAAGCAGGGTGGTGTGTGTGTTTACCCATTGAGTTTTCCATCAATTGAACCTTGTGTAACATACAGGAGGGGTATACTGATGTTTTGACTCACATTACCAGATTCTGGCAGTTGCCTGTTGAGAATACCTGGGTGTAGAAGATCCTGATAACCTTAATGCGTATGGGGCTTAGAGATGAGATAAAGGGCAAGCTCTTCCAATATTGCCATAATTTAGGGATTTAGCTCTTCTCATTAAACACCATCTACACCAATGTAGGTCAAAGAAATGCAAGTCTTTGACTTTTCCTGCAGCAGGCAGTGCTAGGATTTTCACTAGTATACCAGAAAAACTCTTGAACCTTCAACATCTAATAGTGACGATCAGGGCAGATGAGTGAAACTCAAGACACTCTTTCAGAAGCTAAAAGAGATCATGGTTGAAGAATTTATTGTGGATCTTCAGAACATCTAGTCCAATGTTTTAAGCCCACAAATAATCTTAGGAACATAAAAGCCCATCCTTTGTATAAAAAATATCAAAGATATCAAATTCCCTTTGTTGGGTCTTCCAGAGACTCCCGTTTATTGTTATTTTAACCTATGGGTCTAGCTAGCATTCCTGAAGAGAAGACTTTTGAAACAGCAGCTGTCCTGGATTGTGGAGCCAGAGAATTGTTTACAGACAATCAGTGGTGATGCAAAGAAACATCCCATAGTTTTACAAGCGTTTTGTTGAGCAGGTCCAATTTGTGGATGGCCTTCCATTGGTTTCTGTTCTGATCAGGGAGATGTCAAATCAGTACCTTTGATGCTAACGTTTGGTGATCATATGCAGATGGCATCCTTTGGCATCATCGCTTTACCCAGCAATACATTGATTCTGGGAGTTCCATAAGCAGCTCAACACAATCCCTGTTTTAAATGGGTAATAATGAAAATCTTTATTTTCGCACAATCCTTTCATGAGCCCTGTTATTCCCCATACAATTACTGGTCCCCTAAGAATGTGCATATGAATAAATCACAGAATTGGAACATGGCAATGTCCTCCAGTCTATACTGGTCCAATATCAATTATTTTATGATATTTTTCAGAAGCCCAGGGAATTATCCCTGTTGCCACGTAGAGAATTTGACTGCACTATTCCCCTCAACCCTAGAGTTATAATTTGGTTTGGCAGGATTTACTCTTTATAAGAGTCGAAAAAAGAAGCTTGAGTCAATATCTGAAAGAAAACCTCCAAATTGTCTCATTGTTCAGTCCACAGCGCCAGCTGTGGCATCAATGTTTTTCGTTTCAAAGAAGTCAATTGAGTTAAAACCTTGAATTGATTACAGAGAGCTGAACAAGGTCACTATCAATAATTGTCACCCCCTTCCAATAATCAAAGATGTATTGGAGTCTGGAGCATGAGCCAAAAGCTTTACTAAATTAGACCTCTGAGGAGCTTATTGCTAATTAAGGCTGGAGAAGAGTAGATTTGGATGATATTCTTAACTAGTCTAAGGACAGCAAGATCCATCATCAACATGTTGTCAAATCCTGTCCAATTTAATAGAAGCAAATCTATACTGTAAACTAGAAAGTGTCAATTTGGCAAGACTAAGGTGGAGTAGTTGAGCTTCAGACTGAGTGTGCACAGAATTTTCATGGATCTCCAATGGGTTGTAGCAATTGTAGATTTGCCCACTCCAACTAAAGTAATAGAAGGTCTACCTAATTACTATTGCAGATTTTGAGGAAATTATGCCCATTTAATCAGTGACATTACATGCATAATTAGGAAGGAGGCCTTGGAAAAAGAATCGTGCTGGAACTCAAGAACTGAACAAGCCTTCAATAATTTCAAATCAGGTTTTACTCAGGCCCCAATTTTACAGCATACAGGTTCTACAAAGATTTTTTTTGTTGAAAGTGAAATCTCTGACAGAGTAGTTGGAACCATTCTTCAGGAACCCAAAGAAGATGATGGGTTAAAGCATCCCATCTTCTATTGTGACATATCCTTACCAAATGTGAAAAGAAGTATTCGATTCCGGAAAGAGAACTCTTTCAGATTAAACTTGCACTGGTTGAGGACAATATTTAATGAGGGCTCTGAAACCTTTTGAGATTTGCAGTGATCATTATAACTAGCAATTTCTCAGAAACATGCAGTGGGAAACCCTTGGCCTGGCCCAGTGGGCATATTTCTTTAATCAATATGGCTTTGTTATCATTTACATACCGGGTTCCAAAAACCTTCTGGCTGATGTGCTGTCTTGTAGGTGTACAGAGGTTGCATTCATTTACAACCAAAGCTTTACTCAACATCAATAAAGACTGGGAGCAGTTCACTCCTTTCTGGAAAGGGTCCAGACATGTTATGCCCAAATATTTAAAGATGAAATGAAAGAGACTTTAACCCCACCGGATGATCTCTATGTTAAAGAGCAAACATTATTTTTTACAAACCATCAATTAAGACAGAACGTCTTTCAAATGTAATATAGCTTATCTATTGCTGGCCACAGACTATTTGAAGCCACTTTAGAATTACTTCTTAAATCTTGTTGGTGTCCTTCCACTCACAGGGATACTGAATTATATGTAATTTCCTGTCTCATCCATGTTCAAGGAAAATCGTCTTGCTCAAAACCATCAGGGTCCTACAGCCTCTCCAAGTATCTCCCAAGCCTTGTGATACAATATCCACCATCTTCATCAAATCAATATTGTGTCATAGTGGTAATGATTCCTTGTCTAATATGGCTAATTTCTCCATCCTGTACACCTTGCTTCCTTCAAGTTTTTGGCTTAAATATTCTTACACAAGCACTTCCCAATACATGGGGTACCACAAATCTCAATTTATGACAGAGAGCCTCATTTCATTTTACTCTTCTGTAAGGCTTTCAGCAAGATTCTTCATGTCAATGTGGCGTTATTGTGCAGTTTTCAACCCAGACCAACGGATAAATGTGAGTGTGCTAATCAGAGCTCTGAACAGTACCTATGGTGTTTTTGTCACACAATGCAAAATAACTGATCCTTCTTCCTAGATGTAGCTGATTTATTCTATAATAACACTGTCTATAACCCCACATATTTCTCACCATTCTACTGTCTACTTGGGTGTAAGGAAATGCCTCCTTGGCATGGTTACCCCCTGACCTTTTGCCTTTGCTGATGCTAAGTTATGATTTGAAAGTGTGCTAGGACCCTGCTAACCAGGCCCCAGCACCAGTGTTCTTTCCCTAACCTGTACCTTTGTCTCCACAATTTACACAACCCTGGCACTCAGATAAGTCCCTTGTAACTGGTACCCCTGATACCAAGGGCCCTGATGCCAAGGAAGGTCTCTAAGGGCTGAAGCATGTCTTATGCCACCCTAGGGAACCCTTACTCAGCACATACGCACTACTTCACAGCTTGTGTGTGCTGGTGGGGAGAAAATGACTAAGTCGACATGGCACTCCCCTCAGAGTGCCATGCCAACCTCACACTGCCTGTGGCATAGGTAAGTCACCCCTCTAGCAGGCCTTACAGCCCTAAGGCAGGGTGCACTATATCACAGATGAGGGCATATTTGCATGAGCACTATGCCCCTACAGTGTCTAAGCAAAACCATGGACATTGTAAGTGCAGGGTAGCCATAAGAGTATATGGTCTGGGAGTCTGTCAAACATGAACTCCACAGCACCATAATGGCTACACTGAAAACTGGGAAGTTTGGTATCAAACTTCGCAGCACAATAAAAGCACACTGATGGCAGTGTGCACTTTATTGTAAAATACACCCAGAGGGCATCTTAGAGATGTCCCCTGAAAACATACCCGACTTCCAGTGTGGGCTGACTAGTTTTTGCCAGCCTGCCACACACCAGACATGTTGCTGGCCACATGGGGAGAGTGCCTTTATCATTCTGTGGCCAGGAAAAAAGCCTGTACTGGGTGGAGGTGCTTCTCACCTCCCCCTGCAGGAACTGTAACACCTGGCGGTGAGCCGCGAAGGCTCACCCCCTTTGTTACAGTGTCACAGGGCATCCCAGCTAGTGAAGATGCCCGCCCCTCCGGCCACTGCCCCCACTTTTGGTGGCAAGGCTGGAGGAGATCATTAGAAAAACAAGGAGGAGTCACCCACCAGTCAGGACAGCCCCTAAGGTGTCCTGAGCTGAGGTGACTCTTACTTTTAGAAATCCTCCATCTTGTAGGAGGAGGATTCCTCCAAAAGGATTAGGGATGTGACCCCCTCCCCACAGGGAGGAGGCACAAAGAGGGTGTAGCCACCCTCAAGGACAGTAGCCATTGGCTACTGCCCTCCCAGACCTAAACACACCCCTAAATCCAGTATTTAGGGGCCCCCAGAACTGAGGAAGATAGATTCCTGCAACCTAAAGAAGAAGAAGTACTGCTGACCTGAAGCCCTGCAGTAAAGACGGAGACGACAATTTGGCCCCAGCCCCACCGGCGAAAACTGCAAAAGCGACGCATCGAACAGGGACCAGCGACCTCTGGAGCCTGAGAGGACTGCCCTGCATCTAAAGGACCAAGAAGCTCCCGAGAACAGCGGCCCTGTTCAACAAACTGCAACTTTCTGCAACAAAGAAGCAACTTTAAAGACCCCACGTTTCCCGCCGGAAGCATGAGACTTTCCACTCTGCACCGACTCCCCCGGCTCAACCTGCGGAAAACAAGCACCTCAGGGAGGACTCCCCGGTGACTGCAAGCCTGTGAGTAGCCTGAGTTGACCCCCCTGATCCCCCAGAGCGACGCCTGCGGAGGAAATCCAGAGGCTCCCCCTAACCGCGACTGCCTGTAACAAGGGACCCGACGCCTGGAACCAATACTGCGCCCGCAGCCCCCAGGACCTGAAGGAACCAAATTCCAGTGCAGGAGCGACCCCCAGGCAACCCTCTGCCTAGCCCAGGTGGTGGCTACCCCGAGGAGCCCCCCGTGCCTGCCTGCATCGTTGAAGAGACCCCGGGGTCTCCCCATTGCTTTCAATACAAAACCCGACGCCTGTTTGCATTCTGCACCCAGCCGCCCCTGTGCTGCTGAGGGTGTACTTTCTGTGCCTGCTTGTGTCCCCCCTGGTGCCCTACAAAACCCCTCTGGTCTGCCCTCCGAGGACGCGGGTACTTACCTGCTGGCTGACTGGAACCGGGGCACCCCTGTTTCCATTGAAGCCTATGCGTTTTGGGCACCTCTTTGACCTCTGCACCTGACCGGCCCTAAGCTGCTGGTGTGGTAACTTTGGGGTTGCCTTGAACCCCCAACGGCGGGCTACCTTGGACCCAACTTTGAACCCTGTAAGTGTTTTACTTCCCTGTGAACGTAACATTTACTTACCTCCCCCAGGAACTGTTGATTTTTGCACTGTCTACTTAGGAAATAGCTCTTTGCAATTTTTGTCAAAACTGTACATGCTATTGGGATTATTCAACGTTCCTAGAATACCTGAGTGAATTACCTTTCTTTTGAAGTATTACTTGTAAATCTTGAACCTGTGGTTCTTAAAATAAACTAAGAAAATATATTTTTCTATATAAAAACCCATTGGCCTGGAGTAAGTCTTTGAGTGTGTGTTCCTCATTTATTGCCTGTGTGTGTACAACAAATGCTTAACACTACCCTCTGATAAGCCTACTGCTCGACCACACTACCACAAAATAGAGCATTAGAATTATCTCTTTTTGCCACTATCTTACCTCTAAGGGGAACCCTTGGACTCTGTGCACTCTATTTCTGACTTTGAAATAGTATATACAGAGCCAACTTCCTACATTGGTGGATCAGCGGTGGGGTACAAGACTTTGCATTTGCTGGACTACTCAGCCAATACCTGATCACACGACTAAATTCCAAAAATTGTCACTAGAAACAGATTTTTGAAATTTGAGCTATTTTTCTAACTTTTTGGAAGTCCTGCTAGGGCCTTGTGTTAGTCCCTGTTAGCATTTCTTTTAGAGTTTAAAAGTTTTGTATAAGTTTGGATTAAGTTCAAGAGATAGTTTTAGATCCCTAAAAAGTATCCCAACTTTAAGAGAAATAATGTCTACCACAGAAGAGATGGTGGTGGAGCTCAACCTCACCCCTTACCTGCATCTTAGGATGTCAGAGTTAAGGACTCTCTGTAAAATCAAAAAGATAAAAAGTGGATCAAACCCTACCAAAGTACAGCTCCAGGAGCTCTTGGCAGAGTTTGCTTGAGACAACCCCTCTGAAGGTAACCTTACAGAGAAGGAAGCTAGTGACGTGAAGGACAATTTCACCCCTCCAGTCCTAGTTAGAGAGACCAGGGTTCCTCCAACCCTGACTCCACAAGTGATAGTCAGAGGTGCTGCTTCTCTCACAGGGGAGTCCAGCCACTCTGGAAGCATTGAGGGCAGCCTCAATGAAGATGACCTCCTGTTAGCCAGGATGGCCAAAAGATTGGCTTTGGAGAAACAGCTCCTAGCCATAGAAAGGGAAAGACAAGAGATAGGCTTAGCTCCCATCAATGGTGGCAGCAACTTAAATAGGGTCAGAGATACTACTCACATGCTAAAAATCCCCAAAGGGATTGTAACAAAATATGAAGATGGTGATGACATCACCAAATGGTTCACAGCTTTTGAGAGGGCTTGTGCAACCAGAAAAGTAAACAGATCTCATTGGGAGCTCTCCTTTAGGAAATGTTCACTGGAAAGTGTAGGGATAGACTCATCACACTCTCTTGAAAAAATGCAGAATCCTATGACCTCCTGAAGGCTACCCTGATTGAGGGCTTTGGATTCTCAACTGAGGAGTACAGGATTAGGTTCAGGGGGCTGAAAAATCCTCGAGCCAGACCTGGGTTGATTTTGTTGACTTCTCAGTCAAAACACTGGATGGTTGGATTCATGGCAGTGGTGTAAATGATTATGAAGGGCTATACAATCTGTTTATGAAAGAACACCTTGTAAGTAATTGTTTCAATGGTATATTGCATCAGCATCTGGTAGACCTAGGTCCAATTTCTCCCCAAGAATTGGGAAAGAAGGCAGACCATTGGGTCAAGACTAGGGTGACCAAGACTTCCACAGGGGTTGACCAAAAGAAAGGGGTCACAAAGACTCCCCAGGGAAAGAGTGTTGAGACATCCAAGGGTAAAACTAAAGAGTCTTCTACAGGGCCCCAAAAACCTGCTCAGAAGGGAGGGTCCAAAGCCTCTTCACAATCCTCATTTGGGTACAAGGGTAAAAACGTTGATCCCAAAAAGGCCGGGTGTCGTAGCTGTAATCAGCAGGTGCACCAAACTGGAGACAAGGCCTGTCCGAAGAAGGTTCCACTTCTACTACTACTCCAGTTAGCACTGGAATAGCCAGTCTCCAGGTGGGATCAACAGTGTGCCCAGAGCAAATCAGGGTCCACACTGAAGCTACATTAGTCTCTGAGGGTGGGATGGACTTAGCTACACTAGCTGCCTGGCCCCCTAATATGCAAAAATACAGGCAGCAACTCTTTATTAATGGGACTAATGTAAAAGCCCTGAGGGATACAGGTGCCAGTGTCACAATAGTGACAGACAAACTAGTTTCCCCAGGACAATACCTGACTGGACAAACTTATCCAGTCACCAACGCTGACAATCAGACTGAAGTACATCCCATGGCTATGGTAACTTTAGAATGGGGAGGGGTCACTGGCCTGAAACAGGTGGTAGTCTCCTCTGCTACCCTAGTAGACTGTTTGCTTGGAAATGACCTGGATTCCTCAGCATGGGCTGAGGTAGAACTCAAAACCCATGCAGCCATGCTGGGTATCCCTGAACTAGTGTGTGTCAAGACAAGGGCACAGTGCAAGGCTCAGGGTGAAAAAGAGGTGTTGGAGTCTGGAATAATGGCCCAACCCTCCAAGAGAAAAGGAAAGAAGACTGGGGAACCAGCTTCAACACAGCAAAAGGAAAAGAACCTCTCTTCTCAGGAAGAAGTTCTACCCTCTGAGGGAACTGAGCCTATGGAGTTGGAACCTTATCAGGTTGAACTCTTAGGCCCAGGGGGACCACAAGGGAACAGCTGTGTAAGGGGCAAGAAACCTGTCCCTCTCTTGAAAGCCTTAGGCAGCAAGCTGCTGGGGAAACAAAAGGAAATGTCAGTGGAGCCCACAGGGTCTATTGGGAAGATGGACTCCTTTACACTGAGGCAAGAGATCCCGAACCTGGTGCCACTAGGAGAGTGGTAGTGCCTCAGGAGTTTAGGGAGTTCATTCTGATCTTAGCCCATGACATTCCACTTGCTGGGCATTTGGGACAAACCAAGACATGGGACAGGTTATCCAACCATTTTTATTGGCCCAACATGTCCCAGAAAGTCAAGGAGTTTTGTGCCTCCTGTGCCACCTGTCAAGCCAGTGGTAAGACAGATGGTCATCCAAAGGCCCCCCTCATTCCACTTCCAGTGGTGGAGGTCCCCTTTGAAAGAGTGGGAGTGGACATAGTGGGTCCACTTGAACCTCCCACAGCCTCAGAGAATCAGTATATCCTACTAGTAGTGGATCATGCTACTAGGTACCCTGAAGCAATTCCCCTTAGGTCCACTACTGCCCCAGCTGTAGCCAAAGCACTCATTGGTATCTTTACCAGAGTGGGATTTCCTAAGGAGGTAGTTTCTGACAGAGGTACCAACTTCATGTCAGCATACCATAAACACATGTGGAATGCGTGTGGGGTGACTTACAAGTTCACCACACCATACCATCCACAAACCAATGGTCTTGTTGAAAGGTTTAACAAGAAATGATCATGGGGCTCCCTGAAAAGCTCAAAAGGAGATGGGGTGTCCTCTTGCCATGTCTGCTTTTCGCCTACAGAGAGGTGCCTCAGAAGGGAATAGGGTTTTCCCTCTTTGAACTTCTGTTTGGCCATCCTGTTAGGGGACCACTAGCTCTTCTGAAAGAAGGCTGGGAGAGACCTCTTCATGAGCCTAAGCAAGACATAGTGGACTACGTACTAGGCCTACATTCCAGGATGGCAGAGTACATGGAAAAGGCAAGTAAAAACCTTGAGGCCAGCCAACAACTCCAGAAGATGTGGTATGACCAAAAGGCTGCTATGGTTGAGTTTCAGCCAGGGCAGAAAGTCTGGGTTTTGGAGCCTGAGGCTCCCAGGGCACTTCAGGACAGACGGAGTGGCCCTTACCCAGTGCTAGAGAGAAAGAGTCAGGTCACCTACCTGGTAAACCTAGGCACTAGCAGGACCCCCAAAAGGGTGATCCATGTGAACCGCCTCAAACTCTTTCATGACAGGGCAGATGTAACCATGTTAAGGGTTACAGATGAGGACCAGGAAGCTGAGAGTGAACCTCTCCCTGTTCTCCTCTCCTCTGACCCTAAAGATGGCTCAGTAGATGGAGTGGTCTGCTCAGACACCCTCTCTGGCCAACAGCAAGCTGACTGTAGGAAAGTCCTACAACAGTTTGCTGAGCTCTTTTCCCTAACCCCTGGTCGGACACACCTGTGTACGCATGATGTGGACACAGGAGACACCATGCCTGTCAAAAACAACATTTTTAGACAGTCTGACCAAGTTAAGGAAAGCATCAAAGTGGAGGTCCACAAGATGCTGGAATTGGGAGTCATTGAGCACTCTGACAGCCCCTGGGCTAGCCCAGTGGCCTTAGTCCCCAAACCTTACACAAAAGATGGTAAGAGAGTAATGAGGTTCTGTGTGGACTACAGAGGGCTTAATTCTGTCACCAATACAGATGCTCATCCCATTCCAAGAGCAGTTGAGTTAATTGACAAATTGGGTGCTGCCAGATACTTAAGTACCTTTGACTTAACAGCAGGGTACTGGCAAATTAAAATGGCACCAGGAGCAAAAGAGAAAACAGCATTCTCTACACCTTATGGGCACTATCAGTTTACTGTGATGCCCTTTGGCTTAAAGAATGCCCTAGCCACCTTCCAAAGGTTGGTGAATCAAATCCTTGCTGGCTTGGAGTCCTTTAGTGCAGCTTATCTTGATGATATTGCTGTCTTTAGCTCCAGCTGGCAGGATCACCTGGTCCACATGAAGAAGGTTTTGCAGGCCTGCAAACAGCAGGCCTCTCTATCAAGGCATCTAAATGTCAGAAAGGGCAGGGTACTGTGGTTTAGTTGGGACACCTTGTAGGTGGAGGCCATGTTCAGCCACTCCAACTCAAGATCCAGACTATTCTGGACTGGGTAGCTCCAAAAACCCAGACTCAAGTCAGGACATTCCTTGGCTTGACTGGTTACTATAGGAGGTTTGTGAAGGGATATGGATCCATAGTGACACCCCTCACAGAACTTACCTCTAAAAAAATGCCCAAGAAGGTAAACTGGAATGTAGAATGCCAACGGGCCTTTGGCACCCTGAAGCAAGCTATGTGCACAGCACCAGTTCTCAAAGCTCCAGATTACTCCAAGCAGTTAATTGTGCAGACTGATGCCTATGAACATGGGATTGGGGCAATTCTGTCCCAAACAAATAATGATGGCCTTGACCAGCCTGTTGCTTTTATTAGCGGGAGGTTACTCCGCAGGGAGCAGCTTTGGCGTGCCATTGAGAGGGAGGCCTTTGCTGTGGTCTGGTCCCTGAAGAAGCTGAGATCATACCTCTTTGGTACTCACTTTGTAGTTCAGACTGACCACAGACCTCTCAGATGGCTAATGCAAATGAAAAGTGAAAATCCTAAACTGTTGAGGTGGTCCATATCCCTACAGGGAATGGACCTTATAGTAGAACACAGGCCTGGGACTGCCCATGCCAATGCAGATGGCCTTTCCTGGTTCTTCTACTTAGAAAATGAAGACTCTCTTGGGAAAGGTTAGTCGCATCCTCTTTTGTTTGGGGGGGAGGGGTTGTGTAAGGAAATGCCTCCTTGGCATGGTTAACCCCTGACTTTTTGCCTTTGCTGATGTTAAGTTATGATTTGAAAGTGTGCTGGCTAACCAGGCCCCAGCACCAGTGTTATTTCCCTAACCTGTACCTTTGTCTCCACAATTGGAACAACCCTGGCACTCAGGTAAGTCCCTTGTAACTGGTACCCCTGGTACCAAGGGCCCTGATGCCAGGGAAGGTCTCTAAGGGCTGCAGCATGTCTTATGCCACCCTAGGGACCCCTCACTCAGCACATTCACACTGCTTCACAGCTTGAGTGTGCTTGTGGGGAGAAAATGACTAAGTCAACATGGCACTCCCCTCAGAGTGCCATGCCAACCTCACACTGCCTGGTGCATAGGTAAGTCACCCCTCTAGCAGGCCTTACAGCCCTAAGGTAGGGTGCATTACACCACAGGTGAGGGCATATGTCCTCACCTGTGCCCCTACAGTGTCTAAGCAAAACCTTGGACATTGTAAGTGCAGGGTAGCCATAAGAGTATATGGTCTGGGAGTCTGTCAAACATGAACTCCACAGCACCATAATGTCTACACTGAAAACTGGGAAGTTTGGTATCAAACTTCTCAGCACAATAAATGCACACTGATGCCAGTGTGCACTTTATTGTAAAATACACCCAGAGGGCATGTTACAGATGCCCCCTGAAAACATACATGACTTCCAGTGTGGGCTAACTAGCTTTTGCCAGCCTGCCACACACCAGACATGTTGCTGGCCACATGGGGAGAGTGCCTTTGTCATTCTTTGGCCAGGAACAAAGCTTTTACTGGGTGGAGGTGCTTCTCACCTCCCCCTGCAGGAACTGTAACACCTGGTGGTGAGCCTCAAAGGCTCACCCCCCTTTGTTACAGCGCCACAGGGCATCCCAGCTAGTGAAGATGCCTGCCCCTCCGGCCACTGCCCCCACTTTTGGCGGCAAGGCTGGAGGAGATAATTAGAAAAACAAGGAGGAGTCACCCACCAGTCAGGACAGCCCCTAAGGTGAGGTGACTCTTATTTTTAGAAATCCTCTATCTTGTAGAAGGAGGATTCCCCCAATGGGATTAGGGATGTGACCCCCTCCCCACAGGGAGGAGGCACAAAGAGGGTGTAGCCACCCTCAAGGACAGTAGCCATTGGCTACTGCCCTCCCAGACCTAAACACACCCCTAAATCCAGTTTTTAGGGGCCCCCAGAACCGAGGAAGATAGATTCCTGCAACCTAAAGAAGAAGGACTGCTGACCTGAAACCCTGCAGTAAAGACGGAGACGACAACTGATTTGGCCCCAGCCCCACCAGCCTGTCTCCCTACTTCGACGAAAACTGCAAAAGTGACGCATCCAACAGGGACCAGCGACCTCTGAAGCCTGAGAGGACTGCCCTGCATCTAAAGGACCAAGAGGCTCCTGAGAACAGCAGCCCTGTTCAACAAACTGCAACTTTCTGCAACAAAGAAGCAACTTCAAAGACCCCACGTTTCCCGCCAGAAGCGTGAGACTTTCCACTCTGCACCCGACGCACCCGGTTCGACCTGCGGAAAACAAACACCTCAGGGAGGACTCCCCGGCGACTGCGAGCCCGTGAGTAGCCTGAGTTGACCCCCCTGAGCCCCCACAACGACGCCTGCAGAGGAAATCCAGAGGCTTCCCCCTAACCGCAACAGCCTGTAACAAGGGACCCGACGCCTGGAACCAACACTGCACCCGCAGCCCCCACGACCCTAAGGAACCGAACTCCAGTGCAGAAGCGACCCCTAGGCGACCCTCTGCCTAGCCCAGGTGGTGGCTACCCCGAGGAGCCCCCCGTGCCTGCCTGCATCGTTGAATAGACCCCTGGGTCTCCCCATTGCTTTCAATACAAAACCCAACACCTGTTTGCACTCTGCACCCAACCCAACCGCCCCTGTGCCGCTGAGGGTGTACTTTCTGTGCCTGCTTGTGTCCCCCCCAGAGCCCTACAAAACCCCCCTGGTCTGCCCTCCGAGGACACGGGTACTTACCTGCTGGCAGACTGGAACTGGGGCACACCTGTTTCCATTGAAGCCTATGTGTTTTGGGCACTTCTTTGACCTCTGCACCTGACCGGCCCTGAGCTGCTGGTGTAGTAACTTTGGGGTTGCCTTGAACCCTGTAAGTGTTTTACTTACCTGTGAACTTAACATTTACCTCCCCCAGGAACTATTGATTTTTGCACTGTGTCCACTTGTAAAAATAGCTTATTGCCATTTTCGTCAAAACTGTACATGCTATTGTGATTATTCAAAGTTCCTAGAATACTTAAGTGAAATACCTTTCATTTGAAGTTTTACTTGTAAATCTTGAACCTGTGGTTCTTAAAATAAACTAAGAAAATATATTTTTCTATATAAAAACCTATTGGCCTTGAGTAAGTCTTTGAGTGTGTGTTCCTCATTTATTGCCTGTGCGTGTACAACAAATGCTTAACACTACCCTCTGATAAGCCTACTGCTCGACCACACTACCACAAAATAGAGCATTAGAATTATCTCTTTTTGCCACTATCTTACCTCTAAGGGCAACCCTTGGACTGCACACTATTTCTTACTTTGAAATAGCATATACAGAGACTAATTCCGACATTGGGTTTCACTCAATACTTTTTTCCCATCATCTTACTTGGGAGTCAAACATTATCAAATGGAAAGAATCTTTGGAATGTCGTCACATCGTGAGGTCTAAGATCCTAGAAAGTCTTTAACATGCCTCAGTCAAGATGAAGAGATACACTGAGATTTGTTGATTCCGCAGTTTAATTTGGGAGATAAGGTGAGGTTGTCCTTTCGATTCCTACTGCCCTACCTTTCAACTAAAAAATCCAAACCATGCTTTTATAGGCCATTCAAAATAACCTAATGTATACGTCCTGTGGCCTCCTGTCTGGAAGATTCACCCGGTCTTTCATTCTTTTTACCTTCAACCATTCTCTGCTGACCCTTTTCAACGTTCTTATTCTCTTATCCTCAACCGCCCCCCAATCTTGTAGATGATGATCCAGAATTTGAGGTCGAGAAATCTGCAACTCACAAATATGTAGAGAAATGCTGCAGATCTTCATTGACTCCAAGGGTTTTCCCCCTAGGGAACAAATCTTGGAAGGATGGTTCCACAGTCAATGCTCATGCTATTTTGTGAATCAGTTCATAGACAAACCTGAACCTGTGGCAGGGGTTGTACAGTTGTTTTGCCCTGGAATCTGAGTCAACCCTCTCAGGAGCTTCATGCATGGTCATTAATCATCATGCATGTGTGCCACGTTGGGTGGGGGAGTGTCAGTGGTTTGTGGCAGGTTACAACATTCAGGATGTACTTACCTTGTGGCAGCTGTCATTCAACTGTGGAGTGCACTCTCAGCGATCTCCTCACTACTGGAGTTCAGGCATACAACACAGATTGGTGACTGGGCTGCTTCATTCACAGATATGTTTTTTTCCAAGCAGCAACTGCAAGAATCTCAGTAGAAATGCCTAGGAATCTAGGCCCATATTTATGGACTTTTGGTGCAGGGCAGCATAGAAAGTCACCTTCCTGTGCTGCCCTACGTCAAAGGGAAAGGGCAGGAATGCACCGTATCTACACAATATGGCACATTCCTGTCTTCTTCTACTGCTCTGGTGTCATTTTGGTAGACTAGCGTCAACACAGGATCCCTTGCACCATGGTGCAAAGGTGTCTGTGTTATAGGCAGGATCATTTTTGTGCAGGAAGGGACACCTTCCTACACAAAAAACAATCCTGGGAGGCTTTATCCTCTTTCGGTGTGTGCCCCAAAAGCAGCACACACAGAAAGAGGAAAAACAAGAAGAAATAAAGATATTTCTCCTCAAACATGGAGACATAAGGTTTTGGTGCATCACCAGGTTTAGAAGATCTTGTAAATCTGGGGATGTGTCAAAATCCATGGGTGTTGTGTGGGAACATCCACCACAATGCCCATAATGCAGAGTAAGGTAACAGAGCTATTTGCTCTGCCTTGTGTTACTTCATATCTATGAGACCATTTAAAGTCACGCAAAGTGAGTTTGCATGGCCTCATAGATAGGATTTGCAGGTTTGAGCCGCCCTTGCGTCACTAAAATTGATGCAACAGTGGTGCAAGGGACTCATAAATATGCCCCTTAGTTTCCATCCAAGATGGGGGCTGTGTTTAAGTTCTATATTGCACAGCACAATTCAAGATGGAGGAATAGATTTTTATGGTTGTTTCCTGTCTCGCTCTTTAAAAGGAGGAGTTTTTAAACACTTCCCTCTGATGCAACGTATTTGGCAAGTATTTTTTTATTGTATTCTTCACCCCTGATTCGAGCTGTGTTTTCCCTCTTGCCTTTGGCATTTTTTTCCAGCACCTTTAGTCTCAGAGTTTTCAGCATGCTATATTCTCTCCACCTGTTCCATCTTCCTGGAGGTTTTTTGCTATCCAGCTTTTATCTCTATTTGGGCTCTTTCTTCAATCAATGAATCAGTCAGAGTATTTGTAAAGCGCGCTACCACCGGCGAGGATCTCAAGGCGCTGAGGTGGGGGGCTGCTGGGGGTTCTGCTACTGCTCAAATAGCCAGGTCTTGAGCCGCTTTCTGAAAGTCAGCAGGTCTTCGGTCTGTTGTAGTGGCAGGGGAAGGTTGTTCCAGGTCTTGGCAGCGAGGTGGGAGAAGGATCTGCCTCCGGTAATCGCTCTTCGGATGCAGGGGATGGTGGCGAGGGCGAGGTTGGCTGAGCGGAGTTGTCGGGACGGGGTGTAGAAGTTGAGTCATCTGTTGAGGTAGGCTGGGCCGGTGTTGTGGAGCGCCTGTGTGCGTGGGTGAGGAGCTTGAAGGTTATCCTTTTGTTGATGGGGAGCCAGTGTAGGTTTCTCAGAAGGGGAGTGATGTGGCTGTGGTGGTGGACATCGAGGATCAGGTGTGTGGAGGCTTTTTGTATGTGTTGCAGTCGTTTGAGGAGTTTGGCCGGGGATCCTGCGTAGAGGGCATTACCGTAGTCAAGTTTGCTGCTGACGAGGGCTTGGGTGACTGTTCTTCTTGTATCTGTGGGGATCCATCTGTAGATTTTGCACAGCATGTGGAGGGTGTTGAAGCAGGATGAGGAGACGGCGCTGACTTGCTTGGTCATGGAGAGTGTTTAGTCAAGGATGACCACAAGGTTGTGTGCTTGGTTGGTGGGTGTTGGGGGTGCTCCTAGAGCGGTCGGCCACCAGTAATCGTCCCAGGATGAGGGGTTGGTGCTGAGGATCTTATCAGAGTTCAACTTCAGTTTGCTGTTCCTCATTTATTCGGCGATAGCCTTCATTCCATTGTGGAGGTTGGATTTGGCGGTGAGGGTGTCCTTGGTGAGGGAGAGGATCAGTTGGGTGTCGTCGGCGTAGGAGATGATGTTGAGGTTGTGTAGTCGGGCGACGTGGGCGAGCGGGGCCATGTAGACGCTGGACAGTGTAGGGCTGAGGGACGATCCTTGGGGAACGCCGCAGATGATCTTGGAGGCTTCGGAGAGGAAAGGGTGGTGGGGGACGCTCTGGGTTCTGCCGGAGAGGAAGGAGGTGATCCACTCTAGGGCTTTGTCTCGGATCCCTGCGTTGTGTAGGCATGTGCGTAGGATTCGGTGGCAGACGGTGTCGAAGGCGGCCGAGAGGTCCAGGAGGATGAGAGCCGCAGTTTCGCCATGGTCAAGCAGGGCCCTGATGTCGTCGGTGGCGGCGACGGGCGGTTTCGGTACTGTGGTTGCTGCAGAACCCTGACTGGGATGGGGCTAGGTTGTTGTTTTCTTCGAGGTAGTGGGTCAGTTGTCTGTTGACGATCTTCTTGATGACCTTGGCCGGGAATGGGAGCTGGGAGATGGGGCGGAAGTTCTTGAGGTCTCTCAGGTCCGCCATGGGTTTCTTTAGTAGGGGTTTGATTTTAGCATGCTTCCAGCTTTCAGGGTAAATTGCGGTCTCAAAGAAGATGTTGATGACTTTGCAGAGGTGGGGTGCAAAGGTGGCGCTTGCTTTGTTAAAGATGTGGTGCGGGCATGGGTCTGATGGAGATCCAGAGTGGATAGTGCTCATGGTTTTGATTGTGTTGTCTTTGTTCGCGGTGGCCCAGGCGAGCAGAGGGTCATAGTTAAGGGTGAGTGGAGAGCCTGGGGCGTCGGTGATTGGGGGGGTGGTCTGGCTGTTGAAGCTTTCATGTATGTCTGTGATCTTGTGGTGGTAGAAGGCGGCGAGGGAGTTGCACAGGTCTTGTGAAGGTGGGACGTTGTTTGTGTTGGAGCTGGGGTTGGAGAGTTCCTTCACGATGTTGAAGAGTTCCTTGCTGTTGTGTGCGTTGTTGTCCAGGCGGTCTTTGAAGGAGGTTTTCTTGGCAGATTTGATGAGGTGATGGTGATTGCGGATGGCGTTCTTGAAGGCGGCATGGTTGTCCGGTGTCTGTTCGAGGAGCCACTTTCTTTCCAGTTTCCAGCAGGTTTGCTTGCAGGCTTGAATGTCCGGGGTGAACCAGCTGCCTCTCTTGTTGGCAACTCTGTTGGAAGGTTTGTTGAGCGGAGCGAGTGTGTTAGCGCAATTGTCGATCCAGCGCCAGAGGTTGCAGGCAGCGAGGTTGGGATTGGTGGGTGCAGCGGGGGTCGGTCCATGTGAGTTTGGTGGTGTGGCTGAAGGTGACGTGGGGGCTAGCGGAGAAGATGGGGTCCAGCATGTGGCCAGCGGAGTGTGTTGGAGTAGTGACGAGCTGTCTGAGTCCGAGGGTGACGAGGTTGTCGATCAGGGTGGTGGAGTTGAGGTTGTTGTTATTCTCTAGATGGAAGTTCAGATCGCCGAGGAGGACGTAGTCGGTGGAGGCTAGGGTGTACCTGCTGAAGAGGTCAGCGATGGAGTCACAGAACTAATGCCGTGGTCAGTTGGGCCTGTAGATGAGGGTTCCTCTGAGGGTGGTGTTGGGGTTGATGTGGATCTGGAAGTGCAGGTGTTCAGCTGTGCTGAGGGTGTCTTCGGTGCAGGTTGTAACCCTGATGGTATTCTTGTGGACGATGGCGATTCCGCCTCCGGTTCCATTGGGGCGATCTCTGAGGGTGATCTTGTAGCCATCCGGAATGGCTATGGCGATGTCTGGGGCCGAGGAGGCATTCATCCAGGTCTCCATCAGGAAGGCGATGTCCGGGGTGGAGGAGTCGAGCAGGTCCCAGAGTTCGATGGCATGTTTGCGTGCAGAGCGGGTGTTTAGTAGGATGCATCGGAGGTAGTTGCTGTCCGGTTCAGCCGGTGTGGCGATTTCAAGGCTGGTGAGGCTGCAGTTCCGGCAGGTGAAGGGTCCCTGGATGTGGCCAGGGGAGGCCAGGAAGCAGGTGTGTGATCATCTGGTGTTGAGTGCGTGGAGGGGACTGGCAGTGTTATGGCGTTGCTGGCCGTGGTGGTCATGGGGACCAGGGGTCCTGGCGCTCGGCGCGGTCCAGGCGCGGAAGGGCGCAGGCGGGCTTGCCTTTGTTGCACCTGCGGCATGCCAGCAGCCGCCATTAAGAAGAGGAAGTGGGAAGGAGGAGCAGCTGGGAGGAGGGAGGGGGTAGAACCAATGGGAGCACGAGGGGGGGTGCGCCGCAGGGGTCACAGCGGCAGGGCCGGGGAACCGGCAAGAGCCGGAGTGAAAAACAAGGCAGCAGGAGCAGCGAAAAAAACGAAGTGGGGCACACAAATGACACAGATTTCAAAGAAATCACAGGTAAAAATGACATTTGATATATATGGAATGAAATACAGAGCGAGTGCAGAAAATGCTGGAAGCTCTTATTGTAAACAGCAGCGAGGCAGCAGGGACGGGGCCAGGGACACGGGGGGCAGAATGGAGGATCCGCCCGACGCGAGGAGTCGAGCTTGGCCTTAAAGAAGGTCAGGGTCACTCTTCGCGTCGCGCAGCGGCTGCCATTAAGAAGGGGAGGTGGGAGGGAGGAGCAGCTGGGAGAAGGGAAGGGGTGGAACCAATGGGAGCACGAGGGGGGCGGGCCACAGGGGACGCAGCGGCCGGGCCAGGGAACCGGCAAGAGCCGGAGTGAAAAACAAGGCAGCAGGAGCAGCGGGAAAAACTAAGTGGGGCACACAAATGGCACAGATTTAAAAGAAATCACAGGTAAAAACGAAATTTGATATATATGGAACAAAATATAGAGCGAGTGCAGAAAATGCTGGAAGCTCTTACTGTAAATGGCAGCGAGGCAGCAGGGACGGGGCCATGGACACTGGGGCAGAATGGAGGATCTGCCCGACGTGAGGAGTCGAGCCTGGCCTTAAAGCAGGTCAGGGGTCACTCTGAACTGCTAAGGCCAGGCCAGGCTTGGAGGCTTCTTTTGCCTGATGTTTTTTCAGATTCAGGCAGCATTGTGTTTACTGGAAGAAGAAGCTCTTTCCTTACCTCTAGCAAACAATGTTAAGATCTTGGCGCCTGGTTTGGTTTCATTTGCTACTTCTCGACTTCAATGGCCTTATCTTCATGGGCTAAGTCTACCAGAGACAAGGGTGACCCCTTCCAGTAGCCAGAATGTCATTGGCATAGAAAAGTGCCTAACAGATAGTGACTTCCAGAAGGAGCTCCAAGAAGGAAAAAGTCCAAAAGGCAAAAACCACCAAAAACAATCCATGAAAGCTCCGGAAAACTGAGATGACTTGAGACAATTGATAAGCTTGGTAGATGGAAGCTGGAGTCGCTGTCTTGAACAATGAGAAAGAAAAGGCAAGGCTGGAGCTGATGAATATTGAAAAGCAGAGGAATAAGAGCAGAAAACAGGAAAAGATTCAGGAAGAAATCTAAGAGCAACAAATCCGGCAGACAACTAAGACACAAAAAGTAGAAAGAGATTTATATGTTAGGGGTGCATTTCATGTTAAGTTTGATTGAGGAAAGACTTTCAGTAAGTTGAAGAGCAATGGGCGTCGTAGTCGTGGACAGATATTACCTTCTCCAATGGACACCTTAAAGAGCCCTAGAAAATGAGAAGGCCAAGCAGGCCCCTGCAAAATGGCCCCTACAGAGAAGAATGCCACAAAGGAGGAACTTACCGGCGAGTCAGTCACCACCAGGTAAACCGCAAAGGGAAATGCAGTGATCTGTTATGTGGAGAATGAAAGGCATCTCATCTGCTTAAGACATTCTTTAGAATGGTAGGCAGGACAGCGGCTGAACGGGCAATTGCCACAATGATGTGGCTAAACTGGGAATTGCCACAATGGCATGACAAGGATGGTGCACTTGACAGATGCCCAGCCCTTGATATCATGAGGTAAGTTAAAATATAACCCACTATGATTCAGAATTTTATGACGACCTATTAGTACAGGGGCTCGTTTGTACAATTCTGTAGTGGTCTCAATTTGCAACAAGTGTTTTTCAACCAGTTTACTGGCCATCTGGCATTCCATGTGCTGTAGGAATTGAACTATGTCAAGCGACCAAAGTTTGACAGGAAAGACAGAAAGCACTATCCTTGGAGTTTTAAATTTGACATGAGCCTTGACCAGGAGCTGGTGAAAGTGCATCCTCATTCAATTCATAGGTTTTCAAGTGATTTATTCCTGCCACTAAAATGAATGCATAGTTTGGAGTCGAGGGATGTGCAATAGACTTAGGGAATGAGGAGAGGAGCCTTTGTTGAAAGACATTTCAGACGTCTAGTCAACTGTTGTTGCTGGAAATGATAATGATATATTGTTTTTCCCTTTTCAGTGAATGAAAGTCGGCCGCAGACATGAGGAAGAACCTGGACCTCAAAGACAATGTCAGTTATTAAATATCATGAAGAGGATAGTTCTGAACATTAGGAAAGAAGCAGGAGAGAAGTCTGAAACATCAAGTGACATGGAAGCACAGAACAACAAGGAGCAGGAGGAGTGAAGGGATATGAGGAGGCTAGGCCTTCAACGGCAAGAGACAGGAGCACGGGTCTTGCACAACAAGGGCCAGGGAAGGCAGGCCTTAAACCTCGAGGCACCTAAAGAGGCTGTGCCTTCAACAACAACAGGCACGAGGAGAGCAGGCCCTGAATATTGGGAAAGAAGGGGGACAGATCTCGAACAACAAGTGAGTGGCAACATTGTTTACCCTCTTTAAAAACTGTTTAGCCTCAAATTCCATCACTGAGAGCTAGCAGGGGCCCCAGTAAGTGTCGACTCACAAAGGGGAGCCTTCAATGCATCTGAGAACGTTTGATTTATTGCTGTTCTGGATGTAGAAGGCAAGTGTTTTACCTGAATGTTTAAATCAGGAGCTTGAAAAATGAGCTATGGAAAAACCATTAAGACCACGTTTTCAAACTGAGTTCCAGAAATATGGTGATACCAAGGACAATTTGCAAACTTTAACCACTCTGCATTCATTGATTTCACCATAGCATTTGGTAACGTAGTCAGTGGCAAATTATGCGCTGAACTGGCCAATTGCGGAATCTCGTCACCTTTATTAAATGCCATAAGAAACTGGTATTCGCACACCTGACTCAAAATTAAGGTAACAACAAAGTGGACTGCGTCGGAAAAGATTTTGACCAATAAAGGATTAAAGCAAGCCTGTATTTCAACCCACTTATTTTTTAATGTATCCTTAGTTGATAAGACGGAGGCATTTGACTCGACAAGAGCCTTCTGCCCGACAGATGGAACAAAAATTCAAGTATCACTATGAGGATGGTACTGTTTTATTAGAGCAGACGACTGAAGATGTCATTGGATGCCTTAGTTCTCTACAGTGAAATGAGCAACATTCAAATTAATGTTTCTAAAACAAAGATCATCATTTTTTACCATAAACTAAACAAAAGGGGCCCATGGTTCTTAAACAAAGAGAAGCTGGAGAGGGTTCCATCATTGACATATCTAGTGGTGTGGATGGATGAAAAAGGCCGATTGGCGGAAAATGTGAAGTCTCAAAAGAGCTCTGCACAAGCCCTGTTTTTGTTTTCCAAAGCCTATCAAATAACATGAACTGCCCTGAAATAACTGCTCTAAGGAAGGTTGGTTCATGTAAATGCATGTATGTTAACATTGGCGTTTGGGGCAGTAGCGTTCAAAAACAAACTTGATACCTGTTTGGATAAAGGCCAGTCCAACTGTTAATGTCAACTCTTCATTCTACAAATCTATCACAAGTTAGCCTAGAATGCAACATCACAATGCAACAGCTAATACTGAATGCAAGATTTATAAGGTATTGTGTAAAATTAAATTGGGGCGCCGCTGATACATTAAAATATTATTTGTGGGAGCCAATAATGCAGGAGAAGTCACTGTTGAAATGCTATTTTAGCATCTTGTCATGCAACCTAGAGACACGCGAAATATGAGGCACAAATCTCCAATATAGCCCATTGCCAAAGGTATTAGTGAAGGAGGCAACAATTATAACTGCTGGCCTACACATTGAGGTCCTCTGCAAGAAGTTGAAGGGGGAGCTGGCAGTAAATCCCTGAAGTATACAATCTATCTAAAACAACCACTGGTTATAGGTCAGAAGCGGCAAAATATTAGGCTGAGGTTTGGACTGATTCCATCGAAATCATAGTGGTATGGGAGATGGACTGGCAACACCAAGACTTTGTAGGAGACATTTTGTCACATTTTATGTATTTGTGAGAAGCTGCAAGCATTGAGAAATGTATGGCTGCGTCCATTTTTTGGAACTCTTAACATCTGATCATACATGGAAGCTGTGCAGTCTTGCTTGAAGGAGAAATCGACTCAACTGTCAGCACGGGGTTTGAAGTTCACAAATCCAGCAACCTAGGAACTGAATGAAGCAGGAAAGCAACAGAGCCAACAAAGTAAGTACATGTCCCATCAATTTCACAAATTCTAAACAAGTTTTAGACAGTTTTCTTTGAAGATAGGAGAAGTAATACCATGCTACTTTGGGTGCTATAATTTGCTGGTTATTTAGTTATTTTAATTGGAATGTTTGCAATGATTTTATGTAATCATACAATAAATAAAAAACTGCCTTGGAGGTATAGGACAAAGAGAGCGATAGATCAGGGCTAAGTATGTGGGAACTGGTACATATGACGGTGCGGGTGAACTTAGTGCTACAGAATCAAAAGTGCAGGCCTTTCAGAAGCTTTACCATAAGAGCTGAGATCATCTGCACCAGCTTCACATATAGCCAATGAGGAAATCCAAGCGATTATTAGTCTTTGGCCCATATTTATACTTTTCGACGCTAAACTGCGCTAACGCAGTTTAGCGTCAAAAAGTTTTGCGCCGTCTAACGCCATTCTGAAGCGCCAAGCGGGCGCCGTATTTATGGAATGGCGTTAGACGGCGCAATCAGACCGGCGCTGCCTGGTTTGCGTGGGAAAAAACCACGTAGACCAGACAGCGCCGGCGTAGGGGGAAAATGGCGCATGGGCGTCTTAAAATGGGGCAAGTCAGGTTACGTCGAAAAAATCGTCTTAACCCGACTTGCGCCATTTTTTAACGACGCCCATCCCCCATCAACATGACTCCTATCATTGTAAAGATAGGAGTCATGCCCCCTTGCCCAATGGCCATGCCCAGGGGACTTCTGTCCCCTGGGCATGGTCATTGGGCATAGTGGCATGTAGGGGGGCACAAATAAGGCCCCCCTATGCCACCAAAAAAAAATATAAAAAATAAAAAATTATACTTACCTGAACTTACCTGAATGTCCCTGGGGTGGGTCCCTCCATCCTTGGGGGTCCTCCTGGGGTGGGCAAGGGTGGCAGGGGGGGTCCCTGGGGGCATGGGAGGGCACCTGTGGGCTCATTTTGAGCCCACAGGCCCCTTAACGCCTGCCCTGAGCAGGCGTTAAAAAGTGGCGCAAATGCGCCGTTTTTAGCCACGCCAACTCCCGGGCGTCTCTTTTGCCCGGGAGTATAAATACCACGTAAAGTCCTGGGAGTCATTTTTTAGACGGGAACGCCTCCCTTGCATATCATTAACGCAAGGAAGGGGTTCACGCTAAAAAATGACGCACATTCCGGGAACTTTGGCGCTATTCGCCTCTAACGCCATAGTATAAATATGGCGTTAGTTGGCGTTAGTTTTGCGTCGAAATTGCGTCAAAAAAAACGACGCAATTTCGGCGCAAACGGAGTATAAATATGGCCCTTTGTGTCTCTATAAGGATCGGTGCTTTGATTTATTTCTTTTTGCGTGCTTCATCTTTAATCAATAAAATGATCACTGAAAGCATACATACACATATGAAATTTAGTCCCAGATTTAAAAGGGCCTAGCGCCATCTAACGGTACATTAGCGTAATTTGTTTATGCTAATATGGCCAAAACATCATGCAATATTTACAACGTGGCACAATGCAGGCATTGCGCCACTTTGTAACCCCTTGCGCCACGTTATGCCTGCACCAAGCATAACGTATGCAATGGAGGCGTTCCCCCATTGGTGAGGTGCGGGGGCGCAAAATGGCACAAAGTAATGTAAGAGATTTATTTGTGTCATTTTTCCGGCATTTTTAACACCTGCTCAGACTGGAATATCTGGCATTGTTGCACTGCCAGGTGGGCCTGCTTTAAAGTGTGTGTGGGGTGTTTTTTTTCTGGCCTGTAGGCTGTGACTCGAAGAAAGAAAACAACACTCACACTAGTCATTTCGACCTGGCCCATTTGGTAGGGCCAGGCTGCCTAAAAGACCAGTCCAGCATTGGTGTACAACCTGCAGATATAAAGTAAAACAGGAGCGGCTCCTCCATAATGGCAGAGGAGTGTCGACCCCGACCAACAGCAGCAGCTGCAAAACCTTTCAAAGAAAAGGATAATAAACTATGTTTATTATCTTTTTCTTTGAAAGAGTCGGGCCACGGGGGAGATGTGCACTGAGGGGGAGTGTACAGCACTCCCCCTTACTGCACATATATGTTTGGCCGGCCGTCTCGGGCCAGCCAAACATACATGTGCAGTAGGCTCTCTGAAGCCCAGCAACACAGTTGCCGGGCTTGAGAGAGCATGCACAGGCTCCCAGTCTGCCTGGGAGCGCCCTGGCTGGGGGCTCCCAGCCAATCCTAACGCTGCTTTGTGTCAGGATTGGCCGCAGGGATAGGCTGGGAGCCTGTGCCTGTAACATTCCGACGAAGGCGAGGAGAGGAGCGGCTTGGCTCAGCGTGGCGTGGGAGCAGAGGTAAGGTTTTTTAAAAATGTTATTTTATTATTAATTGCTCTTGTGATCCTCCCCCGTGCACCTCCCAATCTGCCCCCAGGAATCACTGCGAGTTGCGACTAAAGTAAAACCGTCAGCAGGAAACATTCAAGTTTCATCCTTTAGAAACTAATAGAACCTGCTGGGGTTGATGCTGGCACCTTTCTCACTTCTCTGCAGCCGACCCAGGTGAGGGCCCTCAGAAAAGAGGCAGGGAAAGGAGGCTTTTGAAACGCCCACTAGACACCAGGGATTTTTTTTTTTTTTTTAATTGTCATAAGGGAGCGACCCCTTGGGCAAGGGTCGCTCCCAGGGGGGCATTTTTTTGGAAGGCCTTTTCTGCTCCCCCTGGGGGCATATCGGCCTATTATTAGGCCGATCTTCCCCCAGGGGGGGGCAGAAACCTCTAGGCACCAGGGATAATTTTTGTTTTTTTTGTTTTTTGTTTACTTTTTAGTTTTAGGTGTGGGGAGCGACCCCTTAGGTAAGGGTCGCTCCCCTAGGGGGCAAATTATATGTAGGCCATTTCTGCCCCCCTTGGGGGCAGATTGGCCTATTTTGATGAGGCCAATCTGCCCCCAAGGGGGACAGAAACCACTAGACACCAGGGAGTTTTTTTTTTTATGTGAATTGCACGCAAGGGGAGCGACCCCTTAGGCAAGGGTCACTCCCCTGGGGGGGAAATTATTTTAGGCCATTTCTGCCCCTCTTGGGGGTAGATCAGCCTATTTTGAATAGGTCGATCTGCCCCCAAGGGGGGCAGAAACCACTAGGCACTGGGGATTTTTTGTTTTTTTTGTTTTACAGATGGGGAGCGACCCCTTGGACAAGGGTCGCTCCCCTGGAGGGGAAAATTTTATTTAGCCCATTTCTGCCCCCTTTTGGGGGCAGATCGGCTGATTTTTGCTACGCCAATCTGCCCCCAAGGGGGGCATAAACCACTAGGCACTGGGGATTTTTTTTTGGGCGCCAATGTCACGCAGGGGGAGTGACCCCGTAGGCAAGGGTCGCTCCCGGGGGGGAAGGGTTGGGGAGACACATATTTATTTTAGGCCATTTCTGCCCCCCCATGGAGGCAGATCGGCCTATTGTTATTAGGCCGATCTGCCCCCAGGGGGGACAGAAACCTCTAGGCGCCAGGGCAAATTTTTTATTGTGTTTTTTTTTTGTTTGTTTTTTTAGAGATGGGGAGCGACCCATTAAGCAAGGGTCGCTCCCCTGGGGGACAAATTGTATTTAGACCATTTCTGCCCCCCTTGGGGGCAGATTGGCCGATTTTAGGTCAATCTGCCCCCAAGGGGGCAGAAACCACTAGGCACTGGGGATTTCTTTTTGGCACCAATGTCACACAGGGGGAGCTACCCCATAGGCAAGGGTCGCTCCCGGAGGGCAAATCTATTTTAGGCCATTTCTGCCCCCCTGGGGGCAGATCGGCCTATTGTTATTAGGCCCATCTGCCCCCAGGGGGGCAGAAACCTCTAGGCGCCAGGGCAAAAAAAAAATTGTGTGTTTTTTTTTGTTTGTTTTTTTAGAGATGGGGAGCGACCCATTAGGCAAGGGTCGCTCCCCCGGTGGCCAAATTGTATTTAGACCATTTCTGCCCCCCTTGGGGGCAGATTGGCCGATTTTAGGTCAATCTGCTACCAAGGGGGCAGAAACCACTAGGCACCGGGGATTTTTTTTTGGGCGCCAATGTAACGCAGGGGGAGCGACCCCGTAGGCAAGGGTCGCTCCAGGGGGGGCTTGGGGGACAAATTCATTTTAGGCCATTTCTGCCCCCCCCCCTGGGGCTGGCTGAGCTAGAGGCCAAAATCCACAGGTAGGCACTCTGCAAAAAACACCTCTGTTTTCTTTAAAAAAATGTGTCCCACAAGTCACCCCATCTTTGATTCCCCTGGGTTTCTAGTTTTCAAAAATGCACTGGTTTGCTAGGTTTCCCCAGGTGCTGGCTGAGGTAGAGGCCAAAATCCACAGGTAGGCACTGTTTTCTATGAAAAAGTGTGATGTGTCCACGTTGTGTTTTGTAGGTTTCCCTAGGTGCCGGCTGAGCTAGAGGCCAAAATCTACAGGTAGGCACTTTGCAAAAAACACCTCTGTTTTCTTTAAAAAAATGTGATGTGTCCACGTTGCGTTTTGGGGCATTTCCTGTTGCGGGCGCTAGGCCTACCCACACAAGTGAGGTATCATTTTTATCGGGAGACTTGGGGGAATGCTGGGAGGAAGGAAATTTGTGGCTCCTCTCAGATTCCAGAACTTTCTGTCACCAAAATGTGAGGAAAATGTGTTTTTTTAGCCAAATTTTGAGGTTTGCAAAGGATTCTGGGTAACAGAACCTGGCCAGAGCCCCACAAGTCACCCCATCTTGGATTCCCATATGTCTCTAGTTTTCAAAAATGCACAGGTTTGGTAGGTTTCCCTAGGTGCAGGCTGAGCTAGAGTCCAAAATCTACAGGTAGGCACTTTGCAAAAAACACCTCTGTTTTCTTTAAAAAAATGTGATGTGTCCACGTTGCGTTTTGGGGCATTTCCTGTCGCGAGTGCTAGGCCTACCCACACAAGTGAGGTATAATTGTTATTGGGAGACTTGGGGGAACGCTGGGTGGAAGGAAATTTGTGGCTCCTCACTGATTCCAGAACTTTCTGTCACCAAAATGTGAGGAAAACGTGTTTTTTTAGACAAATTTTGTGCTTTTCAAAGGATTCTGGGTAACAGAACCTGGTTAGAGCTCCACAAGTCACCCCATCTTGGATTCCCCTAGGTCTCTAGTTTTAAAAATGCACAGGTTTGGTAGGTTTCCCTAGGTGCCGGCTGAGCTAGAGGCCAAAATCTACAGGTAGGCACTTTGCAAAAAACACCTCTGTTTTCTTTAAAAAAATGTGATGTGTCCACGTTGTGTTTTGGGGCATTTCCTGTCACGGGCGCTAGGCCACCCACACAAGTGAGGTATAATTTTTATTGGGAGACTTGGGGGAACGCTGGGTGGAAGGAAATTTGTGGCTCCTCTCTGATTCCAGAACTTTCTGTCACCAAAATGTGAGAAAAATATGTTTTTTTAGTCAAATTTTGAGGTTTGCAAAGGATTCTGGGTAACGGAACCTGGTCAGAGACCCACAAGTCACCCCATCTTGGATTCCCCTAGGTCTCTATTTTTCACAAATGCACAGGTTTGGTAGGTTTCCCTAGGTGCTGGCTGAGCTAGAGGCCAAAATCTACAGGTAGGCATTTTGCAAAAAACACCTCTGTTTTCTTTAAAAAAATGTGATGTGTCCACGTTGCGTTTTGGGGCGTTTCCTGTCGCGGGCGCTAGGCCTACTCACACAAGTGAGGTATCATTTTTATCGGGAGACTTGGGGGAGCATAGATTAGCAAAACAAGTATTATTGCCCTTTGTCTTTCTCTAAATTTTATCCTTCCAAATGTAAGAAAGTGTGTAAAAAAGACATCTATTTGAGAAATGCCGTGTAATTCACATGCTAGTATGGCCACCCCAGAATTCAGAGATGTGCAAATAACCACTGCTCCTCAACACCTTATCTTGTGCCCATTTTGGAAATACAAAGGTTTTCTTGATAGCTATTTTTCACTCTTTATATTTCAGCAAATGAATTGCTGTATACCCAGTATAGAATGAAAACGCACTGCAGGGTGCAGCTCATTTATTGGCTCTGGGTACCTAGGGTTCTTGATGAACCTACAAGCCCTATATATCCCGCAACCAGAGGAGTCCAGCAGACGTAACAGTGTATTGCTTTCGAAAATCTGAAATTGCAGGAAAAAGTTACAGAGTAAAACGTAGAGAAAAATTGATGGTTTTTTCACCTCAATTTCAATATATTTCTTTTTCAGTTGGTATTGTCTGTAGGAACCCTTGTAGGATCTACACAAATGACCCCTTGCTGAATTCAGAAGTTTGTCTACTTTTCAGAAATGTTTAGGTTTCTGGGATCCAGCATTGGTTTCACACCCATTTCTGTCACTGACTGGAAGGAGGCTGAAAGCACAAACATTTTTAAAAATGGGGTATGTCCCAGTAACATGCCAAATTTGTGTTGAAAAATTGGGTTTTCTGATTCAAGTCTGCCGGTTCCTGAAAGCTGGGAAGCTGGTGATTTTAGCACCGCAAACCCTTTGTTGATGCCATTTTCAGGGAAAAAAACACAAGCCTTCTTCTGCAGTCACTTTTTCCCATTTTTAAAAAAACAACGAAATTTTCTCAGTATTTTGGCTTATTTCTTGGCCTCCTTCAGGGGAACCCACAAAGTCTGGGTACCTCTAGAATCCCTAGGATGTTGGAAAAAAAGGACGCAAATTTGGCTTGGCTAGCTTATGTGGACAAAAAGTTATGAGGGCCTAAGCGCAAACTGCCCCAAATAGCCAATAAAAGGACTGGCACAGGAGGGGGAAAAGGCCTGGCAGCGAAGGGGTTAATGATTTCCCAGCATTCCCTGTTTTTTTTTCCTTTCACAATATGTATTAGTTTTAACAAAAAAGTGCTATTGCCTTCAGCCTTTTATTTCCATTTTTGCCTTTTATCATCTTTCTTAGAGTTCTTCAGTTGTTCTCAAAGGACCTGATTGTCTGGGCGAGCCTTCTAATGTCTTGCCAGCTTCCTTCGTGATTTTTTCAGGAGGTATATTGGCTTTGAAAGGCGGGCCAAGGTGAATTGGCTGATTTGCCGAACTGGCCTTGAAGGGTTGCGGGCAGAGTGCTGGTCCAATATTTCCTCTCTGAAATCTTCCTAGGCGTCCATTATGTGTCTGTAGTTTTTGAGGGTCACCAGCCTCTGCAACTTTGCAGATAAAGATAAGGCTTCCATTGTGTCAGATGACAAGGGTAGTCTCTTCAAGCTCATTGACTTTATAGAACCCGCTTGTGCTAGGCCTTGTTGATGTACAGGAACAGAGGACCTTAGGGTGAGTATTTGGTAGGAACGATCACTGGATGTAGTGTATTTTATTTTAAATTGCCGTACCAGAGCGATCAGAGGCAATGTAACTAAGGTGTAGTCTAGGATAGACCTTGTATGAGGCCCATGGAAAGTGTGGCTTGGTGGAGTATTATCTGGGAGCCTTCGATTTAAGACCCATAAATTGAGGTATTCTAGTGACAACACCAACAGCACTCCCTGCTGGTCATGACGTGTAAATTTGATGACACCTGTGCTGGGATGTTCCCGTATGAGTTATCAGCATTTAATATTTCATCATCCTCTTGCACCTTGATTACGTTTGAGTTAAAGTCTCCAGTCAGGATGATGTCCTACTCTGGGTGGATGTGCCGGTAGTGTGAAATAGTAGGTGTTAGACTTTGTATTGCAGCTCGCGTACGAGGAAGGCCGGTATGTATGTATATGTTAACTAGCAGCATCGGTGACCTGTTGTTAAAGGTCCAGTTGCCTAATTTGAGCATTTGTCAATCTAGGCCTTCTTGAGGCAGCTCTTCTATACCTATTTTCAGGCCTAGTGAGAAGTAAACTACTAGGACCCCACTTGACCTTCCATGCTGCTTATGCTTGACTGCGTGGTTTTGAAAGGACGTGAAACCCGGCAGTGGAAGATCCTGTTGTAATCAAGTTTACGGAAGTGCAATTATGTCCATGTTGAGCCATTCTTTAGGTGGAGAACCTGCTACCAGCGGTGATTGGGCTCCTGCTATTTTCCAGGATAGAAGCCTTAGATGTTTCTGTGCTGGGCGTGTCATTGATATAACCGCCTGTGCTGTTACCTCCAATTAGACCAATTTCTATACTGCAATAGATTTTTCAAAGTAACGTTACTTTTTAGGTCAAGCACGCAAGCACCTGTTGTAAGTATTGGGGGCTTTTAACCGCACCCACCAAACGCCCATCACTTTCACTCATTCCTGGGCTTGCCTTTCAAAAATCCTTTGTTATCATTGGTAAATGCTTTACGTTTGTTCCTCCTTGGGGCGATTTTGTTACCGCCTTACAGACGGCCCCTGTAACAGGGATAATTGCATGATTGCCGATGTGTTTGACTGTGAGCAAACTTCTTTTTCTTTTTGTATCTCTCCTTCACGGTCATCGTGGCCATGGCACTTTGAATCGGCTTGCTTATGTCAACTGTTAATCTTTTCATTTAAGTGGCAAGAAAAGTCCATTTAGGAATTTACAACACTAACAGCTTTAACTTGAGCAAACGCGAGACCCATTGCATTACAAATGCTTGTTGTAACATTATTGATGTTAGAATTTGTTTGATGTTGTGAATAATGGGATATCTTTATTTCCTGCTATGGTTAGCAACCCTATCTAAACTATGACTAACAGTACATGGGGCATTGTAAAGCCAGGGCCTGTCCTTCAGCTGTTCAGTGAGCTCCACTCAAATCCATTGGTTTAGAGTCAGCCGCACATAAAAATGTATAGTTCGGTTGTATTGGAAATCCCAACTTAATAATGTTTGGTGTGTTCACTTTGGTGTGTTCCTGCATGGGAGTGGCTGTTGTATGAGAGTGCGCTTACTCTGGAACCTTGCAAATGTTCAGTTTGAGCTTGAGCGAGGAGATAATAGATGAGCTGCCTGAAGAGAAACGCTGCTGGGCATTTGGCCTGCTGAGCGCAGCACGCAGAAAGAGGAAATCAAAACTCGTGCATATCTGGCAGAGGGTACCTATGCTGGAGGATAAACCAGACCCATGTAGGCCCAACGGCTGGGCAGTGTGGCACGTTTCGAGTCTCTGACAGGCAGATTTTCTGTGCCATTGTGCTCAAAGGCTGTTTGCACTAACTGAGAAGAATATTCTTTTGTGGTCTGGGAGACACTGGAGCTCTTTGAGGTGAGAGTTGATGTGACTGCAGGGTGGGGGATGAGGGTGAGCCTGGCCAATGCGTTGAGTATGGTCTGGTGTCTTCTGGTCAGTTGCACATTCATGTCAGGATAGAGTGTGTTGCTGTAGTCCGGCTTGCTGTTAGTGAGGGTTTGTGTGATGGTTCTGCAAATGTTGGTGGAGAGCTATTTGAAAGCCTTCTTAAGGGTGTGGGCACAGGAGACAGAGATTGCATTTGGTTGGCCACTCATGGTGAGTTGGTTGTTGATTACTATTGCGAGGTACTTCACTTGGGTTTCCAGAAGGGGTATGTGTCTGAGTTTGACAGGCCATCAGGTGGAGTCCCAGAGCAAAGTGTATTTGCTGAAGTTTGCTACTACTCTCTTGTCTGTGTTGAGCTTAGGCAGTTGATTTTCATCTATTTGATTACTTTAGTGATGCAGGAGGAGAAAATGTCCTGTATTTAGGGAGTCTTGTTGCAAAGGAAAAGTATGAGCTGGAGGCCATCTGTGTGGAATGTGATGTTGATCCCTTGTGTGCAGATGATGCTGGTTAGAGGGATTGTTTAGGCTTTGAACAGAGTGGGACTCAGTCAGGTTCTTTGGGAAACTCCACAGATAAGGAGTCAGAGTAAAAGGGGGCCAGGTTGACCGACTGGGTGCGGCAAGTCAGGATGGAGCAAATCCAGCAAAATGCAGATCCTTGGATGCCAGCTTTGTGCAATTGTTGGATCAGGATAGGGTGGAAGACAGTGTAAAAGTCTGCGAAAAGGTGCAGTAGGATGACGACTGCGGCGTCACCTCTGTCCATGATCTTTCGGATGTTGCCCATCGCAGTGATGAGGGCAGTCTCTGTACTGTGGATGGAACTGAATCCAGATTGAGTGGTGTCAAGAAGGTGGTAGTGATTGAGGTGAGCGGCTATGCATTCTTTTGCTGCGTAGGGTACCAGGGAGATAATATGGTAGTTGGCTACTGTCTTTGGGTCAGCTGAGAGTTTCTTCAGGAGTCATGTTTCCAGGCATCCAAGTAGGTGGCTGGGATAGATAAGTAATTCAGGATCAGGGTGAGGGCTGCATGGATGGACTTCAGCCTTAGGTTGAAGACATGAGAGCAGTTGTACAGGGTGCTCCGGTGTAAATGAACTCCATGGTTCTAGTAGTTTCTTGAGTAGTAATGGTAGGCCAGGTGATCGGTGTGACCTCAGGTGTTGGTTGAGATGGGCAGGATTGCTGCAGTGGTGGAGGGGCCCAGCTGGGCCCCAAGGTTGTCTATCTTGAGATTACAAGGACTTGTAGAGTTAAAAAGAGATACACAGAGGATTACTCTCCTAGTGTGTGGATGTCAAAAGAGGGAAGGAGAATGGCAAATAGCGTCATGTTGGGCAGTCTCTGCATAATTGTAAAATAATAACACCAGTAAGCCACCTAATTCACCAGATGCTCATCATGTATCAAGCCCTCAAAGAAATGGCACCAGGTAAGGTTATAGTCTGAAATGTTATCTGCAATCTTATAAATGATGTGCTCATAATATACAATCCTGACTAATTCCACTGACCGTCTTTCTCTAGTAGGCAGTGTTGGGTGTTGCCATTGTTGTGGGATGCATATCTTAGCCGCCACCATTTATGTTGCGAGCCATCTCTCTGCAGTGTGTATTCAGCTGCTATATATCAGTCTTGTCATGCAGTGATGCAAGGATCATTGTAGAGATGATCTGAGCTGGTTATCTTGGCTAATTCCTGGCCAAACAACCAAACAGTACGGCCAGAGCAGTGAGCAATGTTACAAAATGTGCACTATGTCACAGCAGCATGCAACACTCCTCCAACATTCTTCCCATGGCCTTACCCGTGAAGTCTTATGGGTGACCAATAGCATACATGGAGGATTTTAAAATATAGAAATCCTCATTTTGGCATCACAGAGAAGCCTACCAAAGCCTTCTAGCATATTTGCGCAGTCCACCTCACTATGGGCCAGATGTAGAAAGCTTTTTGCACATTGCAAACAGCGAATTTCGCTGTTTGCGACGTGCAAAAAGCACATTGCAATGCACAAACCTCGTTTAGCGATTCGGTAAACTGGTTACCGAATTGCAAAACAGGTTTGCGAGTCGCAATTAGGAAGGGGTGTTCCCTTCCTAATTGCGAGTCGGAGTGCAATGCAGGATTGGTTTGCAACTGCGAATGCGGTCGCAAACCAATCGCATTTAGCACCCATGTCAAATGGGTGGTAACCCATTCGCAAAATGGGAGCCCCTTCCCCGTTGTGAATGGCAATGCAAACATTTTTTCAGATAGGACCACTGCCTGCTCTGAAAAAATGAAACAAAAACATTTCATTTTTTGTTTTTGTAATACATCTTGTTTTCCTTTAAGGGAAACTGGCTGCATTACAAAAAAATAAACTGCTTTATTAAAAAGCAGTCACAGACATGGTGATCTGCTGTCCGCAGTAGGCCACCATCCCTGTGAGGGCCGCCATTCGCAAAGGGGTCGCAAATTGCGACCCACCTCATTATTATTCATGAGGTGGGCATTTGCAACCCCCTTGCGAATCGCAGATGGTGTCATGGACACCATCAAACATTCAGAATTGCGACTTGCAAATTGTGAGTCGCTCTGACTCGCAATTTGCGGGTCGCAATTCTAAATGTTGCTACATCTGGACCTATGTTCTTTCTGAATCATCCACTGCCAGTGAGTCCTAGTAGCCAGGGCAATGGATTTAGTTTTGAGGGTACCAACTAATAGGCTGTACATCCCATAGACATACCCCCTTGTATGGTGATGTGCATAATAATTCCATTTCATACATGGTAGTCGTAAGTAACAAGAGGCACTATGGGGCGTATTTATACTCTGTTTGCACCGAATGTGCGTCAAAAATTGTGAAGCACATTCAGCGCAAACCGTGCACCATATTTAAACTTTGACACCCAAGCCCGCGAATGCCAAAATTCCGCCGTGTGTGTCATTTTCTGGATGCAGGAAACCGCCTTGCGTTAATGACATGCAAGGTAGGTGTTCCCGTCCAAAAAATGACTTAAACTCCTGTGCGTCTTATTTATGCTACCGCGCAAAAATGATGCACGGCCGGGAGGCGGAGGCGGAAAATGACGCATAGCTCGATTTCCGTCAAAAAAAAAACACCTGGGTCAGGGCAGGCGGTAAAATGGGGCAAACACACACCTGTACTTAAAGAAAACACACAGAAGCAACAGCAGAGCTCCAAAAGGAAGACATGGAGGTGCTTTTCATCCAGCATGCACGCAGACGCAGAGCACGGGACCAACAACAGCAGCTTCCACAATGCCAGCAGGGACCCCAAAGGCAACGCAGAAGGCAGGAGAGGATATTCCTCACCAGGACAACCCTTATGGGACTCTGCCAACAAGACATCACTCAGAGGTACAGGCTTAACTGGCAAGCCATTCAGGAGCTGCTGCGCAACATTGAGCCACAGTTGGCACCCAGCTTGCAGACACACCGCACCATTGCACCAGAAACCAAGCTGCTAGCTGTACTACACATGTTGGCAAGTGGCTCCTTTCAAACCACTGGCACCCTGGTTGCTGGGATCTCACAGCCATAATTCTCCGCCTTCCTACCCAAGGTACTGGATGCCATCATCTCCCTCACACACCCCCACATCAGCTTCCCCAACACACAGCAGAAGCAGCAGAAGAGAAACCAGGGGTTTTACCAAATTAATGGCTTCCCACACGTCATTGGTGCCATTGACTGCACACATGTACGCATTGTGCCGCCTGCTGCAACCGAACATCTATGCCGTAACAGGAAGCACACACACTTCATCAATGTGCAGGCCATTTTCGATCACCGGGGATTGATCACCAACATCGTGCCAAAGTATCCTGGGAGTGTACATGATTCATTCATCTTCCGTCACTGCACCATCAATCAACACTTCCAGGACGGACGATAGTGAAATGGCCTACTTGTTGGTAAGTACAGAAACCCAGTTACATACACACTGCACAGCAACCCTCTAGGACACACAACACATACACCACGACATCGACACGTGGACAGGCCGCTAGGCATGTTTGATATCCTAACCCAATGGGAAACACACCTAGGGACAAACGACAGTTCCAAATAACAACAGATGCCATTCCACAGACACAAGGGGACAATTTAAAACTACACTATGACAAAGACATGGCCCCAACTGGCACTACATTTTGGAAGATTAATCTTTCAATCTCACATCAATAACACTCAATCCAACACCCTTCAAACCAATACATACTGGGTAAGGGGTGTGTAATGTTTTTTACTGCAGGTCAAACAGCATGACACACATAGCATGATGATGACTCCAATGAAGGTCACGTGCAATCATTGAGGCTGTACCAATATCTCACATCACTCCTGCTCTCACATTGCCCACTACCAAGAAGGAAGTGGACTGTGTGAAGAACACATATTGATGGAACAATATTGAAAGTGCACATTCCTACACATATGCACTGCAACAAATTAACACACACACAACAGATGTACTGGCATACGGACATTCTGAAACTCAAAATGACAACCTCACAACCAAGTTAGTCACCTGAACTAGAACATGTTCAGTAGTATAGTTACCTGTTACCACCTGAGTCGACTTGGCAAGGGCAGAGAAATAGGTCTGCAGTGAACTTGTCACACAAGTGAAATTAGTGCATAGTCAATTGTTAACACGTCAGTGCTCACAACGTACGGAGGTGTTTTGCACATTGTCACCTTGCAAAATCTAAGGGTCTCACTGATGGTAAAATAATTCTATTGCATATGTGAAATTGTATGGGATGTCCAGGGTATATAGATGCAACCGTGTTACCACCACTGTGGAATTGATTCTGTGTATGGAAGTATCATGTAACCCCCAGTTAAGACACAGGGACACCTATTTCACAAGTCACAATGCAAGGGAGTACACACTGTACTGCAACTCTACAAAAATACTGCTGACATCCGGTCAACAGCCAAACACCCGTTCAGATAAGGAAACAACCCAATGCTGATGGTACATCCTAGAAGCCTAGGATTCCACACAATAACACAAACACCGATGAGTCACAGACAACACAAGAGTACAACTGCCATGCAAAGTGATATTTATGGTGCAAGGTACATCAACATGTTCTCACTCATTTTCTCTTTCAGCTGATCAGGGGTATGGGATCCAGCCACGGATCATGACCCCATTTGCAAACCCAAGCACTGCAGAAGAGCGTGCCTATAATGAGGCACATAGGAGGGCACGCACCATAGTCGAGAGGACCTTTGGCATGTTGAAGTCAAGATTCAAGTGCCTCGACATCACCGGAGGCAGCCTCCTATACTCACCAGAAGTGGTGTGCAAAATAATTTTGCCCTGTGTCATCCTGCACAACATATGTGTAAGAAGGAACATTCCCCTACATGAACCCGACCCACAAATGCCTGAAGAGGATGATGCTGTCCATCAACATGAGGGGGACCATCCAAACACAGCTACAGGATTGCGTTGTAGACAACATATTGTCCAAAATTTCTTTTAACTCTACTCATCCATCACCACTGTCTTACCATATGTAAATAAATACCTATACTAATCACTATATCATGGTCTGGATAATCATTTTTGCATAACGTTATCTCTGACTAATAGAATCAGAATGTAGCCTCATGGAGCATTGCTGAAATACCGATTAGGACACAGAAAATTCCAAAACTAGTTTGATGTGTATGA